>NC_066584.1:197951308-198268288 GCF_024323335.1 Lathyrus oleraceus | reverse complement strand
AACTAGGTTTGGATCTACTCAAAGTTAGTAATTGTTAGAAATTATCCTAAGGGATCATGCATTGATTGATTAAAATTGATTAAAATTCTAAGTTAGAAGTCCTAAGGGAGCAAGTACATATTGGTCAAAATGTTGATTAAAGTTATATGTTAAGTCCCAAATTGTAAGGAAGTGATCAAATTCTATGTCTTATTCTAATCCTAAAGGGATCATGCAATTTTAACACAAAAATACCAAAAATAGGCCCATAAGGGCAAAATGGTTATTTTCAAAATATGTCAAATTTTATTCACGACCTAAAGTTGATTCTAACCTAAAGTTGAAAAATGCCAAGATAGTAAATTTAATCAAGAGCTAAATCAATTCTAATTAGAGTCTAAAACCTAACTAAAATTCTAATAAAAAGTCATAATTAACTTCTAAAGGAAATTCTATTTAAATTCTATTTTTTCTAATTAAATCCTAAAATCAAGATTTATTAACCTAATTAAGCTAACAATCTAATTAGCATCTAATATTATCCTAATTGATCTAATTGCAAATAAAACAATTAAGAAAAATAAAAGAAATGTAATTAAATGGGAGGTGTAAACTAGTAAATGGGGTGAGAAACTGAAATGGCTAAATGGGCTTTAGGCGAGCCCAACGCTAATTTTTGGTGCAGAAAGTATACTCCAAAATGAGGGTGGGGTGTGAAATAGAAAAGCTACATGGGATGTGTCTGAGCCCATGACCACTTCAATCGTTTCCTGGGGGTGTGTTAGCAAAGCGCATAGTGAATCAGAAGAAATACCAATGGGCTTGGCTAAGCCCAAATCTCATTTATTTCAAAAGCCACTGGGGTGTATTGTCAATAATGGTGTATGAAACGGAATTCAATGGGCTTGAACATGCTAAGTCCAACCCCTCAACTCTGTTTACTTGTTCAAGTCAACAGATTCAAACTGGTTTTCACTGCACTCTCAATCTCTCCCTCAGCCTCACCGTCCCTCTACCATGGACCACCGCGCCGGCAGCTGTCGCCGACGACAGTGGTAGCTTAGCCTAAATTTTCACCACCATCAGATGCACAAGTTCTTACTAGACATGAATATGATAATGGATTTGTGAAACGGTTCTTGGATTGGTCGATTCGAGCCTAAACAATGGAAGAACCCTAGCCTCTCAAAGTTAAATTAAATGGAGCTCATCCTGAATTGACCTCTAATACCATAGGGCTTTCACTCCCTAGCCTAGATACTACACTTTGGTACGCTCAAAGCAAGAAAATGCTACATAAGAGAAACGGACTTACCGGAGAAGACGATCTGAAACTTCAGCAGGTGAGTTCTTGATCTTGATTTGCACGTTCCTTCTTCCTCTTTCTTCTTTTTCTTCCTCTTTCTTCTTCTTCTTCCTCTTCTTCCTCTTCTTCTGAATTTGAGAATGGTGAACAATGAAATGAAAATGCAGTGGTTAATCTCAAGTGAAATTGAAGCTTCAATGGCTTTTTGAGAGAGAAATAGAGCTCTGGTGAAGGTGAGGGAGAGATTGTTGCAGAGTGAGTTAGTTTCGAGCAAAATGCTAAGAGTGATGAAATGATGATGATGATTGTGTTTAAATAGAGATGAGGTTTGGGATTTGGCTAGGCTTGGAATGAGGTTAGGGTTCTGTTAGAGAGAGGCTTGGAGTTAGTTAGGGATTGCTCATTGAGTTGGTGGTTAACTCAGTTAGTTAATCTTGACTCAGTTAGTTAGGATTGGTTAGTTGGTTAATGAGTGAAGAAGCATTTGTGACTGGCTGTTATAGGTGGCTTAAGTGGAATTGGACTTACTCATGAATGATAACCTGCTGAGCAGGTTTTCCCTTTAGTGATTAATGAATTGGTTTGTGAATTGGGACTTTGCAATGTTATTTCACTGTTATGCTTTACAAGCCCGGACATATGCTTGCTTTGATTTTCTTTGCACTTTATTGAATTGTTATGGCTTGGTTAAACCAGGGCATTCAACTAGTTTTGCTGCAGGGTTTAGAAATGGTCTTGGTTCATGTTGATGTAAGACATTTTCCCATAGTTGCTTGGATGAATGAAAGTGTTGCAGATGGTTTTGTTGCTGACTTGTAGGGAATTGCAGACTTGGTTAATGTGCATCTCATGGTGGTGTGGCTGCTGAAAGGTCAATACATTTGTATGTGAATGTCCTTATTGTATTGCAATCGCCTTCCATTATTTTCTTTACACCACAAGGTTGGCTCAAGGCAAGGTTTCATGGTGTTGTTGGATATTGGTCAGGTTCATGCTTGGTCTGTTACAAGGTCTGTCTTGGTCAGTTGTGTGGTAAGATCCCCATGACCTTGCATTTGTTTGGTTGGTTTTGAACAATGATAGCTTGTACTGCAGGTTGCTTATTTCCATGTTGAACTGGTGCAAGCTTGGTTCAGATTCATTGTTGTAGGGTCAATGTCTTGAGTTGGCAACATGTATTTCAAATGGAGAATGGTGTTGATACTTGCAGGATTAATACCAGTTGAATTAGTCAAAACCAAATGCCATGTAGTTATGATCAAGGTGAAGCTTAGCCAACAGCACATGCTTTTGGATGATGGAGTGTTATAGTGAATCATTGCCCTATTTCTGCTCAAGACCCATGGTAATGTATTGATTGATTTTGCAGGTTGTTGTTGTTGTTTGGTGGCAGGCTCATGGTTGCTGCAGGATTCTAATGACAGGATATGGAATGGATCGCTACAGCAGTAGGGCATGCATTTCCAGGGCTTGGTACATTGTTTTGGTTTTGTCACATGGCTAATGATTGGTCATTGCAGGATTTGCTGCAGGTTACATTATGGTTCTTGGTTGGCTCAAACAGGGCAATGGCATCTAGCAGGTTTTGTGCAAAATTATTGTGGCTTCCATTCATGTTTTCTGTCTACTGCATGGCCAATTGTAGGTTTGTTATGGCCTTGTGTTGGTTCAAGAATAGAGCCTTGGCCTTGTAGTGTGGTGTATTGTGAGCAAGGAATGAGCACACTCTTGTGGTGCTGTTGCAGTTGGTGTTAGTGAACTGACATGCTTGGCTGCTTGTTGTTCTATTCCGTGGCAAGTTCCTGGTTAGTGTGATGGAGCATTGTGGTGCACCATTGTCATTTTATGTTTGAGATCCATGACAAAGTACCAACTGCTTTTGCAAGCTTGGCTTTGGTTGCTACAGCCTTCATCTGGCTTGTGCATTGGTTGTCATGGTGAGTTCAATTCCAAATCCACATGAACAGTTTTGTCCAATTGGTCGATATATGTGCAGTTTTTTAATTGTGTGATCAGGGCACTTGGTAGGGTGGATACAGGACCTGTTTGGCCAGATAGAGTTAAGGTTGGAAGTGCAACAAAACATAGGTCATGACATGAGGGACATGAAATTGAACATGAGCCAAATTACTTGAAAATGAAGAAACCAAGCAAAAGCATATTAAATTAAGACCTTTGGATGATGCATCAAGGCCAAGTGGGTTAGATTAGGTTTTTGATGGTCAAAATGGGGAGGTTGACTTTGGTCAAAGTTGACCAAAAAAGTCAATTGTTTACCAAAGTCAACAATTGGTCAAAGTTCGTTTTTTTTGTATTTTTCTTGTAAATGGATATTGAATGGATGATTATGTGTGATTTTAGGGTTTACGGGATTTGGGTTGACTTTGGTCAAAGTTGACCAAAAAGTCATTTGTTGACCAAAGTCAACAATTGGTCAAAAATGTCAAGTTTTGTATTTTCTTGTGTAGAAACACATGTAATGGTTTAGAATGACATGGAATGGATTGAAATGGTTTGAAAAGTGATTGGAAATTGGTTTCACAATTGGTTTAATCATGACTTGAATGTTTGACTTTTGAAAAGAAAATAACTTGACTGATAATGTATATGAACAAGGACATGAAATGAGACCATAAGGTTAGGGTTTTGATATAACTAGCAAGTGGCTTGAAACACAAGAAGTTTGGTTGTTTGGTTGACCAGAACCAAAGATGTATCCACAATCATATGAATGGCACCAATGACTTTGGACCAAGACTAATGCTCAATGAAAGATTAGACCAAGCGGGTTGATAATGTGTGAAGATTTAGGGATCATGAATGCACAGTCATGCCACCAAGTTCATTTGATTCACCATCTCCTGATTAGAGCTTTGGAGACCAAGATAAAGGCCTGGGGAAGCTCCATGAGAGCATGCCTTGAGGAATTAGGGCTTTAAAGGCCCTAGATTGTCTGGTCACACCTTTGTTTAATTCAAGCCTTCACCGCCATCATTAGGGTTTCACAATCCCTCATGCTGATGATATGGTTAGACCATGCCTTTGAGCTTTAACATCCACACAAACCCTAGCTTTATAAGCCCAAGTTTCTTCTGAATCCATGATGAATGATGCATGTGGATGGATTACGAATGTATGCAAGTGATCTCCTGATCAAGTGGTTGGATGAATAAGTGAGAAAGGGGAGGGAAAATTTTGGGGTATAACACTAGCTGCTACGAATGAAGGTTTTGAGTGAGAGAGAGAGAGAGAGAGTGAGAGAAAATTTCATCAAGTGAAATGCTTTTGCACAAGGGTTCTATTTATAGAACCACTTGTATGGGTTGCAAGCTAAAAAGTCCACTTAAGTGTATGTGGCCCATATCTTATGATATACCAAAAACTGCTTAAGCGTGTGGTACCTTACCATATTTCGTATTCTACTTAAATGCATCGTACCTTACAATGTTCTGCAACTCACTTAAGTGCACCATACCTTACGGTGTTCCTTATTTACTTTATCTATCATCAATCCATCCTTTTGTGTGTGACCATGTAGGTTTTTGCGACATTGACAATTATATTAAATAACGTATTTAACATAATAAATAGTGAGCGGTATCTAACAACACATCACTGCTACCCAAGACATGAAAATGTCATGTGATTTGACAAATCCCTTTTTGTGATAATACTTGTGTGTATAATTACCATTTTTGCCCTTATGTATATATTGAACACAAGGCATAGATCGTGTCATCCTTGTCCAATTCAATATTGGGCCCTTAGACATTTTTCCTGTTTCGCAGGATAGGCAAATTCCATCTAGGTCACTCATGTCCCTCTGCATTCTTCGTGGAGTACCCATCAATTGTCTTTATGGTCATCCAGTTACGGACAATGTTTGATCAACAATAAATCACTCGACTCTACATCTAGGGTCCATAGTGGTTTCAGGTCGAAGGGTGGTATACACCACTATCACCATGAGAATAACTTATGACACTTTGTATAACATTCTATGTAGTATTCCCATAGCGGGTCAATCCAGTATAAATATTACTTCTAATATTCATACTTATGTTTAAGACTTGATAACTCTTTATCCATGATCCATGATATGTGATCGTCAGTCTATATACATAATAATCTTAATGCTTTAATATTATCTCACTTCATAACAAATCTCGACTACGGATACTTTAAGAATAATGTCCTTATGTTTAATGGGATCTCATGATTAAGTCACACTTGATACATTAAACGGACTAGCTATTCTAGGGACTTTATTAAACAAGCATAATAAATAAAAAGTCTTTTATTATTAATAAATAAATCGATACAAGTACCAAAAGTATTCGCCTCTAGGGCTTACACTAACAAAAACATTCTTTTATATTCTTCAATTGATCAATGTAAACGCTGAACATCTTAGATGCCTGGAAAAGTAAAGAATCTCTGACCCACGGAGGGGATCCTTGGAGGTATGAGATATATAAAAAAAATTGAAGAAGAGGTCAAACAACATGTTTCCTTGGTATTCACACCAATAATGAAATACCTTAGCAAAGGCCCAAGAATAAGGGTGCAATTAGGAAGGAGAAATATTGACAGCTCCAAAAACTTCTCCTCAAACTCACTAAAAAGAAACTTGAACTTAAACCGAGTAAAAAGCCACTCATAGAAAGCGATAAAGCATCTATCAAAATATATGCAAACCCTTTTGCCAACATTGAAATGTGAGACCCACCAGTTAGAAGATGGATCCACTTCCACGTGTGCCTCCTTCATTTTCTCGGCAATATCAAAGAAATAAATCTTTCCCACCAATTCAAGATCCACCTAGTGGTACATCCCAACATTTGTCGGATCCACTAAGTTTGTATCTCTCTGTCTAACCATTTTTTCATGACTCTCATGAAAAAGGTAACGATGGCTATACATTTCATTTTTATTCCTAAAAACAGAATGATCTCTAAGTTCTATATTGCTACAGTATTGTCCATGTGTCACCCTAAAATTATTGATAAGGAAGAGAGTTTATCGCTTATCTCGAGTCGTTACGGATGCATCTAGATCAGTGTAAGATTTGATGGAGTAGGCCCGGTGGGTAACCACCTCATTAAAATCGAAATTACTGAAGTTCCCCTCTCCATATTCTTTAGAGGTAATGAGAGGATGATCACCACTTTCTACGAAAACTTCATCCAAATCTATAACTATCATTAAACATAATAAAATTAGGATTAAAGGCGTTAACTTCTAAATGTTCATCAATTGGGACATCATGGTTCTCGTGAATTATTGATACTAGAGAATCTCCCCCATCAACTTCATTTATATTCTTAGGAGCATTATCTAAGTTGTCCATGGTGAATGCTAGAAAGATAAATAGAAAATGCAAGGGAGGGGGTTATAAATGGTACTGAGTAAGAGATGAAGTGAATAGACTACTAAGGATAATAGGATCTTGATAATGAGGATGAACCAAGAATTATGGACCAAAACAAGAAGGAAAATATGAAAATAGCATAAATCACCAGAACTTGAGAGAAGAATGAGAAGAAATGGTTTGCAAAAAAATATAAAGTCCAGTTTTTAGAGGGAACGAAAATTGTTTGAAAGGTCAAAGAAACCTTTATATAATGGAAGAGATGTAGTGAATCAACATCGTAGAATGAAATAAAATGAGAGGTGAAAATGAACGGTCTAGATGACACCTTAAAAATGTAACGACACTTGAGTACACACGAGCTCTCTAGGGGAAAATGACATGCCCTAACCTAAGAACCTATTGCCATGTGTGATAAAACTTTTGAAATATCTCAATGATGAGATTGGAATTTAATGAAGTTGTCCCCAAATTCCAAATACCGCTTTGGATTAGTTCATCAACAATAATCTCACAGTTTTTCCAAACATCAAAAAGGGCGAGACAGAAAGCACATAGTATCACTTGGTATTGTTTACGTGCTTTAAGTATCAATTTTGTTTTGATGTTTTACAACTCAATAATTGTTTCATTGCGTATTTGTAATTTGTCTGTTATTTCAATTCATCAATGTGATTGTAATGTTCTTTTCATTTGATTGTAATCACTTTTGCTACTTAACTGTACCACTAAGAACCATTTACATTTTATGATATATTCATTTGATCCTTGTTACCTATTTCCTTTTTGAGCTTGTGAAAGTTATTATTTTGTCATTTCTACATGAGTAGCTTGAATCACAAGTTAGAACATTTGAGTTTTGATGATTTCGTATTTGATTTGAAGCATGTGTTATATTTGATTTGAATCATAACCTCATTTGATTTAAATCAAGTGAAAATAATGATTCGATACATTAGCTTTAAAAAGCACATTTTTTGACATTGTCCATATTAATTCGAATCACAAATCCTTCTTAATTCAAATCAAACCTTTAAAAAAATCCAATTTTCATCACTTATTTAAATGATTGTTTCTTATGGTGAAAATAACAATTGTGGGAAACCTATTGTGATCCATAGAGGCAAAATTTGTGATTTATGTATTTTCTTCTTAGTGGCTTCATCTTTACATCATTCTTCTCTCTTCTTCTCCAAGCATCAACCTTTTGATATTGAACCCGTGTCAATTCTTTATCCTTTTTTGTTGCATCTTATTTTGTCCAATTTGGTTGTTGTTCTTGTGTGAATTTGAGAATGAATGGATCGATCTTATTGAAAATTGATCAAGCTTTTAATAACAATCAAGAACCAAGACCCACTCATCTAGAAACTTGATTGAACCTTGTGTGTGTGTTCTTCATTCATCAAAACTGAATTACTTGACTAATCACTTGTAATGTCATTTATTGATAAGATTTCTTGGCACAGTTCACCATCTTTAACCTTAGTCTTATTTCTTGTTTATGGACCCTCCTCTAAAGGTTGAGTATAAGGGAGACTAGTGTTACATTTATGGTATCTAATATTTTTATGTGTAGCTGGTTTTTCTTATCGTAACATGTGCAGGTATCATTTATCGAAGGGAGTTTGGCATATAGTTGTTATCTAACAAGATGAGAGTTTCTATTATACTCCAAGGAAGACTTTGGCAGAATCAAGCATCAAACGGTTTGTAAGAAGGAGTTGGAAGTTGTCCTTCTTTGGTGGCATTGGAGAAAGATTGCTTGTAGACAAAATGGGGAGTTGTCTAATATACACTTAGTTAATGGCAATCTCTCGAACAAGAAATTGGTGGGATCAAGGGGATTGCCACACACAAACACTTAGAGCAGGTTATTATTGATAACGAGGTTATGGGATCTTGTATTGTGTTAGCGGTTTAGTGTCTGCATCATCAAAGGGAATTATCGTATGATACTTTTTGTAATCAAAATGTTGTAAATATTTTATCATCATAGTCAAAGATCATGATTATGTTTCGATGGCATCATCCATTGAAGAGTGCATGTAGGCAAAGTAAGGGCGAATGTCTAAACACTATATATCCATGTATATCTTTCTCTTTCCATATCCTTTTACTTTACAAGCATTCATTCATTCATATTTGATGTTACATATTTGTAAGATTGCATTAATTGTATACCATATAGGTTAGATCATGCTTAGGTATGTGGTGTATCAATCTTAAGGAATCATCATGAAGTCAATTGTGCATTGTTAATAACATCTAAGTAATGTGTTTTAAATCGCTTTGTTTAAAGTGACTTTAGTTGTCATGTAAGTGATTTGCACTATAAGCAATAAATCTCATGGTAACCTCATGTACCATTTCATATGCTATTGATTCACTAAGATTATTCCAAGTTCTCGTGTTTGTATTTTACTTATGTGCTTCTCAAAATCCTCGATTTCGTTATATGAGACCTAAAAAGGTTTTCAAATTGTCTAAATACATCATTCATAGAATGCAAAAGATATATCCAATCTTTGACCAAAAACTTAAATACAGAGCGTTTCACAATCCTATGTGAACTAACCCTAAAACATTATGAAGCACCTTAAGCATCATTCACAACCCTACACAACAAAGTATTGTCCATCATTATATTTTTTTATTAAGTATAAATATTAAATATTTTAAACTTTAAAACAAAAACAAAAACAAAAAGATAAATTAAAATTATTATCTAATATAAAGAGAATGACAATATTTGAAGACTTATTTTCTAAATAATCTTAAGGCTTGTTTGTTAAATTATTTAAAATATTTCAATTTTCTGTTATAAAGTTTTAAGTGATATTTTTTTATAAAAAAAACTTCAAATGAAAAGTTAGTTAAAACAACTTCTCATACAAAATTAAGAGTAATGTTATTCCTACACCTAAATTCTTACACCAAACACTGTTCACCGTATTTATACGGTGAACAGTGTTTTTTTAATAAAATAATATAAAATATTTATTTTAAATAAAAAATATTTTTTTAAAATTAATTTTATAATAAAAATATAATATTTGTCATTAACAAATTTTATTATTACATTAATCACAAAAATATATATTATTAACTACGTATTTTCCTCCTAATACGTTATTAACCGACTTCACTATTTCATTAATCAATATAAAACATAATATTAACAAAATTCTGACATTAATTTATAAATTAAATTATAAGTTAATATCATAATTTGGTTAATATTATGTGTTTTATTGGTTAATAAAATAGTGAAATTGGTTAATAAGATACTAGAAAAATATGTGGTTAATAACATATATATTTGCGGTTAATAGAATAATAAAATTGGTTAATGATAAATATTATATTTTTATTACGAAATTAAATTTTTTTTTTAAATATTTTTTTAAAATATTTTTTTATTTAAAATAAAAATTTAATATTATTTTATCAAAAAAATACTGTTCACCGTATAAATACGGTGAACAGTATTTGGTGTAACAATTTAGGTGTAGGAATAGCATATCTCAAAAATTAAATGCTACTTTCTTTTGCTTTTGCGATGACTTATTCTTTAGATGGTAAACCTTTAAAAAATAATAAAAATAAAAATAATATTAGATATTAAAGTTTGTTTTAAACATTAATGATATATCCCTAAATCTTAGCACAATCAAATCAAATCTTACTACTTATCATTATTAATTTTCACCAAACTCAGTTATATATACACACAAGTGAGGAAGACCTCAATATTTACAAAGAAATATCTTATTTAATAATTTTCCTTTACATCATCCATGTCACACAACACCAAACCTTCTTCTTTTACAGCATCCAACACAAAACTTTGTTCCGCATCCATGTCCGAGAACACAAAACCTCGTAAAAGACTTATCATCAAACTCAATTACCCTCCTAGTTCTAGGAAATGCGGTTCAGATTCTTATGATAGAGATGAAAACAAGAGAAGGAAGATTCAAGATTCTGTAAAACCAATTGTAACCTGTTATTGGGTTGATTTAGATTATCGTACCAAATCAACAACTTTGTCTCAACCAAAGGATAACAATGTCGTTGAAAACAAGAAGGTGATCAAGAACCAAGTTTCCAAGGTAGTTATGTCTCAACCAAAGGATAATAACATTGTTACTGAAAATAAGAAGATACTCAAAAACCAAGTTTCAAAAACAGAAATAGCTTTTAATGGTCCGAAAGAAAGTTCAAGACTTTGTTCAAAAAGCATCTTGATGGTGAAGGATTCATCAAAAACAACCTTTGTGGCAAGAGCTGAAGAATGTGGTTTGAAGAAACCGATGGAGTGTGATAATAGGAGGCAATGTTGGTTGATTTTGAAGAGAATGTTAGTAGATAGAGGTGGTTGGGATTTGAAAGATCCTCCAAAAATAGCAATATTTGATAAGTCTAAGATAAAGGCAATATGTTTGAGGAAATAGAGAGAAAATTGAGGTTATATGCAACACCAGAAGAGTTTGCTAGTGACAAAAGACTTGTGCTCTCTAATGCAATGCTAATGTATCCACCAAGGAATCATATTTATCAAATTGCAAAAAAAAAACAGTCAGAATTTCGAACACAAATGGAAGTCATTGAAGAATATGTGGGAACTTGAGGATATAAAAAGTGTTGAATTGTAATTCCTTGTGTCAAACAGGTTGCTCGACAGAACAAGGAAGTGTAGAATCACCTAATGTGTTAAGTAGTGTTAGCTATTTTGGGCTCTTACAATTTTGAGCTTTCATAGTTTTGGGCTTTGGCTTGAGGTCCAAGTTAACCTAAATCTATAAATAGAAGGAGTAACCCTTATTTTTGTAACAGAGGTGAATAGAGTGTTCATAACACTTGTAATTCACAGTATTTTGCAGTTGCAAAGTGAATCAAGTTTTCCACAATTTGTGGGCAGAGAGAAACTCTGCAAAATTTAATTATTCTTCTCCTTCATCGTTCTATACACTCTTTCTTTCTCCATTGTTCTTTCTTTTCATTGTTATTGTGTGGGTAATAACAATCTTGTTCATCAAGATTGATTGAAATTCTCCATGGGCTTTGGGGGATTTCCAACATCTGGTATCAAGAGCTCCGGTTTAATCGATTCGTGTGAAGAAAAACGCCATGGCAACGAATCATCCAAACGGGTATTTTCCAGCAAATCTTCTGATTCTCAAGAACAACAATTATGAGAATTGGTGCAAGCAGATAAAGGTTGTGTTCTGTTATCAAGATCTTTGGGATTTTGTGAAGGAAGGAGTAACAACGCTTGCAGAAGCCGCGAGAGATCAAGAAAAGGATGCACATAAAGAATTGAAGAAGAGAGATTATAAAGCTCTCTTTATAATCCACCAATATGCTAATGCAGATAACTTTGAAAAGGTTAGTGATGCAGAGTCAGCGAAAGAAGCATGGGAAATTCTGGAGAAATCGTTTGGAGGCGCAGAGAAGGTGAAAGAGGTGACGTTACAAACTCACAAAAGAACGTATGAATTGCTTCAGATGGAAGACAATGAAAGCATAAATGATTCATTCACCAAGTTTACGAAACTGGTGAATCAAATGAAGGTATGTGGAGAAGTGTTGACATCAAGATCTGTTGTTAGAAAGATCTTGAGGTCATTGGCTCCAAAGTTCGACCACGTGGTAGTAGCCATAGAAGAGTCAAAAGATTTGCCAAAACTGACAAAGGAAGAGATTCAAGGGACGCTTGAATCTAATGAATAAAGAATGGATGAAAGAGCTGCAGGAAAGTTGAAGATTGATATGGCTTTGCAGGCTCAATCGGCAAAAGAAAGAAAAGGAAAAGGTAGCTGGAATGGCAACAAAGGAAAAGGAGGCTACAACAATTCGACTAGTCGAAATCAGCAAGAAGGAAACTGGTCGAATCAGAGAAAACCTTAGAACCAAGGCAACCAAAGAGGTGGTGTTGCAGGTAGAGGAAGAGGTGGAGGTCAAAAGGCAGACAAGAGTCACATTCAGTGTTGCAATTGTCAGAATTATGGTCACTATTCTAGTGATTGTCCAGAAAAGCAGAAGAATCAAGAAACTTATGCAAAGCTGGCGAAACATGAAGAAGAAGAGACGTTACTGATGGTTACAACAATAGACGAAGAGAGATTCAAGGACCAGTGGTACTTGGACTCAGGATGCTCATCACACATGTCTGGAAGAAAAGATTGATTTGTCAACATAAAGCCCTCAATGAAGAACATGGTGAAATTTGCAAATGACAACACTCTAGCAGCTGAAGGTGTTGGTGATGTTCTGATTATGAGGAAAGATGGAAAGAGGTCAGTAATTTCAAATGTTTTGTACATACCAGGTATGAAGAGTAATTTTCTCAGCATAGGGTAGTTGGTCGAAAAGAACTACAAGGTGTCAATCAAAGACAAGATGATGAGAGTTCTCGACTCAAATAGAAGGTTGATCTTGAAGGCTCCAATGTCTCATAATAGAACCTTCAAGATTGAGCTTAATGTGATGGAGCATAAGTATCTTGCAACAGCAGCCAACAAAGATGAATGGATATGGCATTATAGACTTGGTCATCTCAATTTCAAAGACATCAGAGATTTGAAGAGAAGAAATATGGTTTCAGGATTACCAGAAATCGACATTCCAAACGAGGTATGTGAAGATTGTGTGCAAGCGAAGCAACATAAGAACAACTTCAGTAAGGATGCATGAAGCAGGTCGAAGGAAATTCTTGAAGTCATATACTCTGATGTATGTGGTCCTCTCTAGGTGGATTCGATTGGAGGTAACAAATACTTTATTACATTCATAGATAATTTCAGTCGAAAATTGTGGTCTTACATGATCCAAAAAAAAAGTGAAGTGATCGAGGTATTTTCCAAGTTTAAATCTATGGTCGAAAGACAGAACGGTCGAAAGATCAAGATTTTGAGGACTGATGGTGGTGGAGAATATGTGTTGAAAGACTTTGATGTATTATGTGTGAAAGAAGGGATTGTGCATGAGGTGGTGCCACCATACACTCCACGGCAGAATGGAGTCGTAAAAAGGAAGAATAGAACCATCATGAATATGGTTAGAAGTATGTTGAAAGGCAAGCATCTACCCAAACAATTATGTGGAGAAGCTGTGTCGACTGCGACATATATCCTGAGCAGATGTTTGACGAAGAAGCTGGAAGGAATCACGCCAGAAGAATGTTGGTCTGGTGTAAAGCCTAGCTTGAGTCATCTGAGGGTGTTTGGATCTATAGCACATAGACATGTGCCATATCAATTGAGAAGAAAACTTGATGAAAAGTACAGTCAGATGATCCTGATAGGATATCATTCGACTGGAGGATACAAATTGTTCGACCCAGTGAATAAGCAAGTGGTGATCAGTATGGATGTGATCATAGATGAGCTTAGGGAGTGGGATTGGACTGAGAATGTCAAGAAAGATTCAGTGAGAATCTTTTGTGACGAACCAGCTAGTGAAGTCGAAAGAGAAGTTCGACAGGAAGAAGTCAGAGGTGAAGCAAGTACAAGCAGACCTCAAAGAACAAGACACATGTATGCAAGGTTGCAAGAATGTGTGATTACATCAGATGATGTGGTCAATGAAGAAGGTGAGATGGTACACTATGCTTTCTACGCAGATGTCGAACCTGTCAATGCAACTAAGGCATTGGAAATTTGAAGTGGATGAAAGCAATTGACAAAGAGCTGAAGTGAAATTCTAGTTATCAGACTTTAGATGTCACACGGGTTGTTATGACATCCAATTCTTCACAGACAAGAATTATGCAGAACTTAACAGTAAGTGCAGTAAATAACACAAGTAATTGTTTACCCAGTTCAGTCCAACATGACCTACATCTGGGGGCTACCAAGCCAGGGAGGAAATCCATTATTAGTAGTATTAATTCAAAGCTAAACTCACCCGTTTACAACTTGTCACTTAATCCCTACCCAATGCAATTTCAATCTTACTCTAAGATCAGAGTTCCTACTCACTCCCCCTCAATCACCTCATGATTACTACCTTTAATCAATATTAAAGACAATTTTGAAGTCACACTTCAAACAACTCTTGATTGTGCTTAGCAGCTTTAATCAAGATACACAGCACTCACGCTTAAAAGCTTTGAGCGACACAACACTTACAACTCAATGAACACCCTATGTCAAAGCAATCATCAACGTGATAAAGGCTTGGCTTACAAGATATGTCTAATACAAAACTCACAAAAATACAGCAGTGAAGTATGATGGACACACTTAATCTTCACGCCTCAAAATCCCCGAAACTGAATGAAGGAACGACTTCCTTTTATATTGCAGTACCTGGGCTTTTGCACTTGTATTCTCCTGAATTTAAGGTCACGCGAGTTCCCATAAATTCAACATCTAGGTTACTAACAAATAGGCTATTTGTTAGGTTCATTAAATGTAGTTTGGTTGTTGATTTCCTGGATTTTCTCTAAGCTGTTGAATCCCTGAAGAATAGCCTGAGAAAAAGCTGAAACAGAAAACTGAACAACCTACAATATAGCATATGCTGTCAGGAATGAATGTCACGACATTCAGCTTGACATCAAGGATCATATGCTGAGTCTGTTTTTCCAGAAAACAGACTGTACAATTTTGCTGACCTGTACATGACCAAAATGACCATACTACAGTAACAGCTTACAATAATAAATGTCAAAGTATCCAATTTGACATTTACACATTTGGCCTTAAGTCAGTTCTGTTATCCTCTTGAAGAACAGACTAAGAAACATACTGAAGTGTAGCAGAACACCACTCTGTCTATTATTCAGTATATACTGTCCATGATGAATGTCATAACATCCAGTTTGACATTCATATAGTAGGCCTTATGCCAGGCCTGGTTCTTCCTTGATAACCAGACTGCAAATGAATACTGAGCTCTAACAGAACATCAACTGTTCTATTCCTCAGTATCTACTGACAGGGATGAATGTCACAGTATCCAGTTTGACATTCAATAAATCCTGTATTAGCTAATCCTGCAGTAACTACTCAAGTGTGTCATGACATCAGTCAAGACATCAGAGTACAGTTAGATATTCTAACCTACAATGCAGTCACACATACACACCATGTCATGACATCAGTCAAGACATTAGAATCCAGCTAGTGTTTTACCATATAATGCAGCCAATTAAACACCTACAAACTCCCCCTTTGGCAAATTTTTGGCTAAAACACTTTGATCCCCATAACAGAGTTCATACTAGCGGAATCACACATCTAGCAGGAAATAAACCTAGTTAATACACTCAGAGTGGCAGCACACTCACACACATTGAAGTTAAATAAAAACTTCACAAAGCAGCACACATACAGAGGAGCAGAAGTTAAATACAAAACTTCAACACACATCAGCTGCAGGGGAGGAATCTTCAAGTCTGTCATGAACGTCTGTTGTCACAGACCAATCTGTTGTCTGGGGTATCACCTGTTACTCCCCCTTTTTGTCAAAAATGTTGTCAAAGCCAACAACATAAATAGAGAAAAATGACAGACTTACAGACTTGGTTTTACTTCACAGTTTCAACCAAGTTAGTACCCACTTGATCTTGCTTCATAGCTTTGATCAAGTAATCACCCACTTTTGCTTTACTGTAGGTACAACCATATCAGATGCCATGACTTTGTTTCTGACATCCAGTACCACTCCTGCATGAACATCGTCCTTGAATTCCTGCAGGTGCATAGGCCTTCTCACGTTAGGGTGTCTCCTTACCCTCTTGTTGCCACACTTGTTGCAAGTGGTATAGCTATGATCTGTTGACCAATCAGAACATAGTTCCAACAAATACATTCCAAACATCATTGGTTGCTATAAGGTCTCAGAGAGACATATTCCCAGTTTGCCCCTTAAATTTTCAAACTGAGTAGCATCCAGAGCCTTTGTAAATATGTCAGCCAGTTGTAGTTCAGTGGCTACATGTTCCAAAGTAATCACCTTGTCTTCCACCAGATCTCTGATGAAGTGATGTCTAATGTCAATATGTTTGGTCCTGCTGTGTTGAATGGGATTCTTGGAAATATTGATGGCACTGAGATTATCACAGAATAATGTCATGACATTTTGAGTGACATTGTACTCAGTGAGCATCTGTTTCATCCACACCAGTTGGGAACAACTGCTTCCAGCAGCTATGTATTCAGCCTCTGCAGTGGACAGGGATACACAGTTCTGCTTCTTGCTGAACCAAGATATGAGATTGTCTCCCAAGAAGAAACATCCTCCAGATGTGCTTTTTCTGTCATCAGCACTTCCAGCCCAGTCAGCATCACAGTACCCAGATAGGACAGGCTCAGACCCATGTGAGTACAACATCCCATAGTCACACGTCCCATTGATGTACTTGAGGATCCTTTTGACTTGATTCAAGTGGCTCACCTTAGGCTCTGCTTGGTATCTCGCACACACTCCAACTGCATAAGAAATGTCAGGTCTACTTGCAGTTAGATATAGTAGACTGCCTATCATGCTTCTATACAAGCATTGATCAACACTAGGCCCTCCATCATCTTTGGTTAACTTCATATGAGTAGGAGCAGGAGTCCTTTTGTGCCTAGCATTATCCATACCAAACTTCTTAACGATGTTTTTGGCATACTTGCTTTGGGAGAGAAACATAGAGTCCTCCATTTGGTTGACTTGCATTCCAAGAAAGTAGGTTAGTTCCCCAACCAGACTCATCTCAAACTCAGATTGCATCTGTTGAACAAAATGTGTTACCATTTGTTCTGGCATACCACCAAAGACTATATCATCCACATAGATTTGAGCAATCATGATTTTGCCGTCTTCATCCTTCACAAACAAGGTTTTATCTATTCCACCTTTTCTGTATCCATTTGAGGTCAGAAATTCGGTCAACCTTTCATACCATGCTCTAGGTGCTTGTTTCAACCCATACAAGGCTTTCCTCAACTTGTATACATGCTTAGGTTGGTTAGGATCACAGAACCCTTTGGGTTGTTCCACATAGACTTCTTCATTCAAGTAGCCATTCAAGAATGCACTCTTCACATCCATTTGGAATAGTTTAAACTTCAGAATGCATGCTACCCCTAACAGCAATCTGATGGACTCAAGTCTAGCCACAGGAGCAAATGTCTCATCAAAATCAACCCCTTCAACTTGAGTGTATCCTTGAGCTACTAGTCTTGCTTTATTCCTAGTAATTACTCCTTTCTCATCAGATTTGTTTTTGTAGATCCACTTGGTACCAATGATGTTGGTCCCTTCAGGTCTTGGAACTAGCTCCCATACTTCATTCCTTTTGAACTGCTCAAGTTCCTCTTGCATGGCATTGATCCAGTATTCGTCAGTCAGGGCTTCTTTCACATTCTTTGGTTCAACCTTGGATACAAAGCAGGAATTTGAGCTTATTCCCCGTGACCTGGTAGTCACACTGTAACACCCCGAATAAAATAAGAGAATTATTTTATTTAAGTTAATAATATATTTATTAATTTAATTAAATAAATTGAATTATTGGATTATTATTATTATTATTATTTGGAATAATAATTATTGGAAAATATATAAGTTGGAATAAGGAAAAAGGGTTTCAGTATTGGTAAAGAGTTTTCACGTGAAACAGAGAAGCGGCTGAAAGGTGAAAGGTGGAGAAAAGGCAAAGAGGAAGAACCAGAGAGCAAAGGTTGGAGAAGAGCTTGGAGCTTAGAGATTTTGCCGGATTAACTCAGGTAAGGGGGGTTTATCGTCGTTTGATGGGTATTATAGATTAACATGTCATGGGTAGTGATAGCCGTTGAATTGACCCTAATTGGGATTATGAATGCTGGAAAATTACGTTGGATGAAACTGTGTTTAGGCTGTAATTGAATATGTGTTTGGGTTAGTTGTGAATTTCCGAACGTATAGCTTTTTACGGAATTGGAATCGGAGGTCCGGAAGTCCTCCAACGGCGGAAAATGCGGAGAACTCTGCATTCTGCCTTGTGTTAGCGCAGGGACTGCTGTTTTGCCTGCGTTAACCGGTTAACCCAGGGTGTTAACCGGTTAACACTGTTATAATTTGTGAAAATGTGCTGTTTTGCCTGCGTTAACCGGTTAACCCAGGGCGTTAACCGGTTAACACTGTTGCGTTTTGCCAGAAAGTGTATTTTATCCTGCGTTAACCGGTTAACCCAGGGCGTTAACCGGTTAACACTGTTGGAAATTGGAAAATTGGATATTTTAATGTTGTGAACATAATTGGTGATTGGCATATTCTCGTTGATTTCGATGAGTAATTTTGTTGAGTTTATGTTATGAAGTGTTGATGTAAATATGTTGATAAGTTGTGTTAAGTTGTTGAAAATACTGAGTTGTAGGCTTGATGAGCCAACGTTGATTATAAGTTGATTATGTTGAAAACATTGTTGTGTTGCTGTTATTATTATGTTGTCGGAATTTAAAGTCGTGTATGCCATGTACATTCATATGCATTAAGTCGGAGCTTTGCTCACACCACGTTGGCCTGGATTGGCAAAAATCGGAGCTTTGCTCACACCACGTTGGCCTGGATTGGCAAAATTTTAAGTTGAAAGTTGAAGGCTTATGCCTTGATGCCCACTAAACTGGCAATGATTTTAAGTTGGGAGTTTTACTCCGAATGGTACCACATGCATGACGAGTCGATTCTCATTTGAGTTGCATTTTATGTTGTTGTTGAGTTGCAATTTATGTCGTTATTGAGTTGCATTTTACGTTGTTATTGAGTATGATATTTGAGTTGATGTGCCGTTACTGAATGCATGATACGATTAGGATGATTAACGTGTAAATTTACTTAACATAACATGATAATTTATAATGTTTGTTATATCGATTGAGGAACTCACCCTTACAACTATTTTTCAGGTAACGAGCAGTGAGTGAGTAGAAGCTAGTGCCTGGAGTCTAGTGTAGTCTACGTAGTGGGTCGTGCTCTGATAGATGTAACATCGGGACGGGATGTTTTAATTGTTTACTGTTGATTGTTGAACCTTTTTACCTGTAAACCATTATATGTTTTGATTGGCTGGTTGATTCTATCCGCTGCGAATTTTGCAAAAATATTGTTTTGATTAAATAAAGAGCATGACAGTTATTATGGTGTGAAATGTTGTGTGACACCCTTGGTGCATGATTACTCTGATATATATATACTTGTTGTTGTTATTAAATATTTGGGGTATTTTAGAAGGGTGTTACATTAGTGGTATCAGAGCAGGTCGGTCTGTCCGGCCAGTTGTCGTGTCGTTACTGTCTAACAATTGTGTAATTGTTACTAGTCTAACTTTTAAGTTGTGTTGTAGTGATAAGTTGAAATGGCTGGAAGGAATGACGCTGCAATGGCTGCCGCAATGCAAGCAATGGCACAAGCTATGCAGAACTTGCCAAATGCTGGTGGTGATACTGGATCACGTAGCTTGGCGACTTTTCAAAGAGAGAATTCGCCGGTGTTTAAAGAGAAGCATGATCCAGATGCAGCCTTGGGATGGTTGAAAGAGATTGAGAGAATCTTCCGTGTTATGGATTGCACTCCAGCTCAGAAGGTCCGGTATGGTACTCACATGCTAGCAGTCGAAGCTGATGACTGGTGGCTAGAGACTCACGAGAGGTTGACCGTGGCAGGTGAAGCCATTACTTGGGATGTATTCCGTAGGGAATTTCTGAGAAAGTACTATCCGGAAGATGTCCGTGGTAAGAAGGAAATTGAGTTCCTTGAACTGAAGCAAGGAAGCATGTCTGTCACTGATTATGCTGCGAAATTTGTGGAGCTGTCCAAATTTTATCCTCATTACACTGGTGCTGGTGCTGAATTTTCAAAGTGCATCAAGTTTGAAAACGGACTGCGCTCTGAAATTAAGAAGGCTGTTGGGTATCAAAAGATACGCATTTTTACTGAATTGGTTGATAGCTGCAGGATATTTGAGGAAGACAATAATGCTCATTACAAGATTGTCAGTGACCGCAGAGGCAAGCAACATCAAAATCGTGGCAAGCCGTATGATGCTCCTGCTGGTATAGTTTGCTTCAAATGTGGTCAGGCTGGTCATAAGAGTAATGTATGCACTGCTGAAGTAAAGAGGTGTTTTCGCTGTGGTAAGATTGGTCATGCAATAGCTGATTGCAAGCACAAGGAAGTGATTTGTTTTAATTGTGGCGAAGAAGGGCATATTGGAAGTCAGTGTCAGAAGCCAAAGAAATCTCAGACGGGGAGGGTGTTCGCATTGACCGGAACTCAAACCTCCAGTGAGGACAGACTTATCCGAGGTACGTGTTATATTAATGGCTTTCCTCTTGTAGCTATTATTGACACAGGTGCGACTCATTCCTTTATATCTTTGGATTGTGCTGTGAAACTTAAGTTAGAGATATCTGAGATGTTTGGTAGTATGGTGATTGATACTCCTGCGAAGGGTTCAGTGACTACTACTTCGGTTTGTTTAAATTGTCCTTTGAGTATTTTTGGTAGAGAATTTGGGATGGACCTAGTGTGTCTTCCACTAGTGCAGATTGATGTTATTCTGGGTATGAACTGGTTGGTGTTTAACCGAGTTTCTATCAATTGTTTTGATAAGACGGTGGTCTTTCCTGAGATGGAGGAGGGAAAGAGTTTGTTTCTATCAGCAAGGCAAGTGAATGAAGAAGTAGTTGATGGGGCAGAGTTGTTTATGCTGTTAGCAACTTTGGAGGCTAAAGATAAACTGGTGATTGGCGATCTAGCCGTGGTGTGTGATTTTCCTGATGTGTTTCCGGAAGAGGTGAATGAATTACCACCAGAACGCGAAGTGGAGTTCTCGATTGATTTGGTACCTGGTACTAGGCCGATATCGATGGCTCCGTATCGTATGTCTGCTGTTGAGTTAACTGAATTGAAGAGTCAGTTGGAAGATCTGTTGGATAAGAAATTTATTCGTCCGAGTGTGTCACCGTGGGGTGCACCAGTGCTATTGGTTAAGAAGAAAGAAGGTACTATGAGGTTGTGTGTGGACTACAGGCAACTGAATAAAGTGACGATCAAGAATCGGTATCCTTTGCCGAGGATTGATGATTTGATGGATCAGTTGGTTGGTGCAAGTGTGTTCAGCAAAATAGATTTGAGATCTGGGTATCATCAGATCCGTGTGAAAACTGAGGATATTCAGAAGACTGCTTTCAGAACAAGGTATGGACATTATGAGTATTCTGTAATGCCTTTTGGTGTGACTAATGCGCCTGGAGTATTTATGGAGTATATGAATAGGATTTTCCATCCGTACTTAGACAAGTTTGTTGTGGTGTTTATTGATGATATTTTGGTGTATTCGAAGTCTGAAGAAGAGCATGCTGAGCATTTGAGAGTGGTTTTAGAAGTTCTACGAGAAAAGAAGTTATTTGCTAAACTATCTAAATGTGAATTTTGGTTAGAAGAGGTTAGTTTTCTTGGTCATGTGATTTCAAGAGGCGGCGTTGCTGTTGATCCTTCTAAGATAGAAGCGGTATCTAAGTGGGAAGCTCCGAAGTCGGCTGCTGAGATTCGAAGTTTCCTTGGTTTGGCTGGTTATTATAGGAAGTTCATTGAGGGATTTTCTAAGTTGGCGTTACCATTGACGATGTTGACTAGGAAGGGGCAAGCGTTTGTTTGGGACTCAAAATGTGAAGGAAGTTTCCAAGAGTTAAAGAGAAGGTTAACTACTGCT
Organism: Lathyrus oleraceus; assembly: GCF_024323335.1. NCBI lineage: Eukaryota > Viridiplantae > Streptophyta > Magnoliopsida > Fabales > Fabaceae > Lathyrus > Lathyrus oleraceus. The sequence continues at coordinate 198,245,941 of NC_066584.1, read as the reverse complement.
CCTATTCTGATATTACCGAGTTCGTCGGAATCATTTGAAGTTTACTGTGATGCTTCATTGTTGGGTTTGGGTGGCGTGTTGATGCAGAATAAGCAGGTTATAGCTTATGCTTCGAGACAGTTGAGGGTTCATGAGAGGAACTATCCGACGCATGATTTAGAGTTGGCGGCTGTGGTATTTGTTCTGAAGTTATGGAGGCATTACTTGTATGGGTCAAGATTTGAGGTTTTCAGTGACCATAAAAGTTTAAAGTATTTATTTGATCAGAAAGAGCTGAATATGAGACAGAGAAGATGGTTAGAGTTTCTGAAGGATTATGACTTTGGTTTGAATTACCATCCGGGTAAAGCAAACGTAGTGGCTGATGCATTGAGTCGGAAATCATTACATATGTCTATGCTAATGGTTAAGGAATTGGATTTAATTGAGCAGTTTAGAGACTTGAGTTTGGTGTGTGAGAGTACTCACAATAGTGTTAAATTGAGAATGTTGAAATTAACAAGTGGTATTCTGGATGAGATCAGAGAGGGTCAGAAATCCGATGTACTTTTGGTTGATAAGTTGACTCTAGTGAATCAAGGTCAAGGTGGCGAATTCAGAGTTGATGAGAATGGTGTTTTGAAATTTGGTAATCGGGTGTGTATTCCGGATGTTACTGAGCTTAAGAAGAGTATTCTTGAAGAAGGACATCGTAGTGGTCTGAGTATTCATCCTGGAGCTACGAAGATGTATCATGATTTGAAAAAGTTATTTTGGTGGCCGGGAATGAAAAGAGAAATTGTGAGTTTTGTTTATTCTTGTTTGACTTGTCAGAAGTCAAAGATTGAGCATCAGAAGCCGTCTGGGCTAATGCAACCGTTGGCTATTCCAGAGTGGAAGTGGGATAGTATCAGTATGGATTTTGTTTCTGGTTTACCGAGGACAATTAAGAATTTTGAAGCTATTTGGGTGATTGTTGACAGATTGACAAAGTCGGCTCATTTCATTCCGATCAGAATGGATTATCCGTTAGAGAAATTAGCTGAGTTGTATATTGAGAAAATTGTAAGTTTGCATGGTATTCCGTCGAGTATTGTTTCGGACAGAGATCCTAGATTTACATCGAAATTCTGGGAAGGTTTGCAGAAGGCTTTGGGAACTAAGCTGAGATTGAGTTCTGCATATCACCCGCAGACTGATGGTCAGACTGAGAGGACGATTCAGTCACTAGAGGATCTTTTGAGAGCTTGTGTTTTGGAAAAGGGAGGTACTCGGGATTGTTATTTACCTTTGATTGAGTTTACCTACAACAATAGTTTTCATTTGAGCATTGGTATGGCGCCGTTTGAAGCTTTGTATGGTAGGAGATGTCGGACACCGTTATGTTGGTATGAGTCCGGTGAGAGTGCTGTGGTTGGACCGGAGATTGTTCAACAAACTACGGAAAAGATTAAGATGATTCAGGAGAAGATGAGAATTGCTCAGAGTCGTCAGAAGAGTTATCATGACAAGAGGAGGAAATCACTTGAGTTCCTAGAGGGAGATCACGTGTTTCTTCGTGTTACTCCGATAACTGGGGTTGGTCGAGCTTTGAAGTCAAAGAAGTTGACACCTCGATTTATTGGTCCTTATCAGATTTTGGAGAGGATAGGAGAGGTAGCCTATCGTATCGCTTTACCGCCGTCACTTGCGAATTTGCATGAGGTTTTTCATGTGTCTCAGTTGAGGAGGTACATTCATGATCCGTCGCATGTGATCCAAGTAGATGATGTACAGGTGAGAGATAACCTGACTGTCGAAATATCGCCTATGAGGATTGAGGATCGAGAGTTGAAGCAGTTGCGGGGTAAAGAGATTGCCTTAGTGAAAGTAGCTTGGGGAGGACCAGCAGGTGGCAATGTGACTTGGGAACTGGAGAGTCAGATGAAAGAGTCTTATCCAGAGTTATTTGCTTGAGGTATGTTTTCGAGGACGAAAACTCTTTTAGTGGGGGAGAGTTGTAACACCCCGAATAAAATAAGAGAATTATTTTATTTAAGTTAATAATATATTTATTAATTTAATTAAATAAATTGAATTATTGGATTATTATTATTATTATTATTTGGAATAATAATTATTGGAAAATATATAAGTTGGAATAAGGAAAAAGGGTTTCAGTATTGGTAAAGAGTTTTCACGTGAAACAGAGAAGCGGCTGAAAGGTGAAAGGTGGAGAAAAGGCAAAGAGGAAGAACCAGAGAGCAAAGGTTGGAGAAGAGCTTGGAGCTTAGAGATTTTGCCGGATTAACTCAGGTAAGGGGGGTTTATCGTCGTTTGATGGGTATTATAGATTAACATGTCATGGGTAGTGATAGCCGTTGAATTGACCCTAATTGGGATTATGAATGCTGGAAAATTACGTTGGATGAAACTGTGTTTAGGCTGTAATTGAATATGTGTTTGGGTTAGTTGTGAATTTCCGAACGTATAGCTTTTTACGGAATTGGAATCGGAGGTCCGGAAGTCCTCCAACGGCGGAAAATGCGGAGAACTCTGCATTCTGCCTTGTGTTAGCGCAGGGACTGCTGTTTTGCCTGCGTTAACCAGTTAACCCAGGGTGTTAACCGGTTAACACTGTTATAATTTGTGAAAATGTGTTGTTTTGCCTGCGTTAACCGGTTAACCCAGGGCGTTAACCGGTTAACACTGTTGCGTTTTGCCAGAAAGTGTATTTTATCCTGCGTTAACCGGTTAACCCAGGGCGTTAACCGGTTAACACTGTTGGAAATTGGAAAATTGGATATTTTAATGTTGTGAACATAATTGGTGATTGGCATATTCTCGTTGATTTCGATGAGTAATTTTGTTGAGTTTATGTTATGAAGTGTTGATGTAAATATGTTGATAAGTTGTGTTAAGTTGTTGAAAATACTGAGTTGTAGGCTTGATGAGCCAACGTTGATTATAAGTTGATTATGTTGAAAACATTGTTGTGTTGCTGTTATTATTATGTTGTCGGAATTTAAAGTCGTGTATGCCATGTACATTCATATGCATTAAGTCGGAGCTTTGCTCACACCACGTTGGCCTGGATTGGCAAAAATCGGAGCTTTGCTCACACCACGTTGGCCTGGATTGGCAAAATTTTAAGTTGAAAGTTGAAGGCTTATGCCTTGATGCCCACTAAACTGGCAATGATTTTAAGTTGGGAGTTTTACTCCGAATGGTACCACATGCATGACGAGTCGAGTCTCATTTGAGTTGCATTTTATGTTGTTGTTGAGTTGCAATTTATGTCGTTATTGAGTTGCATTTTACGTTGTTATTGAGTATGATATTTGAGTTGATGTGCCGTTACTGAATGCATGATACGATTAGGATGATTAACGTGTAAATTTACTTAACATAACATGATAATTTATAATGTTTGTTATATCGATTGAGGAACTCACCCTTACAACTATTTTTCAGGTAACGAGCAGTGAGTGAGTAGAAGCTAGTGCCTGGAGTCTAGTGTAGTCTACGTAGTGGGTCGTGCTCTGATAGATGTAACATCGGGACGGGATGTTTTAATTGTTTACTGTTGATTGTTGAACCTTTTTACCTGTAAACCATTATATGTTTTGATTGGTTGGTTGATTCTATCCGCTGCGAATTTTGCAAAAATATTGTTTTGATTAAATAAAGAGCATGACAGTTATTATGGTGTGAAATATTGTGTGACACCCTTGGTGCATGATTACTCTGATATATATATACTTGTTGTTGTTATTAAATATTTGGGGTATTTTAGAAGGGTGTTACACACACCACTATTAGGATCCCCTATGATAATATCCTTAGGGTGGTCTTTCTGAATTCTGATAGATGGCATTTTGGTGGTTGCATCTACTTCACATTCAGGAGGAGGTTCCTGTACTTCTTCAGACTTGACTGGAATGTCAGTTGAACTGTCAAGGAATGTTTCAACATCCTCTATGACATCGATCCCTTCCTCTTTATCATCCACAATAACATTTATGGATTCCATCAGGACGTTGGTCCTGTAGTTGAACACTCTGTAGGCTCTGCTGTTAGTGGAGTATCCTAGAAATATACCCTCATCACTTTTGGGATCCAGCTTCCTTCTCTGTTCACGATCTGTGAGAATGTAGCATTTACTTCCAAAGATATGAAAGTACTTCACTGTGGGTTTTCTGCCTTTCCATATTTCATATAGAGTGGAGGAGGTTCCTTTTCTCAAGGTGACTCTGTTGTGAACATAGCACGCGGTATTCATCGCTTCAGCCCAAAAGTGCATGGGGAGATTCTTTGCATGAATCATTGCTCTGGCAGATTCTTGAATAGTTCTATTTTTTCTTTCAACTATCCCATTCTGCTGGGGAGTTATAGGGGAGGAGAACTCATGACTTATTCCTTCAGACGAGCAGAACTCATCAAACTTGGAATTCTTGAACTCCGTACCATGATCACTCCTAATCCGGACCACACAACTGTCCTTTTCCCTTTGAAGTCTGATGCACAGGTCTTTGAAGACATCAAATGTATCTGAATTCTCTCTGAAGAAGCTTATCCACGTGTATCTGGAATGGTCATCAACCACCACGTAAGCATATCTCTTCCCACCGAGACTTTCAACCTGCATAGGTCCCATTAAGTCCATGTGCAACAGTTCCAGAACTCTGGAAGTTGTAGGATGTCCCAGCTTCGGATGTGACATCTTGGTTTGCTTGCCCACCTGGCATTCTCCACAGACTCTTCCTTCATCAATAAGCAGCTTTGGAATTCCTCTGATTGCTTCCTTGGATATAATCTTCTTCATTCCCCGTAGGTGAAGATGTCCAAGACGTCTATGCCACAGCTTCACCTCCTGTTCTTCCTTGGCTGAGGAGCATATTGTGGAAAAGTTAGAGACTTTAGGTTCCCACAGATAACACTTATCTTTGGACCTGGTTCCTCTCATAACTTCCTGATTGTCACCATTTGTCACAATGCACAGCTCCTTAGTAAATTGAACATAGAACCCTTGATCACACAGTTGGCTTATGCTGATGAGATTTGCAGTCAGTCCTCTTACTAACAGCACATTATTCAGTTTTGGAACTCCAGAGCAGTCCAGCTTACCCACACCTTTTATTTTTCCTTTGGCACCATCACCAAAGGTCACATAGCTGGTAGTGTGAGGTTGAATATCCACCAGTAGATTTTCCATACCAGTCATATGTCTTGAGCATCCACTGTCAAAGTACCAGTCTTCTCTGGTAGAAGCCCTTAGAGCTGTGTGCGCTAACCTAGCATACCATTGTTGCTTCTTGATGGGGACATAGCGCTTATATGTCTTGTGCTTAGGCCTGACATGCGAGGTTTGGTTAGGGAAACCATGAAGCCAGTAGCAGAAGGCTTTTATATGTCCAAGCCTACCACAGTGGTGACATCTCCACTCCTGGTATTTCCTCTTCTGATGATTATTCATCTTAGTTCCCCGATGTTGAGACATTGGCTTTGACTTCCGCTTGAACTTCTGAACTTTAGCCTTTGGGCGTTTGTGTTCAGCTGAGGATCTTTTCCCAAATCCTAGGCCAAATTTGGTTCCAGACTTCTGTCCCACCTTTAGAATCTCTTCCAAGGTGTCAGTTCCCTTGTTCATCATTCTGATGGATTTAGTCATCTGATTCAGCTTGGAGGTCAGCAAGGCTATCTCACCATTTAGACCCTTTATGGCTGTCAGATGCTTCTGCCTCTCATCTTCCAGTTCCTTGATGAGTTTCTTCTGCTTTTCTCCTTGTGCACGGACTTCTGCACTGGTGGTACACAACTTCTTATAGGCTGCAGCAAGTTCATCAACGGTCAGTTCATCTGCACTTGAGTCATCATCAGAGGCACAAACACTGGTTAGTGCAGTGACATGTTTGGCAGATTCTCCTTCAGATTCACTTTCAGAATCTCCTTCAGACCATGTGATAGTTAGCCCCTTCTTTTGCATCTTGAGATAAGTAGGACATTCAGCTCTGACGTGTCCATACCCTTCACAACCATGACACTGGATTCCCTTGCCTTGGTTGAACTTTTCTTCAGAAGTTGATCTTTTCCTGATGTCAGACGTGATGTTCTTGACATTTGGTCTCCCTCTTTGACCAATCTTCTTCACGAACTTGTTGAACTGTCTCCCAAGCATGGCTAAGGCTTCTGATATACTTTCATCACCTTCAGTATATCCTGCTTCTGACTCCTCTTCAGCATTAGATACAAAAGCTACGCTTTTGTTCTTCTTTTCAGCATTCTCACACAAGCCCATTTCAAAGGTTTGGAGAGAACCAATGAGCTCATCCACCTTCATATTGCAGATGTCCTGCGCCTCCTCTATGGCTGTGACCTTCATAGCAAATCTCTTAGGCAAGGACCTGAGAATCTTTCTTACAAGTTTCTCTTCAGCCATTTTCTCACCTAGTCCACCAGAGGTGTTTGCAATTTCAAGAATATTCATGTGAAAGTCATGAATAGTCTCATCCTCTTTCATCCTCAGATTTTCAAACTTGGTGGTCAGCATCTGAAGTTTGGACATCTTCACCTTGGAAGTACCTTCATGAGTTACCTTGAGGGTATCCCAAACTTCCTTAGCTAGTTCACAGTGGTGCACCAGCCTGAAGATGTTCTTACTGATTCCATTGAACAATGCATTCAAGGCCTTGGAATTTCCAAGAGCTAATGCCTCTTGCTCCTTGTCCCACTCTTCTTCAGGAATCTGCACACTGATTCCATCTTCACCTGTCTTCGTTGGATGCTCCCATCCTTTGTTGACAGCTCTCCAGACTTTGCTATCTAGAGACCTTAAGAAGGCTATCATACGAGGCTTCCAGTCATCATAATTAGAGCCATCCAACATGGGTGGTCTATTTGAGTGTCCTATATCCTTGTCCATGGTACTAGAAAGTAACTTCCCTAGATCTCACCCAGAAATTCACAGGCAGGGTGCCTGCTCTGATGCCAATTGAAATTCTAGTTATCAGACTTTAGATGTCACACGGGTTGTTATGACATCCAATTCTGCACAGACAAGAATTATGCAGAACTTAACAGTAAGTGCAGTAAATAACACAAGTAATTGTTTACCCAGTTCAGTCCAACATGACCTACATCTGGGGGCTACCAAGCCAGGGAGGAAATCCACTATTAGTAGTATTAATTCAAAGCTAAACTCACCCGTTTACAACTTGTCACTTAATCCCTACCCAATGCAATTTCAATCTTACTTTAAGATCAGAGTTCCTACTCACTCCCCCTCAATCACCTCAGTGATTACTACCTTTAATCAATATTAAAGACAATTTTGAAGTCACACTTCAAACAACTCTTGATTGTGCTTAGCAGCTTTAATCAAGATACACAGCACTCACGCTTAAAAGCTTTGAGCGACACAACACTTACAACTCAATGAACACCCTATGCCAAAGCAATCATCAACGTGATAAAGGCTTGGCTTACAAGATATGTCTAATACAAGACTCACAAAAATACAGCAGTGAAGTATGATGGACACACTTAATCTTCACGCCTCAAAATCCCCGAAACTGAATGAAGGAACGACTTCCTTTTATATTGCAGTACCTGGCCTTTTGCACTTGTATTCTCCTGAATTTAAGGTCACGCGAGTTCCCATAAATTCAACATCTAGGTTACTAACAAATAGGCTATTTGTTAGGTTCATTAAATGTAGCTTGGTTGTTGATTTCCTGGATTTTCTCTAAGCTGTTGAATCCCTGAAGAATAGCCTGAGAAAAAGCTGAAACAGAAAACTGAACAACCTACAATGTAGCATATGCTGTCAGGAATGAATGTCACGACATTCAGCTTGACATCAAGCATCATATGCTGAGTCTGTTTTTCCAGAAAACAGACTGTACAATTTTGCTGACCTGTACATGACCAAAATGACCATACTACAGTAACAGCTTACAATAATAAATGTCAAAGTATCCAATTTGACATTTACACATTTGGCCTTAAGTCAGTTCTGTTATCCTCTTGAAGAACAAACTAAGAAACATACTGAAGTGTAGCAGAACACCACTCTGTCTATTATTCAGTATATACTGTCCATGATGAATGTCATAACATCCAGTTTGACATTCATATAGTAGGCCTTATGCCAGGTCTGGTTCTTCCTTGATAACCAGACTGCAAATGAATACTGAGCTCTAACAGAACACCAACTGTTCTATTCCTCAATATCTGCTGACAGGGATGAATGTCACAGTATCCAGTTTGACATTCAATAAATCCTGTATTAGCTAATCCTGCAGTAACTACTCAAGTGTGTCATGACATCAGTCAAGACATCAGAGTACAGTTAGATATTCTAACCTACAATGCAATCACACATACACACCATGTCATGACATCAGTCAAGACATTAGAATCCAGCTAGTGTTTTACCATATAATGCAGCCAATTAAACACCTACATGAAGTCAACAACACTTGGTCACTTGTCGAATATCCCCAAGGTAAGAAGGCAATCGATGTGAAATAGGTATACAAGGTGAAGTTGAATCCCAAAGGAGAAGTGACTCGACACAAGGCGAGACTTGTGGCGAAAGGATTTCTTCAGAAAGAAGGAATCGACTTCGACGAAGTTTTTGCACCTGTTGCTAGAATCAAAACAATCAGGTTGGTTGTTGGTCTAGCAAACATGAACAACTGGCAGATGTGTCATATGGATGTGAAATGTGCATTCCTTAATGGCCTCTTAGAAGAAGAAGTTTATGTTGCACAACCAGCTGGGTTTGTGAAACATGGCGAAGAAAGAAAGGTGTACAGGCTGCATAAAGCCCTGTACGGACTTAAACAAGCTCCAAGAGCTTGGAACAAGAAGATAGACGGTTTTCTAAGGGAGAAGGAATCTATGAAGTGCAAATCTGAACATGAAGTATATGTAAGAAGAATCAATAGTAAATTGCTTATACTATGCCTCTATGTCAATGACCTGTTGATAACAGGTAGTTGCAAGAAGGAGATCGAAGACTTCAAAGGTGATCTAAACAAGGAATTCAAAATGTCAGATATGGGTGACATTTCATATTTCCTTGGCATCGAATTCTACAAGAGTGGTAGAGGTTTGATGATGCATCAAAGAAGGTATGCAGGCAAAATTCTCAAGAGATTTGAGATGCAAGATTGCAACCCAACTTCGACTCCAATTGAGCCCAGATTACAATTGTCGAAAGATTCAGATGAAGATGATGTCGATCCAACCCAATATAGAAGACTTATTGGGTCACTTCGATACCTTTGTCACACAAGGCCTGACTTAACATACAGTGTAGGTATGATGAGTAGGTTCATGCAGAAGCCAAAGGTATCACATCTAGCAGCGGTGAAGAGGATACTAAGGTATCTGAAAGGAACTCTCGACTATGGAATTTTTTTTCCTGCAGCTGATGAAGGAAAAGAATACAAAGTAGTGGGATACACCAACTCAAGTTGGTGCAGTGATGCTGAGGATCAAAAGTCCACAGCTGGCTATGTGTTTATGCTAGGTGGTGCACCAGTTGCTTGGAGTTCAAGAAAGGAGCCAGTAGTGGCACTATCATCATGCGAAGCAGAATACATAGTTGTTTCTCTTTGTGCATGTCAAGCAACGTGGATGGTGAATCTGGTCGAAGAGATAACATCGAAGAGTCATGGAGCAATTACCATGAAGATCGACAGCATGTCAGCTATCAATTTGGCGAAGAATCCGATAGCACATGGTCGAAGCAAGCACATCGAGATGAGGTTCCATTATCTTCGAGAGCAGGTAGCAGATGGGAAGATGAATGTGGAACATTGCAGAACTGAGAATCAGATTGCAGACATCATGACAAAGGGAGTGCAGGTCGAAGCAGTGGCGGAGCCAGATAAAAAAATTTGGGATGACCGCTAACATAAAATAAAGATTATAAATAAAATATAAATAGTATTTTAAATAAAACATTAAAGTTAAAATAAATACAAAGTTAATTACTAAAAATTTAAATTATATGACTTAAAACTACCTTAAAGTAATGCTTTACGCGTTCCGAGTGACTTGAAATCGTCAATAATTGACTCCGAACTAATGCTTGCACTAATCTCCCTTTCAATATATACTGTCATGCTATCTCCAAGAAACTCATCATCCATCTTATTTCTCAACTTAGTCTTAATAATTTTCATTGCTGAAAAAGACCTTTCAGTTGTGGTCGTAGAAACAGGAAGAGTCATGATAAGACGAAGTAGTCTATCAATCAAGAAGTAAGTTTCAGCCTGTCCAGATGCAACCAAACATGAACATAGTTCTTGAATAGTTGATAAATTATTCAAGTTTGATGCTTGACGAGCAACAAATAGAAAATGTTGGAGTTGAAATTACAAATTATTCTTCTCTTGATCACTAAAATCCATAGGATAATATTTTTCAACTAAAGAACAAATAGTATCAATGCTAAAAACTTTATATCCATCCTTAGGAGATAAAGAACAAGAACAAATAATATCAATGCTAAAAATTTTATATATATATATATATATATATATATATATATATATATATATATATATATATATTATTATTATTCTAAGAATAATGTAAAGTAAGTTTAATAGAAATAAGGATTAAAAATATTCTTACTGTATATGTTCAACTGTAATTTTCATCGCTATCCTATCCTAACTTACAAGTCATATTTAATGTGTACTTTCGTGAATCATCCGTGATAACCTCCAAGTGAGATACTATGTATGCTCAAAGTGATTTACTAATTGAAATCATCAAAAAGGAGATTTAGTGATGGAAACTTAAGTAAATCCACATTCAAAAAATTTAAATTTGTTTAAGATATAACTTATTTTTAATTGGATTTATTGATTATGAAGGAGAGATAAAATTTTATTTTTATTTTTTAATTAATAAAAAATTATGATCGGTTGTGTGTAAAAATATTTGTTAGGGTTGTGTTCGTCAAAATCATAGACACGCACATACGTGTCTTTTGCTGCGTGGCATAATCTCCAACATGAATCTTGCGTGGCACTCTACAGACATGCAAACCGCAAACATCCTCCACGCGTCACCTCCTACAACCTTTGTATCAATAACCGCCTTTTGACGTTCTATAAACCTCAAAGTAACCTAAAACGACATAACAATTTTATTATCATGAAAAAGAAGATTCAAACCTCCATGGAAAAGGAAACTCCTGCAATTCAATCATGGGAAGTTCTTATCCTCGTGGCACATCATCTTGACCCCAAAACATTGGCCATAGCTTCATGCGTATCAAGATCATGGCTACATTCTATGTCCTCTGATGAACTTTGGAAACCAATCGTAACCACCCATTTTCCTTCTCTTTCAACTCTTCCATCCGCCGTTTCATATTGCCACCTGTTCGCATTAGGCCACTCTGCCGCCTTGCGCCGCCGCCAGACTCTTTCGAAGCCAACCCTCTCCCTAAGTGACCTCGTGTTTGGGGTCTCCATTACTTCGAAGCGCGAATCTCGCGTGGTAGCGGCCGCATCCATACCTGTGGACGCACTGGTGGTGGACCCTCCTGGCGTGTTTAGTTTTGGTGTTGGTTTGGAGGAGTGTGTATTGATGAAGAACGAGGGTTTGGAGGAGGTGGTTAAGGTAACGTGGAATGTGGTGGTGAAAGGATGGAGAGGGATTTTCACTTTGATGGATTGCGAGAGGAAGGTGAGGTTTGCGGGTGGCGGCGAGGAGTGGTTTTCACAGGAGCTACCGGCGCCGAGTTGTTGTTCAAAAGTGGTGGCGAGTTCAGTGGTGGCGGATATGAAGGTGGGGATGTGTGATAGTGGTGGGAAAGTGAGGGTGGAGAAGGTAAGGATGGGGATTTTGAGTGTTGTTGATTGGAGGTATGTTGGTGTTGAAGATGGTCTTAGATACTTGCAACATTTTCTTCTAACTTAATAATGCATTCTACATACATCATGTATAAATATCCTTCAATCCAGGGATGTTTTTACAAGGTCTGTTTGTTTTAGGAATACAGAACACATTCCATATTCTTGAGAATTTAAGGTTTAAGCTTGTGGAAAATTCTTAGTCAGACACACTGTAACAATTAGTTTTACAAACAATCACAGGTGTTTTTATATTTTCATGCAAGTATTTCTCTAAGGTTAAAAATACAGACTATCTTTTTAGAAAAGAATACAAAATTATTCTCAACAAACTTTTATCTTTATTGAGTTCCTAATAATTTTTTATTCCTGACTGTTACCATCACGTTTAGAAATAGTTGATTATCCCATTGCTACAAATACTTCCTAAACGTATATTATTAATTAAATAGAATTTGAAATAAAAAAATTCTGGAATTTTAAAATACTCCCAAACATTTTTTATAAAACCTAATTCTTTGGGATCTTATATCCCAGACAATTATTTTTGGGATTAAATTTTTATACGGTGAAATAAATATTCCCTAAAGTAACAAAAATTGAAAAATATCACCATTAGTGGTCAAACGTAAGCTAAGTAGTACAGTAGATGGAGTTTGAGGACCGCAAATAGGTCAACTTAAACTTAATTAGTACTATCGAGAAGAAAAAAACTGAATCCTGTCGCCATGAATCATGAACTAAAAATAAAACTTCAGTTCAAATTTCAATAAAAATCAAACAGTGTGCGATTTATAATTAAATCAATCTGTATTTATAAATTGATTTTATATTTTGAATTTTTTTTAACTTATTTTTTCAGAATTAAAATGATATTTTAAAAAAAATATTTTATTTTAAAGGAAAAATACTTTTTAAAAACTATTTTTTTACTTTCAATAAAAAAAAATATTTTATTTTCAAAAAATATATTTTCTTAGAAATGTATTATATTTATAAAATACATAATTTTTTATTTTATTTATAATAAATATTATTAGATTTTTATTTTAAATTTTTAATAAAAATAATTAAAAAATAGTTCTTTTATGGTTGGGTAAGAGTTTAGTATTTTGAAGCCAATATTCTAAAGTTTTTTTTCTTGACTTTATTAGATTTGAGATTTGTTCAGCGGCCTATCGGATATTATTGAGTGTATCTTGAATGTTATATTGTGGGAGGGATAATTATATATTTTTTAACTGGTCAATTAGGTAAGGTTTAGGATACTTATTTACTTTCTTTTCGTCTCATTTAAGTTGGGAGGATAGATGATAGAGTTCTGAAAATTGTATGAAAACAAATGATGTTTTCGAGTTTCGTTTATGGAAGGAATAATATTTTAAGTTTGGTTTAGTAGAGAAATTGAGTGTCGTAAATGAATAATGATATGTTTTGGAGATAACAAATGAAATTCGTCTAAGTTAAATGCGGATCAATAATGATAGTGTTTTGAACATTGATACTCCATAAATGAGCGAAAATTTAATAAATACATTTATATTTTCTCATGATCCTGCTTTTCACCACAGTTGAAAGTTCCAATCGTGGTAAAAAGTGGTTTAAAAATTTAAATAAAAAATAAAATTGTAGGCTAGATTCAAATTCATGATCGGGCATCGCTTTTTACCATGGTTGAAAGTTTCAAGCGTAGTGAAAAGTGACTTAAAATGCAAATAAAAAAAACACCTAAGTAAATAGATTATATCATGGTGAGTACTTTGGTCGATGTGAAATGATGTTACGAAAAGTACTTTTTATAGTAGTGTCCCTTAATTAAAAGTAAATTTTAACTCTTAAATTTATTGAATAATTGATGTATTTAATCTTTATATAATCTAAATACATTATTTATTTAATGAATCTAATAGTCAAAATTTATTTAAAGAGAAAGGAGGGTGTATTTTCCAACTGATCAACCGGACAAATCACATATCTCATACCATATAGATATGTGGTGGCAACCACATAACTCCTATATAATTCACATGTCATGACCACTTCGGATCCTCGCGCTCGAGCATAATTTATCACATTGTCAACATTTTAATTTTATTTTTATTTTTAAGGAAAAATATCTTTTTTTATTATTTTTTATTTTTAATAATATTTTTTCTTTTATTAACAAAAAATGAATTTCTTTAAAAATGCATTATATTTATAAAATATATAATTTTTTATTTTATTTATAATAAATATTATGAGATTTTTATTTTTATTTTAATAAAAATAATTTAAAAAAAAATTCTTTAATGGATAGTCCGAAGTTCGTATAAAGTTGAGTTTATTATTTTTAAGCAAATATTATAAAGGTTTTATTTTGTTTGGTTTTATAAAATTTGAGGTCTACCAAGGCTGATGTGTTTAAAATGGATAATCTATTTTGGCAATTCTATTGGGGTATGATCAAGTGTATTTTCAGTGCTATATGTTGTAAGAAGGATAAATTACATATTTTCTAATTGGTCAATGGATAATCTATTTTGGCAGTTCTATTGGGGTATGATCAAGTGTACCTTTAGTGTTATATGTTGTGAGAAGGATAAATTACAGATTTTCTAACTGGTCAATCAGGTAAGGCTTAGTATTTTTGAACCAATTATAACAAAGTTTCTCGCCTTTATAAAATTTAGGTTTGTCAAAGCTTGACCCGTTAGCTCGATCGGGCATGACCAAACATACCTTCATTTTATACGCCGTGACAGGGATAAATGACATATTCCCTAACTGGTCAATCAGATAAATCACATACTCCACTATTATGAAGAATACCTCTTATAACGATTGGAAAAGGGATACAATCAAGTCCGACTAACCGTTGTGAGCTAAGATGTGATTGTATGTATGATTCTTTCAACCATGATCGTGTGACCGTGATTATAAGTTAAGTAGCGTGCAACTTATTATGACAGTTACTTTAAACAACCGATGTTGTATGGCTCAACCTATCACAACAGTTACTTTGAGCAGCTGTTGTTGTATGTTTTTTAATTAAAAAAATGCACTAGTAGAACAACATCATCAACAACAACAACAACAATAAAAACAACAAGAACAACAACTACTAATATTGCTAACTTGAATTCATGTTTTCCTTGTCTCATTCAAGTTGGAGAATAAATGATAGAGATCTGAAATTTGTTAATGAAAGAAATGATGTTTTCGAATTTTGTTTATGGAAGAAATAATATTTTTAAGTTTGGTTTAGTGGAGAAGTTGAGTTTCGTAAATGGATGATGATGTTTTGGAGGTAGTTGATGAAGTTCGTCTAGGTTGAAGTTCATCTAAGTTTTAGGTTTCACGCGGATCAATAATGATAGTGTCTTGAGCATTGATATTCCATAAATAGACGATAAGGATTTGTTTAAGGACGGTGAAGAAACTCAATAAACATGTTTACATTTTCCCATAACCCTGAGTGGCTTTTCACCAAGGTTTAAAATTTCAACTGTGATAAAAAATGGCTTTAAAATAAATAAAAACAAAAGTATAGGTGCTAGGATTCGAACTCATGATCATGCGCTACTTTTCGCCACGATTAGAAGTTTCAACTGTGGCAAAAAGTGATTTAAAATAAATAAAAAACAATTGTCGTTAAAAGTGACTTAAAATAAATAAAAAAATTAAATTGTAGGTGCTAGGATTCGAACTCTTGACCATGTGTCACATTTCATCACGGTTGAAAGTTCCAATCATGGTAAAAAGTGACTTAAAATAAATAAATAAATAAAATTGTAGGTGTTAGGATTTGAACTCATGATCAGACATCACTTTTCACCACGTTGGAAGTTCTAACTGTGGTGAAAAGTGACTTAAAATGAAAATAAATAAATAAAACACCTAAGTGAACAGATTCTACCACGGTGGATACTTTGGTCGAGGTGAAATGGCGTTACGGAAGTTACTTTTTGTAGTAGTGTCCCTTAATTAAAAACAAATTTTAACTTTTAGGTTCATTGAATAATTGATATATTCAGTCTATATATAGTCTAAATATATTATTTATTTAGTGAATTAAAAAACAAAATTTATTTATAAAAGAGAATGGAGGGTGTATTTTCTAACTGTCAACCTGACAAATCAATATCTCATACCATATAGATATATGCTGGAAACCATATAACTCCTATATAATTCACACGTCATGGCCACTTCGAGCCCTCACACTCGAGCATAATTTATCACATCGTCAACATTTCATTACCGCTCTATGAGATTCTAGTCTTGCAGTTAAGTATACAGTCGAACCCAAGGTCTGCCCAACTAATATAAAGTTTAAGTACATATTAAGGTTTTTTTACCGAGATAACCCAGTTTTTAGAAAAAATACCCAAAATACCCCAGTTTTCATAAAATTTCCCAATCTACCCCACTTTTAGGAGGAGGCGCCAATTGAATTGGCGACTCCTCTTAAAAATTGCAAGGACTCCCTTCAATTGGCGCCTATGTGTAATTTTTAAGAGGAGGCGCCAATTCAATTGGCGACTCCCTTAAAAAAGCCTCAAATGGCGAAACCTCCAACATGAAAGTTGTATAGCTTTTCAAGACAATGAATTTGGACATATATTTTGCATCATTTGGATTTTGTATGAGAAAGTTATGGGCAGTTGAAGTTGGACTTCTGAGTTTTTCAACTATTATCTGACCTATAATGTCTTGCATTATCGCATGTGTTTCTTTTAGAAATATGAAATTTTTTCCAACATAACATTTGAAGTAGATATCTTAAATTTTCCAATGCACTTGGTCCCACCTCAAAATAATTAAAAATGAGTGAGTTAGGTCCTTGCGAACTTGACCCAAAATTAGGGTTTCTGTCAAAACATGTGTATGTGAATTTTGCCAAAAGGGACCAACTTCAAGCCCTTCTGTTTGAATGATAAAAGCCTCAAATGACAAAACCTTAAACATAAAAGTTGTAGATCTTTTCAAGATAATGTAATTGGACTAAACTTTTGCATCAGTTGCATTTTTTTTTGAGAAAGGTATGGGCACCTGAACTTGGACTCTTTGACAATTCAACTGTTATCTGACCTATAATGTTTTGTATTATTGCATGTGATTCTCTTAGAGTTACACTACAACAAACAAGACCTTAGACAGGGCTTTTTTTAGCCTTAGACAGCGCTTTAAAGCGCTGTCTAAACCTCCGCTGCTAAAGGTTTAGACAGCGCTTTTTTAAATCTTAAAAGCGCTGTCTAAGCCCCCCCCCCTTAGACAACGCTTTGGCCAAAAGCGCTTTATAAGACCCTCTTATTTTAAATTTTTTAGGTATACCTTAGACAGCGCTTTTGAAAAGCGCTGTCTAAGCCCCACCCCCTTAGACAGCGCTTTGGCCAAAAGCGCTTTCTAAGACCCTCCTATTTTAATTCTTTTAGGTATACCTTAGACAGCGCTTTTCAAAAAGCGCTGTCTAAGCCCCCCCCCCCCCCCCCCTTAGACAGCGCTTTTTACAAAAGCGCTGTCTAAGGTATACGAAAATTGAAACTAACATTTTGATTTGTAACTAACCATTGCATTTCATATAAGTTTAGCATTAATTTCATGAGCATTGTAACAGATTTTGAAGGATATATAAACGAAATTCCAGTTTCACAAAAGCAATTTTCTTCATCCATTCCAATTTTTAAAGATTCACTCATTCACAAAATTCCAGTTTCACAGAAGAAATTCTTCATTCATTCATGAAGCAGAATTGTCATATATTCATCCATGAATTTTCCACAAGTCAGAAACGGCACAAATCAAAAGTTTTAGAACATACATAACAACGCCACAGTTAGCATTCCACAGGAAAATAAGTATACCCTTAATTAAATCCTAATAATTACACATAGACATCATTGAAACTCGCTAATAAAAAATTACCAAAAGTGCAAGAATTAACCGTGGCAGCCCACCCCAATTCGGTACAGATGCAAATTCTGAAATCAGTTCGAAACCAAGGTAGTACATCCTGCATAATCATCACAACAGAACGAATGTTGTAAGTTAACATTAACCAATATAACTGAATCTAACATAATCATGTAATACCGTCACTAACCCTACTTCAAGTTATTAACATGGTTTTCTAAACAACTCACAATTCAAACCATTCAAACAGCTTTTTAACAACATAGCAGTATGTTATAACCATCGTAAACGACATTTTAATCGAGTTTTACTAAGTATCGGTGGAAAAATTCTCAATTAACTTCAAATCCATTACAATTATTAAGTTGTTGGCAAGTGAGCAACTCAAAACACACTAGCTAGTGCTGTCTAAAACGAGTCGTTAGCAGATTCCCAAAATTAGTCATAACAACTTAACTGATACAACTTGCTGCGGTAACAGCTCCCGGCGCTCATGCCCAATGACAAGTCATGCACCAAGACAATCATTAGCATAGCGGAAAGTTTCAGCAAGTAAGTTCTACATCAAATAATCAGGCAAGTGTTTGGTCATGGTCTTGGCCTTCACTAATAATGTTTCTGATACTAATAGGCCATGACAGATCTCACCATCAACTTGCTAACAGATTTACTAACATCAATCTAACCTTTTGTAGTAACATAATTTCAAAGCAATCGATTATAAATAAAACTAACAGAGTCAAAAAATGGGAAATAACTAACAGCAGGACTTTGACTAACAGTTAAGTTTTTTTTTCTAATTTCATAATAACCATGACTAACTAGTTCTCTAACTTAACCTAACTAATTTTAAATTGATTTGACAGACTTGTAACTAACAAAACAAACTAACATTTTAACAGCAGAACTTCCAACCACAACAAACCTTCATAGAAGTAACGTGCAAATCCAGCTGAACTGCAAGCTAAGGTCCAATTTTGACTTATCCCTGCAAGCAATACAACTATTTTAACTGATGGAAATAATTAATAGAAAATCAATTCACATATAAAATTAACTTGCAACTAACAGAGTTTTAACAAAAATCCTAACAACCTGCCCTAACATAACTAACCTGCCCGATCCGTTGCCCGATTTGGTTGAGAATACCATGTATATAACAGTGCAATCAGAAGCTTTTCTAGTTTTTTCATTCCTCACCTTCAATCTTCACTCTTCACTCTCAAGCTCTCTACCCTCATATTCAGAATCGGTTGCTTTTTGCTCAAAGATTAGAGCTCATTCTTCACAGTTCATCTCTGAGAAGCTCACTTCACTTCCCTCTCGCGTGACCACTTCGCCACGTAACCACCGCAGTGATGACTCTGCAATTCCATAACACAGTTCAGAAGAGTTGAAGAAGAAGAAGAATCGCAATCACAGTTGAGAAGAATAAGATACATAACGAGTGACACAACAAGAGGAAGAGAAGCTAATACCTGCGATTCTCTGAAAATCCACCGCACCGGAATTCTGAGCCGGATTGGAGTTGGATCCAAATTCGATCTTCCATTCGCAATTGGTGTTTAACATTAAAAGTAATCTGTTCAATTATAAGGCATTAGTTGTCAAAAGTTACTAACAATGGAAAATCCAAGTCTTGAGACATGAGAGTTTGGGCAGTCAGCTGTTAACCTTAACACCATCCAACTTCAAACATAATTATGATTTTGAAAATATATAACAAAAGAAGCAGAGAAAACAAAGAACAAGAGATAACCTGAATCCGTGCTCCAGTAGAAGCTTGCATACTCTTAATTGTTTCTCCTCCTTTACCAATTATAAGGCCGACCTAAGAAACCAAATCAATTATAAACAAAACACTGTAGAAAGTACATGGGTGTACATATTTCGGGCAACTTTGCACACCTTATTGTTTGGGATTTGCATCGAAAATTCATCACCCCCAGATTGTGCAGCCATCCGTCTAGTACCACCACCGGCAGAAGCCCCGGCTTCAGCCTAGTAAAGAAGCAACTCTTATCAGTGATGTTAATGGTTACATTTCCCCCAGATTATTACAGTTAAAAATCAGTAGAAAACAACCATCGTCAATGACGCTTCACTAACAGGTTACAGTTAAGGCCATTCGACTTTGAAGATCATTTTAACAAATTCAGCACAAAACAATCATACTAAAGTTACAAAATCAGTTCAAAACAAATACTGTCAGCAATATTTCACTAGCAGGTTACAGTTGCAGTCATTCAAACCTCACTAGAGCAAATTAACCAGAAAACACACCATATTACAAATAGAAAGTCAATTCAAAACCACTCTTATCAGTGAATTTTCCCTGGCAGGATACAGAGCGCACTAATTCCAATATAATTTAAGCAAATTTATCATTAAACATTTCACATTGCATTTACAAAATCAGTTGAAAACAACTCTAACCAGTGATATTTCACTAACAGGCCAAAGTTACAGTGATTCCACAACATAATTAGAGAAAATTTAAAACAAACCTCAGCAAGGACTTCATTGATAAGTTTCTCAGCAGAAGCAACAGCATCAGAAGTACCCACAAGGTGACAGATCATTTATTTTCTTTTCCAAATTAGCATCCTTTTCTTGCTTCTCAAGTCTAAACTATCCAATGCATTTCCAACAAAAAGGGATGATTATGTTTGTGCTATCTGGATTTCGCCATGTTTTATATATTATGGCATAATATATAAACACATACTACTCTTTCCATTATGACTGATTAAAAATTGTGAAGGTTTAGATTGGCTTCATTTTTTGCTCTTACCTATTCGGAAAATTCAAAAAATTGGCAATGCACAGAAAACACAATTCTGTGGAAATGGTTTAGGTTAAGTGCCTAACATAGCTTAATCATTGGTGAAGTCTTTCATTTATTAGCATTGAAATTCTAAAAGCAAAAGACTCAAGTGAAGAAAACATACATTTCCTTGAGATTATCTAAGCCAGTGAACACATTGCCAATTGGTCCATACAAGAAATTGTGGCTTAAATTCCTGCAAGACAAAAAAGTGTTAATTTCACTGCCATTTTCAAAATTCAATAATTATATCATACTCAAATGTGATAAGAAAATTTGAAGCAGCTCCCCTTTCAAGCTTGGAATCAAATCAATATGAATGTAACTCACAGATGTCTTAGTTTTTTCATGTTTGATAATGAATGAGGGATATTTTGGCTCAAATAGTTGCAAGCCATGTTTCTGCCATAAAGAAGGATCATCAGAAAAAACTCACTGCTATAGCTTCCGGTAAAATCGAAATCATCAGAAAAGTAGGCTTACATATGTGTGGCATTTGGAGGTAATTCGTATGGTATTTCACCCATTATGCTGTTGGAACTGATATCACTAAAAAACCAGAACGGAATGAAAGTTAACCAATCAGAATGGGAAGTAAATCATATCTTGACAATATAGTAAACCAACCATCCCGATAAGAGCTTCAAACATAAAACGACTTACAATATCTTCAAATTTTGTAGATTATACAGCGAGGATCCAAGATATCCGGTAAGGTTCAATCCTTGAATTTTGCTGCAGGAGGACCGACAGGGCAAGTATAAGGTTTCTTAGTTGCATTATGGGGGATAGTGATATTATCTAACCAGAAAAAATCATAATTTTTGAAGTGATATAGTATAGTTAGAGCCTAGGTGCATTTGAAGTGGTATATCATTTACGATCACTATTTAAAATCTTGATTATCAGTAGAATATGTGCATTTACAGATGTATAACTGAGGAGTCAGAACAAGCTACTCCTGTCCAATACTCCTCACAAGGATCACCACCGTTCCATCCGTGTAGCCCTCGAGGGTTGTTTAAGCTCCTGTATAGATCCTGGAGGGCTGTAACTGTTTATAAAAGAATTGCAAATAATATTTAGTTTAGTTAGAGCATAAAAATGATATATATGCTTCAAGTGTGATCTATAACAAAATTAGTTCAATTTAATTTGAAGTGAAGCATGGAATTTTTTTGTTTTTCTCAGGTTCAAATCTAACCCTCATAAATACATGAATTTTCTAAATCAACCACATCTTCAATTTATCTCTATATCAATTTAGCATTACTGACAAAATCAGCTACTTGCTTGCCTACATTAGCACGGACACCGGAAACACGACACTGACACGTCGATGTCAATAGTAATTTGAAAAGATAAATAAATTAAACATAATAACAAGTATCAGTGTCGATTTTGCACACACTGAAACAAACACACATTTTTTTAGACGTGTCGGTGCTACATATCTAAATAATCCTAATAGGATATTGTTCTTCAATGTTATCTTGAAAGTGGATTTAACTCAAAGATATCGCAAAACCTAGTTCTGAATTGCAGCCACAATAAAAAGTTTTAGAAATCCTCTGCAATTTCGGCCGTATTTTTCTGCATTTCCGCAATATCAAGGTTTACTGAACAACTGCAACCGATTGCAATTTAGAAATCATGAAGCAAAGCTATATTTCAGTTGATTTTGCATGCACACACCATATCTATTTTGAAAGCAACTAACTATCCAAACGCAAATCTATGGAAAAAAAGAAATAGTTACCGTCAAATGGATTGGTGAATGCGAAGCCGTAAGAAATCAAAGTTGCTGAGAACACAAGGAAGACGAGATTCACGTAACGAGTCATTTTCTTCTTTATTTTCTTGTTGTATACTTGATTGAAACTCTTGTTTTCTCTCAATTTTCCTAGAAAGTCAAGATTAGCTTATGTTTAAAATATTATTATTAATCTAAAGAGAAAAATTCAAATGCTAAGCAAGTGGATGATAATACAACATAGGAAGGAACTGTAACTGCTAACTAAAAAACTAGTCCAGATAGCACCTTTGTTCCAAACTCTTGCACGTTAACATTTATATTCCTAGTGGACAATATTGACAAAGTTCCAAGTTGTAACACATTTTCTTATAACCATTAAGACTCAAACATGTAATACTTTTGCTAATCAAAGGGTCTGGTTGAACAATAAACAAGACAACACTGAAAACATAACATAGCATGTAATTAAGTCAGAGTAAGTATTTGTCGTACAACCAAGAAGTAGAAGGAAATCTCCTCTCCTGTCCAGTCAAATTACCTATCTTTTACAAACATTAAAGAAGCTATTTTGGTTAACCACCAACAGAAAAGACAGTCGGTATTCAAAAACAGTCCAAGATTCATTGTGTAATAACAGGTAAAAGGAGAGGTTACCAGTATAAAGGCACGGCGCTGTCTCATGCGTTTCTTCTCATTCCTCCTCTTGACACTCCCTTCATTAGGCTTATTGGGAAGTATGGTTTCACCAGTTGTGTGCTCAACCCAAGCATAAGGCCCTGGGCAACATCAGAAACTAAATAGTGTGAGACAAAAATCCTAAAAAACTAAGAGCATGAAGAGTAAAAAAAAGAGCAACAGACGCACCAGAGGGTCTCAAGCTAGCCCGCTTTCGACGAGGCTTATCGGAAGGTCGTCTCTTGGGAAACCGAGTGTCAGTCAAGGTGTGAAAGTGATTCAAAAAAGGTAGAAGGAATTGGGGTGGTTTGCTGTAAGATGGGAAAGGTGCATGAAATGGAAGTGTGGTGGAGATTTGTGAAGTCAGAGGCGTTGAGGAGGAGAGTGAGAGAGGCCGTAAAATGTTCCTGAGAGCTCCTGCGAATCTCATTTCTGTCGTGAACAGCTACAATATACTTTTCCTCTGAGAATTTAAATCAAAATCACCATTTGAGCCAAGTTTTAGCAGTGAACATATCAACAAACTTAAAATTCATGATTTGATTATTAAAAACTTAACAAAGTGAAAATCAGAAATTACAGTAACAAACAATCTAACCTAACTACATTTATAGTTTCATCTAATAATAATGTTATCAATTCAGATCCCAATCCAACAATCGTAGATAATCTAACCTGGACGAAGTTTTAGTGGCGGTTGACGAGAAACTCCGGCAACGATTTCCGGGCAGTAGAGTGTTTCAGCGGCTCCAACTTGTTTTCAGGGCAAATTGGAAGAGACCACACAGGATAATGGGGGAAAGGGTTAGGGTTTAGGGGAAGAATCTTTCACACAGGATAAACAAGCTCTGATTGAGGGTTGGGAGAAGGGGGAGTGGATTTGGGAGAAAGAGAAGCAAGCTCTGATTGAGGGTTTGGGAGAAGAATGTAGGATTTTTAGGATTTGGGAGGGAATAACTTTTTTTTTGTGACATGGAGGGAATAAAGACTTTAGACAGCGCTTTTGGTTTTAATTTTTTTTTTTAATTTAAAGACTTTAGACAGCGCTTTATCAAAAGCGCTGACTAAGGTCTATATTTAAAAGCGCTTTCTAAAAGCGCTGTCTAAGGGGGGGGTCTTAGACAGCGCTTTTAGAAAGCGCTGTCTAAGACCCCCCCTTAGACAGCGCTTTCATTATTTTTTGGAACATTTTCCGTGTTTTATTTTAATTTTAACCTTAGACAGCGCTTTCTTTTAAAAGCGCTGTCTAAGATGCGCTGTTAAAAGTCATTTTTGGCGTAGTGTTATGAAATTTTTTCCAACATAACAATTTAAGTAGACATCTCAAACTTTCCAATTCACTTGGTCCCACCTCAAAATCATAGAAAATGAGTGAGTTAGGTCGTTGCGAACTTGACCCAAAATTAGGGTTTCTGTCAAAACATGTGTATGTGACTTTTGCCAAAAGGGACCAACTTCAAGCCCTTCTGTTTGAATGATAAAAGCCTCAAATGACAAAACCTTAAACATAAAAGTTGTAGATCTTTTCAAGATAATGAATTTGGACTAAAATTTTGCATCATTTGCATTTGTTTTTAGAAAGGTATGGGCACCTGAACTTGGACTCTTTGACATTTCAATTGTTATGTGGCCTTTAATGTTTTGTATTATCATATGTGTTTATTTTAGAATTATGAAATTTTGTCCAACATAACAATTTAAGTAGACAAAGAAACCTAATGTTTGGAGTTTACACAAAGATAAATTTGATATAATACGAATTGATATTAATAAAATTTGGAGTTTACACAAAGAATCCTAATGGTGATGACCGAGATCACCGAACCGACCTCCGGTCCCACATCCCCTAGCTACCCTAACCCACGTTGATGATTCTGCACCGGTGTTTGTTCATCTGATGGTCCAGGAGCGTCATTATCTCCTACAGGAGAAGATCCGTTGAGGTATTCAGCCAACTCAGCATAGTCTTCAGTATTCAATGATGGTGTACCGGCGTAGCTGAGCTCATGACCCATGCCAGAGAAGTTGGGGTGTGGTTGACTCATGGATGGGCGACCGGGACGGTTGAAGGGAGACATGGGTGTGAATGATGGGTCTAGGAAAGGTTGGAAAGGTTGTTGGGGTGTTTGGAAGAGATATGGTTGTGGGATGTTTTGGTATTGTGATGTTTGGGGTTCTTGGCTACGGTAGGAGGAGGGGCGGTTAGTGTTTTGGCTAAGGCGACTTTGGTAGGGTGATGGTGTGGGTGCGAAGCGATGTTCGGTCTGAGGTTGATGGTCCATTTGTTGGTGGTGGTATGGGGGATGTTCTTGGTATTGGGGTTGAGTGAATGGCATGTTTTGGTTGTATGTTTGTGTGTTTGTGGAACGCAAAGTTTGACGGATAGGTGGTTGTGAGTAACGGGGCTGAGAATGTTGTTGGGGGTTAGATGTTGATCCTTCTTGTGTGTAACTTGTCTGGCGTGGGTCGTAGAGGTACATATCATCGGCGATGAATTGAAATCCAACCGATCTGTATCAAGCCATATAAGTACGACTTGGTTTTACCTCATTTGCCATGACTGCGTCAGTTAAGACATGGTCACGACGGTGCTTCCACTTGCGACACTCCGGTCTTGCGAAGGTTTGCCAAGGGTTGAAGTTCCATTGGTCGTTCACTTTACGCATATGCCATTCTCCTAGGCTAGCTGGGGGATCTGGGATATTCTGGACCATACCGAACTGCAGCTTCACACGATCGGTGTTATGCATCTCCACTGTTGTGAACCGTATTATCGGTGTGCATGCTGTCCATACGGCTGCGTCTTCAGGGTTGACCTCATGCTCATGATCCAGATTAAGGTATGGACGCCAAATGAACTGAAATGTTAAAGAAGATAGGATTTAAATGAATGTAGAAAAAGTCAACATAATATGACGAATTAATGAAGTTATTTTGCTTACGTCTGTCGGTCGAAGGTGATCCAACAGGTTGCGATACTGAGTAATACAGTGTCTCGGACATCTGCTGTAACTCATACCACGTGCCGACCATCTACACCAAAAAGTTAAAATAAATTAGTTATAGGTACTAAACTGTAAGGAAGTAAGTAAAGATATAGCAATTTAAACAACTTACTTTTTTGCATATGAAAAAGTGAAAGGGTTGTTATTGATCGGTGCTAGAGACGGTAGTCTTGACCATCCCCATGCTTGTAGCAAAACAGCACATCCAGAAAATGTAGATGTGTCTTTGTGGGAGTTTTTGCACAACGAACTATAGAGATAGGCTAGACATGCGGATCCCCAACTGTAACTACCTATTCTATCTACATGTCTAAGTAGAGGTAAGTACATAATATGCATGCTAGAACCACTACCTTCGGGAAATAAAAAGGATCCTAGTAACAACATAATGTAACACCTAGTTTTTATTATTCAAGCATCTTCGGTAGAATGCTCATCTAAATATAAACTATTATAATATGACTTTAGGCGTGAGAGTAGTATACCTTGACCTCTAGCATTATCATCTAACAAATCAGTTTCTAAAAGCTCCATGCAAATTGAATTTGCATAGTTGGTCTTACCATTAACAGCTTTGCCTTCAATTCGTAGTCCTAAAAGCATGTAGACGTCTTCCAACGTCACGGTACACTCACCGGTTGGAAACCAAAATGTGTGTGTCTCTGGCCTCCATCTTTCGCATAAGGCTAGAATGAACTTGTTATCTATAGACCAAGACATAATCTTGCTAATCTGACCAAAACCGGCGAGTTCAACATAAGGTTGAATCATCGGGTCCATTGGGACAAATTCGTGGACTCGAGTTCGAAACCTTGATACATCCTATAATAGAAATAATATAACACTTGACTAAGTTGGTATTTCAAAATAAAATGGGGTTGGTGGAGATGAAATATAAAAAATTAGTATAAGAAAAAACTTACGTATGTTGCGATGTTTGCAACTGTTCCTCTGTGTGCTTCGCCCATTGTGAGTAAAGACATATTGTTGGGGAGTTGGTGTAGATGAAATTGGAAGATGTTGTTGAAGATGAAATTGTAAAAGAAGTATTGTAGATGAAGTAGTGAGAATGTTGGTGTGGAAGAATTGTTGAAGGAATGGATGTATTTATAGGCAAATGGATGAGAGCATAAAAATTTGTGTTTGCATGGTGTCTCCACCTCATTTGGCGACCATGTACAATCCTAAAGAGGGGGCGCCATTCAAATTGGCGACACCATAGGTACATGCATGCAAGGCTAGTTCTGAATGCTTGGTTTCGAGGACTGACTCCATGGGGTCGCCACTTGAATTGGCGACCATGTACAAGCCTTAAGTGTAGGCGCCAAACCAATTGGCGACACCATCTGCATGTCTGACACGTGGCATTCTTGTATCCTGCATGCTGAACAACTCACTTGTGGATGGCTTGCATGATTGACACGTCATCTCTGACTATGTTACATGTCCGACACGTGTCTGTCTTGTCTTCTGCATGCTGATGACTAGCTTCTTGATAGCTTGCATGGTTGACACATCATCTCAGACTGTCTTACATGACTGACACATCATCTAAGACCTAGCTTACATGTCAGACACGTGGTTGTCCGGTCTCCTGCATGCTGAAGAGTCACTTGTTGATAGCTTGCATGGTTGACACATCAACTCACACTGTCTTGCATGACAGACACATCATCTCAAAACTGGCTTGCATGCTTGACACATCAACTCACACTGTCTTGCATGACAGACACATCATCTCATGACTAGCTAGCATGCTTGACACATCAACTCACACTGTCTTGCATAACAGACACATCATCTCATGACTAGGTAGCATGCTTGACACATCAACTCACACTGTCTTGCATGACAGACACATCATCTCAGAACTGGCTTGCATGCTTGACACATTATCTCAGAGTAGCTTCAATGTCCGACACATCATCTCAGAACTAGCTAGCATGTGAGACACTGATACCATCTATTTAAGTGTCTTACTATCAACACGAACGACACTTCACTCACATTCATCTGCACTTGCAAAATAGTTTTCATCTCCAAAATGTCATCTTCATCATTATACAGTGTCAACGTTCACTGCAACGGTGAAACTTTTGAGTCTGAGCTTCATGGTTTTTGTTTTAGAAACACTGATACCATTAGAATCACGATCAAGAGAAATGCAACCTTTTTGCATTTGAAAAAAAGAATACAATCCTTTATAGGATCAGGTATTGTGTCAAAGATCACATATCAAAATCCTATATTTTTTGAGAATGGTCAATGCAAGTTTTTCCCCCTTAAGGTACGAGACGATGAAGATGTTGAAAACATGTTTCTTAGTCATGAACATTCAGGCATGGATTGTATCGAGTTGTACATTACTCTACAACCATGTATACCGTCTCAACAGTCTCAACTAACCGATCAGGATGCAGCTGGTGAAGATGCTGCAGATGATGCACAATGGTCAGATGAACTCAACCCAGAAACAGAAGTAGAAGTCGACGTTGTTGATGAAGAAGAAGAGGAGACCGAGATACATGTTGATCACATGCTGAACAACGACGATGAAGATGATGCTCAACCACCACCAATACCTCCTAGTCATGCCTACAATCCTCCTCAACATATGAAAAATATGGATCTTCACGAAGATGAAACATCCGACAGTGTCTTCTATAATCCGTATCCGAGACCAGTAGGCGAATTAAAGGTGGGAGACATGTTTCGTACCAAAGAAGAATGTGTCTTGGCAATCAAAAAATTCCACATGAACAACTTTGCTGACTTTACAGTGAAATGCACTGATTCTAGAAGGTATGTTATCGAATGTCGTAACATGCTTTGTAAGTTTCGTTTGGCTGCATCTTACAAGAAGAAAAATGACTCTTGGGAGATCGCTTCAATAGACCCACCGCACAGTTGCGTTGCAACTAACGTTGAACAAGATCACCGTAAACTGAGCACAACTTTGATATGTCAAGACATTCTGCCATTGGTAAATAAAGACCCATCAGTGAAGGTGAGTATAATTATATCCCATATCCGAACAACATATAATTATACTCCATCTTACAAGAAAGCATGGATTGCGAGGACAAAGGCTGTTGAACATGTTTTCGGCAACTAGGAGGATTCATTCAAGGAATTACCACGGTTTTTATGGGCACTAAAAACTTATGTCCCAGGAACTGTGGCAATTATGGAGACAGTGCCAGCAATGATGCCAGACGGAACCTGTGCTACAGGTAATATAATATTTCACCGTCTCTTTTGGGCATTTGACCCGTGCATCAAAGGTTTCGCTTTCTGCAAACCTCTCTTGCAAATTGATGGCACTTGGTTATACGGAAAATACAAGGGTACTTTGCTCATGGCGGTTGCATAAGACGGTAACAACAGTGTATTTCCCATTGCCTTTGCTCTTGTTGAAGGTGAAACGGCTGGTGGATGGGGTTTCTTTCTTCGACATCTCAGAACGCATGTCGCTCCACAAGTCAATCTATGTTTGATTTCTGATAGACATGCTGCCATTGAAAGTGCCTACAACAACCATGACAACGGATGGCATGATCCTCCTTCTACACATGTCTATTGTATCAGACACATTGCACAAAACTTCATGCGTGCTATAAAAGATAAGAATCTTCGCAAGAAGGTGGTGAATGTTGGGTATGCTTTAACTCAACCGTCATTTCAATATTATCGTGATGAAATTCGACTGTCTAATGAAGACGCGGGGAGATGGATAAATAACATCCCAGTAGAGCAGTGGACAAGAGCATTTGACGGTGGTTGTCGATAGGGCCACATGACAACAAACATTGTGGAATGCATGAACGGGGTTTTCAAAGGAATTTGAAATCTGCCGATAACCGCCTTGGTAAGATCAACCTATTATAGGTTGGCTTCTATGTTCGCAACCAGAGGTGAAAGATGGAGTGCAGTGTTAATGTCCGGACAAGTATTCAGTGAGTGTTGCATGAAGGTCATGAAAGAGGAGAGCATCAAAGCTACGACACACGCTGTAACAGTGTTTGACCGTCATAGACAAAATTTCAGCGTCCAGGAAACAATGGGCAACAACGAGGGGAGACCAAATTTAGCCTACGCTGTTAGACTACACAGAAGTTGGTGCGATTGTGGAAAATTTCAGGCCTTCCGCATACCTTGCTCCCATGTCATTGTAGCATGCGCTTATACTCGTCAAGACGCTTACACCCATTTATCTGATGTGTACAAGGCCAACACCATCATGAATGTATATAGTCAAAGCTTTTCAGTACTACCAATGGAGGATTACTGGCCTCCATATGAAGGAGATATTGTTTGGCACAATGAAGAGATGCGTAGAAAGAAGAAAGGAAGGCCAAACAACACACGTATCAGAACAGAGATGGATTCCACAGATAAAATGATAAGATTATGTAGTATCTGTCGTCAACCAGGACACAACAAAAACAACTGTCCCAATCAAGGAGCATCATCTAGATCTTAAGCTTTTTGTAACATTGTATCTAGATCTTAAGCTTTTTGTAACATTGTATTTCTGTAACAATCAATCATTATATATCATTAAGTTCTTGTTACAACGAGTTTCATAACCAACATCAGTACAACACATCTGAAAACATAAATAATTCTAACTGATTACAACAATCAAATTAATGTCGTCTCGACCGAACATCATTTCCCTAGCATCCTTATCAGTCTTCATTCGCACCCAACCAAAGATACTGTCAAGTCTCTCAATACTTCTGATTTTTTCCCCTTCTGGTATTTTCCCGTCTAACCATCGAACCAGCTCCCTCTTCAGTTGATCTAACGTGGTGATGTTCCAAAACAGCATCAGCAATTGAGGTTTGTCTCTCGCATAAATCACCTTACCGTATTGGCGACGAACACCAAACATGATAGCCAAATGATTATATGAGTTGTGGAACAATTGATCACACAACGCATCTATTTATAAGACAAAAAAGGCATTTTATGAGGGAGTCGCCAATTGAGTTGGCGCCTCCTCTTAAAACCTACACATATGCGCCAATTGGATTGGCTAGGGCACCTGCCCTAGCCAATCCAATTGGCGCCTCCATTCAAGTTTTAACAACAGTCGCCATATGAACAACTTTCATGTTCATCAAAAATCCATTTGAAACTTGGAAGCTCATCATTCATTTCAAAACATTATAGGTCATTTTGACAGAAACCCTAATTTTGGGTCAAGTTCACAGGGACCTAACTCACTCATTTTTAATTATTTTGAGGTGGGACCAAGTGCATTGCAAAATTTGAGATGTTTACTTCAAATGTTATGTTGGAAAAAATTTCATATTTCTAAAAGAAACACATGCGATAATGCAAGACATTATAGGTCAGATAACAGTTGAAAAACTCAGAAGTCCAACTTCAACTGCCCATAACGTTCTCATAAAAATTCCAAATGATGCAAAATTTATGTCCAAATTCATTGTCTTGAAAAGATCTACAACTTTCATGTTGGAGGTGTTTCCATTTGAGGCTTTTTTAAAGGATTCGCCAATTGAATTGGCGTCTCCTCTTAAAAATTACACATAGGCGCCAATTGGATTGGCTAAGGCACCTGCCCTAGCCAATCCAATTGGCGCCTCCTTGCAATTTTTAAGAGGAGTCGCCAATTCAATTGGCGCCTCCTCCTAAAAGTGGGGTAGATTGAGAATTTTGCTGAAAACTGTTGGATACTTTGGTCGAGGTGAAATGGCGTTACGGAAGTTACATTTTGTAGTAGTGTCCCTTAATTAAAAACAAATTTTAACTTTTAGGTTCATTGAATAATTGATATATTCAGTCTATATATAGTATAAATATATTATTTATTTAGTGAATTAAAAAACAAAATTTATTTATAAAAGAGAATGGAGGGTGTATTTTCTAACTGTCAACCTGACAAATCAATATCTCATACCATATAGATATATGCTGGAAACCATATAACTCATATATAATTCACACGTCATGGCCACTTCGAGCCCTCACACTCGAGCATAATTTATCACATCGTCAACATTTCATTACCGCTCTATGAGATTCTAGTCTTGCAGTTAAGTATACAGTCGAAACCAAGGTCTGCCCAACTAATATAAAGTTTAAGTACATATTAAAATGAGATTTTTTGTTCGTAAGTAATAAATAAAATATTTATTTTTTAAAAAATATTTTAATATATACTTAAAATTTGTTATGCAATTAATGATATGTCGATATTTAAGTATTTTATTAAGATTCAATTATCCCTTCAAATAAACTACTTAAAAAATATAAAACTAACAAATTTTCTTTTTATAATGAATCACGTCATAACCTCTCTCTTACTATTTTAATTAAATTAAAATATTTTATTTATTAACTTTTTTAGAAATCTTTTATATAAGATTTTTTCAAAATTAAATTTGAAAATATTTAATAAAAATTATAATTATCTATAATCTAGTTATATGAAAATTATGAATAAATATAATTTTAATTAATATAAAATATTCATATTTTATATTTAATGTAAGATAAAGATTAAAAAATATCAAAATAATCAAATAACTAAGAAGAAATTATTAGCTCTAATATAATATATATTTATTTATTTATTTATTTATTTATTTACTTATTTATTTATTTATTTATTTTTCTTCACCAACATTTGACCATAGATCTTGTAAGCTACTCCTGGTCAATTTGACCAACTAAGCTAATTATATAATTGACAATTTTACATTCTTTAAGGTCTAAAATTTCTTCATAAAAAGATTTTTTTTGGAAGGCTCAAGGCAAGGGCTTAGCCCGACTTACCCTTGGGTCGGTCTTGGTCGAAATTATGTGTTGTTGTTCACACATCTATTATATACATATCAATTAATTTTCAAAAAGATTTTTAAGAGCTGTCACATATGTATCTTTCAATCACAAACACTCATTACGAATCTAAAAATCTATAATTGTGTCAATTATTCATAATTTAGCAACATTGAACATAACTAGTCCAAGTTTGTTATGTGATGCTCCTGGCATCGGGTAATCATAATCTTCATAAGATATTTCATTCCATATGATGGTATTCATAAATTATTAGCTAATGCTGGGCACAACCCTATATTAGTAATTATGATATATTTTTGTCATTACTTAGGTATCTCAATTAAGAACAATCTAAGGAATCGTCATACCTTACACAACAATATTCCATTCCATTAACCAACACTTAGTCTCATTTAGAGACTTATATATGGTTCGTACATGTTCACTCGTCACAACCTAACATTAAACACACAGTTGTCCACTTGAAACCTACCAGTCCCTACTTAATCTTAAACATGGTTATACAATTGGTTACACCATTCTCCAAACAAATGTTTCTATGGGTTTTAAAACTAATCCCTATAATACTTATGCATGACGTTGCTCTAAAGATTTAAGGGATCAAGGGTTATCATGATTTAGAGTTTAGAACATTAAATTAAGGCCTTACAGACATTCTCAAGAGGGAATACGGTCTGGTCGTAGTTTCCACTACGGCCATAATAGCCCCAGATATCTTACCTATGTTGACTTTTTCCTAGTATTGAAATAAGGGGTGCTACAAACCGCCTATAGTGTATACTATAAGCTGCCTGTAATTTTTCCTGGTTTTGGCGCCATGAGAAGAACAAGGTGAATTTTGGGGTGACCTGGGTCTCTTTCTTTTCTCTCTTTTATCTTTAACCTCTTAGAAACAAAAACATAACAAATAAAAATACTTGAAAAAAATTAAGTTTGACTCATATATGTTATGCTTTCTTTTCACTTCCTCCAAAATTTCTATAATTCTTACATGGAAGAAAATTATGTACAATTGCAATTAGATTTATTTCTAATTACAAAACGAGAACTTCATTTAAAAAGTTCAGGTGACTTTGCTTTGACATGACAATTTCATATAGCTGCTTCGATATAACAATGGGTGTTAATAAAGAAGAGAAGAAAAAGTGTCTTTAATTTTTTTTTCTCAAAAAATTTCAAAAACAAATATTTATTATCATTTAAGAAAATCATTTAAAAAAAAAGTTATTTTTTGAAAAAAAAATTGAGATTAACTTCTACAAGGATGTTAAATTTAATCAGTAATTTAAATTTGTTAGAATTAAATGAATAGCATATAATAATAGCTAATACACCAAGGTTTTGAATACACGATAACCAGTAAATAAATAAAGAGGGAAATTTTTAAAATTTATATAATTTGTTGCTTATACTCGAAAATTAAGTAGATAAATTTGTTGTGAAAATTTTATAATGTAAATTGATGTAACAAGTTACGTTACATCGGATTACCACTCCTTTCTACCGTGAAAATATCAAACATAAACAACTTATAACTAGTTATAGGTTTGCTGTATTCGCATACTATTCTCCAATTTTTAATATTTTTTTGAAACCAATAGCATTTATAATCAATTATAGGTTTTATGTATCTGATAACATGGTTGAAAGGTTTGTTTTTTCATTTAGTTGGCTAGTTGTACATTTGTGTATTGTTATATGTACTCATTTTTATCCTAATGCTCTCCATTATTCTCTTGTTCATCATTTTATCTTGTAATTGGGGTTTTGTCCCCAATATTTGGCATCAAGAGCCTGATTGTTTGATCACACACTTAGTATGCAAAAATTCTTTCCATCTCCAATGAATGTATCCCTGAAAATCTCCCAATTCTCAATGCGAAGACTTATGATAAGCAGTGCAAACTGTAACACCCCTTTTTCTATCCCAAAATACTTAACATATAATCAGAGTAAATAAGCACGCATATAAACAAAAGGGCGTCACATCGACGTTTTCAAAAACTAAAAGCTTTCAAAAACCAAACATAATTCATCATCAATATACAATACACCTGGTCATTTCAAATAACACATTACACTTATCATGAATATTCAAGAATATGCGTTCGCAGCGGAAAATAACGAATATCCATGCATTTCATAAAATGATCCATGTCCCATACCATGATCATCTCTCAATAATCTCTTCAATTAAACATGTTCACAAGTAATACCATAAAACGTATCCAAATAAGACACGAGTTCAATACTACCAATCTACCCAGTGTTACATGACCAGAGCATTGACTCACTACTTAGTCTCTAAACGAAGTACCGCAGCTCTCCAGTTAATCTCGAGTGAGCTACCGTCCACTTACTTCAGCGATACTACTCCTGAGTATCTGCGCGATACCCGTGTAAAGGTAACATTCAAACAGAAAGGGGTGAGAATTCAAATCATTATGAAGAAGTATTAATCAAGCACAATGATTAAATCAACAATTAAAGGAATTCATCACACTTCATATAACCATGTAAATAATATTAACCAACATCTATTTCACATGTTTCAAACATCCATCAAACTCAAGGAGTATAATATTCAAATCCAATATGATATTCTCAAATATACACATAACTACAATTATCACATAATCACATATTCAGTCAAGTTATGTATCCAAAACATCATCAAATTCAATTACCATATCTCATACACACATCACAATCACATCAATGCAAACATTCAATTATCACATGACTCTAATGTGACTCAATGCAAGACATGTGACTCTATGCATGTGGTACCAATGTGAACCCAACGTTTCACCGCTTTCCGATTCCATATCTAGAATCCAAGCCACCACGTCTATTTCCAATTAAGGATCAACGTCTGCTACGTCTATTTCCAATTAAGGATCACCGTTTACTACCTCGCCTATTTCCAATTAAGGATCAACGAGTGCTACATCTACCTCGCCTATTTCCCATTAAGGATCAACGAGTGCTACATCTACCTCGCCTATTTCCAATTAAGGATCAACGAGTGCTACATCTACCTCGCCTATTTCCAATTAAGGATCAACGAGTGCTACATCTACCTCGCCTATTTCCAATTAAGGATCAACGAGTGCTACATGTGAACCCACAGTTTCACCACTTCCACTATGAAGTCGACCATGCTATGAATGAATGCACACATACCAACACATATGGAATTAAGATCATCTCTATCATCTTAACATTCCACATATCACCATAATTCAACTCTATGAATTATCCACCAATGGTACATATACATAATCATAACAATATATCATTCACAAATCCACCAATGGTACATATACACATTTATAATAATATATCATTCATAATCCACCAATGGTACATAAACACATTCATAACAATATATCATTCACAATCCACCAATGGTACATATACACATTCATAACAATATATCATTCACATAATATGCAATTAACCAATTCATGTTACCACATGAATAATATCAGCAAATAACAACAACTCATCAACATCTTAACATCATCGACATAACAACATAATTATCACACAATCATATTACAACAATGCAACGATTCATCAACCAAACGTATAAACTAATATATTTATCAATACAGTAGGCATGTGAATATTATTAAAACATATTAACAATCACTACCATGTTTTAGGTATGAGCATTAGCTTTCTAACGCTTCAAACGCCACCAAAATCGGACTTACAAATTAAAAGTTATGATCAAAACCGTGCACGAAGGCGTTACTAAAAAGTTGTTGTTTTCTAAATTTTCCAACATAATTTTCGTCTTCTTCAACCCCAAAAACGTTCATGAAATAATCCCCAAAACTATTTTATTCCTGAAACAAAGTTATAGTCTTCTGTTTCAGCTATCCAACGCTTCAAACGACACTCGATTTGGACTTACGGATCAAAAGTTATGACCAAAACGATTTCGACAATAAAACATAAAAAAAGGCCGCGAGTGTGACGGACAGCATGCAGAATTTTCTGCGGTTTTCATCGTTGGAGGACTTCCGGACCTCCGATTTCGATTTCGTAAAAAGCCACACGTTCAAAAAATTATCACTTATACAATACTCTAAGTATATAACATTAATTTGCAGTTTTAACACCATTAAATCATCATAAATCAAGAATACTCAACAAAATCTAACAATCCTAAAATCATGCAAATTAGGGATTTTAACCTAAACATACATCTACCCATTGACCCAATCATACTAACCCATAATAATAAGGATTCCCCCCTTACCTCTTCAATTTGATGGAAACCCCAGCTTCTCTTTTGTTCTTCCCCTCTTCTCCTTACTTTTCCTCTTCTCTTTCTCTATTTCCTTCAATTATCAAATGAATCCTAATTCTCACTCTCCTCACCTCTTACTATTTATATTAGTATTCTATTTGGGCTTAAGTCATTATACTTCTAATTTAATTAATAAGCCCAATAAGACCTAATATTTAAATATCTCTATTTAATTCAAATAAATTAAACTAACACCATATATCCACCAAGTTAATTAATTCAATTATTCATTATATCTCCATCAACTAAATAATTAATTAACACACCAAATTAATTAATATAATCGATTATTATACTACCGAACGACCAATTAATTAATTAACACTCCATATAAATAAAATAAAATATAGTAATAATGGTATAATAAATAAATACTAAAAATCGGGTTGTTACAACTCTCCCCCACTTAAAAGATTTCCGTCCTCGAAAGTTCACCTCAAACGAACAACTCCGGATAGGATTCTCTCATCTTATCCTCGAGTTCCCAACCTGCCAATGGAAAATAAAACAAGCATCGACAATGTTCTCACACACATGTCGCATACTAGGGAACAACCTAATTAAACAACCTGGTCGGACGGACCGACCTGCTTTGATACTACTAATGTATCAGACAAACACTACCGATTGTGTCAGATACACGAATCAAATACAACGGGATGGAAAACCCTAACGACTATTGACCAATTGGTCGACCATGCTCTGATACCACTAATGTAACACCCATTTTTCTACCCCAAAATACTTAACATATAATCAGAGTAAATAAGCACGCATATAAACAAAAGGGTGTCACATCGACGTTTTCAAAAACTAAAAGCTTTCAAAAACCAAACATCATTCATCATCAATATACAATACACCTGGTCATTTCAAATAACACATTTTACTTATCATGAATATTCAAGAATATGCGTTTGCAGCGGAAAATAACGAATATCCATGCATTTCATAAATTGATCCATGTCCCATACCATGATCATCTCTCAATAATCTCTTCAATTAAACATGTTCACAAGTAATACCATAAAATGTATCCAAATAAGACACGAGTTCAATACTACCAATCTACCCAGTGTTACATGACCAGAGCATTGACTCACTACTTTGTCTCTAAACGAAGTACCACAACTCTCCAGTTAATCTCGAGTGAGCTACCGTCCACTTACTTCAGCGATACTACTCCTGAGTATCTGCGCGATACCCATGTAAAGGTAACATTCAAACAAAAAGGGGTGAGAATTCAAATCATTATGAAGAAGTATTTATCAAGCACAATGATTAAATCAACAATTAAAGGAATTCATCACACTTCATATAACCATGTAAATAATATTAACCAACATCTATTTCACATGTTTTAAACATCCATCAAACTCAAGGAGTATAATATTCAAATCCAATATTATATTCTCAAATATACACATAACTACAATTATCACATAATCACATATTCAGTCAAGTTATGTATCCAAACATCATAAAATTCAATTACCATATCTCATACACACATCACAATCACATCAATGAAAACATTCAATTATCACATGACTCTAATGTGACTCAATGCAAGTCATGTGACTCTATGCATGTGGTACCAATGTGAACCCAATGTTTCACCGCTTTCCGATTCCATATCTAGAATCCAAGCCACCACGTCTATTTCCAATTAAGGATCAACGTCTGCTACGTCTATTTCCAATTAAGGATCACCGTTTACTACCTCGCCTATTTCCAATTAAGGATCCACGAGTGCTACATCTACCTCGCCTATTACCAATTAAGGATCAACGAGTGCTACATCTACCTCGCCTATTTCCAATTAAGGATCAACGAGATCTACATCTACCTCGCCTATTTCCAATTAAGGATCAACGAGTGCTACATCTACCTCGCCTATTTCCAATTAAGGATCAACGAGTGCTACATGTGAACCCACAGTTTCACCACTTCCACTATGAAGTCGACCATGCTATGAATGAATGCACACATACCCAACACATATGCAATTAAGATCATCTCTACCATCTTAACATTCCACATATCACCATAATTCAACTCTATGAATTATCCACCAATGGTACATATACACAATAATAACAATATATCATTCACAAATCCACCAATGGTACATATACACATTCATAACAATATATCATTCACAATCCACCAATGGTACATAAACACATTCATAACAATATATCATTCACAATCCACCAATGGTACATATACACATTCATAACAACATATCATTCACATAATATGCAATTAACCAATTCATGTTACCACATGAATAATATCAGCAAATAACAACAACTCATCAATATCTTAACATCATCGACATAACAACATAATTATCACACAATCATATTACAACAATGCAACGATTCATCAACCAAACGTATAAACCAATATATTTATCAATACAGTAGGCATGTGAATATTATTAAAACATATTAAAAATCACTACCATGTTTTAGGTATGAGCATTAGCTTTCTAACGCTTCAAACGCCACCAAAATCGGACTTACGAATTAAAAGTTATGATCAAAACCGTGCACGAAGGCGTTACTAAAAAGTTGTTGTTTTCTAAATTTTCCAACATAATTTTCGTCTTCTTCAACCCCAAAAACTTTCATGAAATAATCCCCAAAATTATTTTATTCCTGAAACAAAGTTATAGCCTTCTGTTTCAGCTATCCAACGTTTCAAACGACACTCGATTTGGACTTACGGATCAAAAGTTATGACCAAAACGATTTCGACAATAAAACATAAAAAAAGGCCGCGAGTGTGACGGACAGCATGCAGAATTTTCTGCGATTTTCATCGTTGGAGGACTTCCGGACCTCCGATTTCGATTTCGTAAAAAGCCACACGTTCAGAAAATTATCACTCATACAATACTCTAAGTATATAACATTAATTTGCAGTTTTAACACCATTAAATCATCATAAATCAAGAATACTCAACAAAACCTAACAATCCTAAAATCATGCAAATTAGGGATTTTAACCTAAACATACATCTGCCCATTGACTTAATCATACTAACCCATAATAATAAGGATTCCCCCCTTACCTCTTCAATTTGATGGAAACCCTAGCTTCTCTTTTGTTCTTCCCCTCTTCTCCTTACTTTTCCTCTTCTCTTTCTCTATTTCCTTCAATTATCAAATGAATCCTAATTCTCACTCTCCTCACCTCTTACTATTTATATTAGTATTCTATTTGGGCTTAAGTCATTATACTTCTAATTTAATTAATAGGCCCAATAAAACCTAATATTTAAATATCTATATTTAATTCAAATAAATTAAACTAACACCATATATCCACCAAGTTAATTAATTCAATTATTCATTATATCTCCATCAACTAAATAATTAATTAACACACCAAATTAATTAATATAATCGATTATTATACTACCGAACGACCAATTAATTAATTAACACTCCACATAAATAAAATAAAATATAGTAATAATAGTATAATAAATAAATACTAAAAATCGGGTTGTTACAACTCTCCCCCACTTAAAAGATTTCCGTCCTCGAAAGTTCACCTCAAACGAACAACTCCGGATACGATTCCCTCATCTTATCCTCGAGTTCCCAACCTGCCAATGGTAAATAAAACAAG
The DNA here is from genome assembly GCF_024323335.1 of Lathyrus oleraceus. Taxonomy (NCBI): domain Eukaryota; kingdom Viridiplantae; phylum Streptophyta; class Magnoliopsida; order Fabales; family Fabaceae; genus Lathyrus; species Lathyrus oleraceus. Next base: position 198,205,140 of record NC_066584.1, on the reverse strand, counting down.
CATCGACAGTGTTCTCACACACATGTCGCATACTAGGGAACAACCTAATTAAACAACCTGGCCGGACGGACCGACCTGCTCTGATACTACTAATGTATCATACAAACAGTATCAATTGTGTCAGATACACGAATCAAATACACCGGGATGGAAAACCCTAACGACTATTGACCAACTGGTCGACCATGCTCTTATACCACTAATGTAACACCCATTTTTCTACCCCAAAATACTTAATATATAATCAGAGTAAATAAGCACGCATATAAACAAAAGGGTGTCACATCGACGTTTTCAAAAACTAAAAGCTTTCAAAAACCAAACATCATTCATCATCAATATACAATACACCTGGTCATTTCAAATAACACATTTTATTTATCATGAATATTCAAGAATATGTGTTTGCAGCGGAAAATAACGAATATCCATGCATTTCATAAAATGATCCATGTCCCAAACCATGATCATCTCTCAATAATCTCTTCAATTAAACATGTTCACAAGTAATACCATAAAACGTATCCAAATAAGACACGAGTTCAATACTACCAATCTACCCAGTGTTACATGACCAGAGCATTGACTCACTGCTTAGTCTGTAAACGAAGTACCGCAGCTCTCCAGTTAATCTCGAGTGAGCTACCGTCCACTTACTTCAGCGATACTACTCCTGAGTATCTGCGCGATACCCATGTAAAGGTAACATTCAAACAGAAAGGGGTGAGAATTCAAATCATTATGAAGAAGTATTTATCAAGCACAATGATTAAATCAACAATTAAAGGAATTCATCACACTTCATATAACCATGTAAATAATATTAACCAACATCTATTTCACATGTTTTAAACATCCATCAAACTCAAGGAGTATAATATTCAAATCCAATATTATATTCTCAAATATACACATAACTACAATGATCACATAATCACATATTCAGTCAAGTTATGTATCCAAACATCATCAAATTCAATTACCATATCTCATACACACATCACATTCACATCAATGCAAACACTCAATTATCACATGACTCTAATGTGACTCAATGCAAGACATGTGACTCTATGCATGTGGTACCAATGTGAACCCAACGTTTCACCGCTTTCCGATTCCATATCTAGAATCCAAGCCACCACGTCTATTTCCAATTAAGGATCAACGTCTGCTACGTCTATTTCCAATTAAGGATCACCGTTTACTACCTCGCCTATTTCCAATTAAGGATCCACGAGTGCTACATCTACCTCGCCTATTACCAATTAAGGATCAACGAGTGCTACATCTACCTCGCCTATTTCCAATTAAGGATCAACGAGTGCTACATCTACCTTGCCTATTTCCAATTAAGGATCAACGAGTGCTACATCTACCTCGCCTATTTCCAATTAAGGATCAACGAGTGCTACATGTGAACCCACAGTTTCACCACTTCCACTATGAAGTCGACCATGCTATGAATGAATGCACACATACCAACACATATGCAATTAAGATCATCTCTACCATCTTAACATTCCACATATCACCATAATTCAACTCTATGAATTTTCCACCAATGGTACATATACACAATAATAACAATATATCATTCACAAATCCACCAATGGTACATATACACATTCATAACAATATATCATTCACAATCCACCAATGGTACATAAACACATTCATAACAATATATCATTCACAATCCACCAATGGTACATATACACATTCATAACAACATATCATTCACATAATATGCAATTAACCAATTCATGTTACCACATGAATAATATCAGCAAATAACAACAACTCATCAACATCTTAACATCATCGACATAACAACATAATTATCACACAATCATATTACAACAATGCAACGATTCATCAACCAAACGTATAAACCAATATATTTATCAATACAGTAGACATGTGAATATTATTAAAACATATTAACAATCACTACCATGTTTTAGGTATGAGCATTAGCTTTCTAACGCTTCAAACGCCACCAAAATCGGACTTACGAATTAAAAGTTATGATCAAAACCATGCACGAATGCGTTACTAAAAAGTTGTTGTTTTCTAAATTTTCCAACATAATTTTCGTCTTCTTCAACCCCAAAAACGTCCATGAAATAATCTCCAAAATTATTTTATTCCTGAAACAAAGTTATAGCCTTCTGTTTTAGCTATCTAACTCTTCAAACGGAACTCGATTTGGACTTACGGATCAAAAGTTATGACCAAAATGATTTCGACAATAAAACATAAAAAAAAGGCCGCGAGTGTGACGGACAGCATGTAGAATTTTCTGCGGTTTTCATCGTTAGAGGACTTCCGGACCTCCGATTTCGATTCCGTAAAAAGCCACACGTCTAGAAAATTATCACTCATACAATACTCTAAGTATATAACATTAATTTGCAGTTTTAACACCATTAAATCATCAAAAATCAAGAATACTAATCAAAACCTAACAATCCTAAAATCATGCAAATTAGGGATTTTAACCTAAACATACAGCTACCCAATAAGACCCAATAAGACCTAATATTTAAATATGTCTACCCAGTATTCTATTTGGGCTTAAGTCATTATACTTCTAATTTAATTAATAGGCTCAATAAGACCTAATATTTAAATATCTCTATTTAATTCAAATAAATTAAACTAACACCATATATCCACCAAGTTAATTAATTCAATTATTCATTATATCTCTGTTGAAAAGTATATCTTTGGCAAATATTTTTATATCGTATCCATATAGATTGGCTGATATTACCGCCGTTCTATAATCCGATTTGTTATAAGTTTAGAAAGTAACAAAGTTGTTTTGGTTGGAAAATTATCTTGTGAGTAATGTCACTAAAAACAGTAAAATGGTTTTAATCAAATGTAAAAGCTTGACAAGATTGGAGTTCACTATTTCAAATGCTTATGATTCCTTATGATAACTATATAGATTTAAGATTATTGATGATGTTCAAGTATCCTCTCAAAGTCATTTATGTCTAAATGATATTGTGATAATCACTATATTGATCCTTAGACGATCTCTCCACCTAACTATCAATATAGCAATCTTTAATGTTTAATACCAAAGAAGAGTAATGAATAAATATATCTCTACAACTTATTCACTACTTGAAAATCTATTTTATGTCAAGACTCAAATAATCTCTTTCCACAACTACTCAAATCTGGTTTTCAACTTAGGGCAAAAACAGTATTGAATACATCAACAATCTTTTTCATATATATAAATAAAATGGAATATATAAACAAATGAGAATAGATACTACCTCCAATCTTGACAAAAGGAGTTTAGCTCCTCATCATCATTGTTACAAAGCAGAATGTTAATGGAAGAAAACTCTGTTTTCTCTCTTACAAAATATCTCAATGTATCAATGTGTGAATAATAATGAATGCCCTAGAATAATGTATTTTTCTCTTCAAAAAGGGTTGGCATTTCCTTAATTGATCATTCTCATCCAAAGCAGAAAAGCTATTCCAAGGCAGACACCAAAATGGCAAGCAACTTTTCCTGAAAGACAGCACTTTTGGCCCTTAATCAGCTTGCTGGATTCGCAGCCTTCGCGGCGCGAAGGCAGTTCGCGGCGCGAACTGATGCTTATCCAGCTTCCTTGTTTTACAAGCTTCATCCAAGATGTGGTGTTGCATTCCAAAAGCTCTTTCATCTAAAAATTCTACAAAACTAACAAATCTGTGAAATAACTATTCAAAACAAAATAAATTAAATCTAATTGCATTTATACAAATTAATAAGAATAAAAGTGTGTAATTACATCAAAGTTTGGTAAAAGGGACCAATAAAATGATATAAAAAGTAGTACTAATTGGTCCCTAACAACTCTCCCCAACTTAGCATTTTGTTTGTGCCTAAACAAAAGTTTCCACCCTCACAACCAAAGCAATGACACAAAAGATTAGAACAAGGATTTACCAAGGACATTCAAATGGTTCAAAAGTGTTTGGCAATTTTCTCAATCCACCTATCTCAATTCTAGACAAAACATGAATAAGGAAAATGGTTGAGTGCAAAAATCATTCCAATGAATTCAAAGCCATATATGTCAAAATTGAATCAAACTTACACACACATCATAATAATGATGAATAACATGAAGGGTTACTTTCACTCATCCAAGCCATTAAATCAACAACAATTCAAATCATGTGGTTATCACAACAAATACCAAATCATGTGAAAAATGAGAATTAAGAGGTCTTTCAAAGGTTGTAATGTGGCTTAGGTTACAAGAAAGGATGTGATTAAGAGAATTCGACAAAGTTGCCTATCCTAAGGGAGCATTCCCAATCATTCAACTTCTACATAATTTCCCTTTCTTTGATCCCTATCTTTTTCTTTTTCTTTTCAAATCCACACAACCATGAGCATTTTCTTTGCTTCTTTCTTCCTTTTCTTTTTTTTTTCTTTGCTCTATGGTTTCAAGGGTGATTTCTTTTTCTTGTTTCTTTTCAAACTTTTTCACCCTTTCATAAAAACTCACTTTTCCAATTTTCTAATCACTTCTCATTTTACTCTCCCCAACTTTAGATTCCAAACCCAATTTTATTCAATAATGCTCCCTACTTCGAAATAAGTAAAAGGCAAAATTTTGCAAACAACTCGGTTTGAGGTTTCAATTGATACGAGAGAAATTAGGATTCATTTATTCCAAAATTTTCAATTGATTTTACAATGATCAATCAAATGAATCCTAAAATAAGCTCAAAGGGGTTTAACTAAGGATTATTCCTCACAAGGTTAGTTGATTCAAACTTTTTGGTTAAGTGGTTTTTCTCACAAACAATGCCTCTATCATTTTCAGAATTTTTCACACAAAAATAGAATGATGCATGATTTAGCATGATAAGAATGAGTTAAAATGATGCTTGGTTTCCCGTTTTTTAGTGCACACTGGAAAGCTTCCTCACAATTGGTTAAGTCCTATTTTGATTCAAAAGTGACATATACTTCAATGAATTTATGACATGGAATTTGCACACACCATCAACCTACTCATGTTAAGTCTAGAAAGCGATAAAGTGTACCTTGAAATGCCGACACTAATTCTTATCATCACCACTCGAAGTGTCCTATGCTTCTTTCTTTGCGATCATTTCTCGGTTGCTTTAAGCTTGACTTAAGAGTAAGAACAATTAAAGAAAAATGTTGGTACACCAGTTTGATTGTAACACACTTAATTCTCAAATAATATTCATGCAATTATCAAAACAACTAGCAAAAATAAAGTTTTGGTGAACTAGAGCCACCCAAAAGTACATCACAAATTTCCAAAAACAAAAACAAAAATAATACAAAGAAACTCAAAATGACAACAACTCCTCAAATTCACCAACTTCTCAATCCTCCTCCTCTTGGCCACCACCTACATCACCAAGGACGTCCTCCATCTCCTCATTAGGGTTTGCACCACCTTCTGCACCCCCCATAAAATTTGGCCTGCCCTCAGGCCAATTAGCATAAGCCACATATTCCGCCTGAGAAGGAAATGTGCGGGCTTCTGGTGCAAGGAACGTGTTCTGGAACTGTTGCTGCATGGCATCGAAGATAAATGATTGAGACCTCCTGGAGGCCTCAAAGCTTTCGCAATAGTAATTGGCAAACGCCATCTGGTCAAAGACTGGAGTAGTGTGGGGTTGGGGTCGGGTTCTGGTTCGGGGTCTGGATGACGAAGTTCCAGGTGCTTCGGTCCTATCATTTTGGTTTTGGCAAAACCTATTCAGATATGCGTCATTGATCACAGTGGTGATAAATAAGTGTACTTCCTCTGGAATGGTAACATTCGCCTGACGGCAAAGTCCCATGATCAACCCTGGGTATGCGAGCACACCTGCTTTACCACCGAATTTGGTTCCACTTAAAACCATCTTTCTCATTTCTTCCGCGATGATGGATGCTACATCCACAGATTTCCCAACCATAATGCAATATAGCAAACACCCTACATCTAGAGGAATCGTAGTGGTGTGGCTCCTTGGTCGAATATTACTCAACAGCAGCACAATAAAAGCCCTAACTCCCATATTGAAATTTTCTCTTTTCCAAGATTTTGGATGGCCTTGATCATTGAGGTCAAAGGGTTTTCCTCTAATGCACAGAGTAGCATTTACCGCTTCGAGATTCCACCTATTAGCTGATTCCATGGTACGGTACTCGCACCGCTCGCTCTCTCCAAGAGTTAGGGGATTACCCAGATATGAGTTAATGGCATCCCTTCCAAAGGAAACAATCCCGCCTCTTACCCTTGATCGGTAGATGAAAGATGTCCCCTCCTCTTGATGCATGGAATTTGCATAGAATTCCCGAACGATATCATAGTTGATTGCCGCTTCTGGTTCACACAGTTTCATCCACCTTCGTCTCTCAAATGTTGCAACCAAACTGTGATACGTCCCACTCGGTGCTAGACGGATGAACCTCTCTGGCAAGATTGTTCTCTTGATTAAAATCTCGAAGCGTTCCTCATGTTCGTCGCTTGTGAACCTTCTCAAAGAACGAGGATGGGCGGGAGCCGTGGTTTTGGTTCTTTTTGACATCTTTTGAAACACTAATTCTTTGTTAACAATTGAAGATTAGGAATTTGGGAAAGGAAGATTTGCAGTTTTTGGTAGGCTTTTGAGAGTGGGAATGAACGCGCGACAAAGTTGGTGTTTTGAAAATGAGTTGAAATGAAAATGAAAATAACCTAACAGAACTTAAGTGGTTCTGTCACGCATTGTTCGTGGGGCGAACAGTGTTCGCGGCGCGACCTGAGACTCTTCATTCAGTTCGCAGGGCGAACTGTGGTCGCGGGGCGAACCGTGAAAAACAGAACCAAATTCAAAAAATTTAACAAAGCTGAAAATCAACACAGCAGAGAAAAATAAAATGCAAACTTACGACGTTGGGTTGCCTCCCAACAAGCGCTTTGTTTAACGTCGTTAAGAGCTCGACGGTCTCTTGATTAGCCCGGTCCATATAGAGACACGACACACACATCACGATTTACGTCACCACTATGATAGATTTTGAGTCTTTGACCATTAACAGTCCAGCTCTCTTGTGACTTTGGATCCTCGATCAAAATGGCTCCATAATTCCGTACTTCTTTGACAACAAATGGTCCTGACCACTTTGACTTCAACTTACCAGGAAATAACTTCAACCTCGAGTTGAAAAGCAATACCATCTGTCCAACATGAAACTCCTTATGACGGACCTTTCCATCATGGTATGCCTTTACCTTTTCCTTGTACAGCTTATTCGAATGGTAAGCATCATTCCTTAATTCCTCCAATTCATGGAGTTGCCCTTTTCTTCTTTCTCCAACTAGAGTGGAGTCGAAATTCAAGAACTTAAGAGCCCATAATGCTCTATGCTCCATTTCCACTGGAAGATGACAAGTCTTCCCATACACCATTTGAAACGGAGTTAGCCCAATAGGTGCTTTGTAGGCGGTACGATACGCCCACAAAGCTTCATCCAGTTTTAAAGACCAATCTTTTCTTGAATTCGAGACTGTTTTCTCAAGAATCCGTTTGACTTCCCGGTTCGAAACCTCCGTTTGACCATTCGCTTGTGGGTGGTAGGGAGTGGTCACCTTGTGCTTTACATCATAATGTTGCAAAACTTTTTCTAGAGGTGTATTGCAAAAGTGTGAGCCTCCATCACTTATCAACACCCTAGGCACACCAAAATGTGAAAATATGTTTTTCTTTAAAAATTTAATCATTGTTTTGGCATCGGTCTTAGGTGAGGCAATTGCTTCTACCCACTTCGAGACATAGTCAACGGCCACTAGTATGTACTCATTTGAGAAAGAAGAGGGGAATGGGCCAACGAAATCAATACCCCAACAATCAAAAACTTCCACTTCTAGCATGTTGGTTAGAGGCATTTCATCCCGTTTTCCTATTCCTCCACTCCGTTGGCATGTATCACAACTCTTCGCATGTTCATGCGCATCTTTGAATAAAGATGGCCAATAAAAGCCCGATTGGAGCACTTTAGTGGCTGTTCTCAAACCACTATAGTGACCTCCATACGGAGAGTTGTGACAGTGCCAAAGAATGTCTCTTGACTCCTCAATTGTTACACACCTTCTCAAAATATTGTTTGCTCCTACTTTAAACAGATAAGGATCATCCCAAACATAATATTTTGCTTCTGCCAAGAATTTCCTTCTTTGATTGCAAGTGAGGTTTTCCGGTGTTAAACCGGTTGCTTTGTAGTTAGCAAAATCAGCAAACCAAGGCCTCACTTGAATCACATAAAGTTTTTCATCTGGAAATTCTTCTCTCACCTCCTCTTCTTTGTTTGTAATGTCTACATTGACCAACCGAGACAAATGATCTGCCACCAAGTTTTCGGAACCTTTTTTATCCTGAATTTCCAAATCAAACTCTTGTAATAAGAGAATCCAACGAATAAGTCTTTGTTTGGAATCCAACTTGGTTAGCAAATATTTTATCGCCGAGTGGTCAGTGTAGATTACAACTTTTGAGCCAATCAAATAAGCTCTAAATTTTTCCAATGCATACACTATGGCTAGTAATTCTTTTTCAGTTGTTGCGTAATTGACTTGTGCTTCATTCAAAACTTTACTAGCATAGTGGATAGCATGAAAAACTTTATCCCTTTTTTGACCTAACACCGCACCAACCGCATAATCACTAGCGTCACACATGAGTTCAAAATTAAGTTTCCAATTTGGTGCTATGATTATGGGTGCAGTGACCAACTTTTCTTTCAAATCAAGGAAAGATTTAAGACATGATTCATCAAAAAGAAAAGGCGTACCTTTGTTGAGCAAGTTGCTCAATGGCTTCGCTATCTTTGAAAAATCTTGTATGAATCTCCGGTAGAAACCGATATGTCCTAGGAAGCTCCTTATCCCTTTTATGTTAGTTGGAGGTGGTAGTTTCTCGATAACTTCCACCTTGGCTTTGTCCACCTTTAGTCCTTCGGAAGAAATCTTGTGACCAAGTACGATACCTTCGGTGACCATAAAGTTGAATTTTTCCCAGTTGAGCACTAGGTTGGTCTCCACGCATCTCCCCAAAACTACATCAAGGTGTTTTAAGCACAATTCGAAAGATGATCCATAAACAGAGAAATCATCCATGAACACCTCAATGCATTCTTCTATTAAGTCCGAGAATATAGCTTGCATACACCATTGAAATGTGGCCGGTGCATTACATAACCCAAAAGGAATTCTTCGGTAAGCAAAGATGCCAAAAGGACACGTAAAAGCTGTCTTCTCATGATCTGCCGGATTTACCGAAATTTGGGTTGTACCCCGAATATCCGTCTAGGAAACAGTAGAAATTTTTGCCGGCTAACCTCTCCAACATTTGGTCCATGAAAGGTAGTGGGAAATTATCTTTCCTTGTAGCTTGGTTCAACCTTCTATAGTCGATACACATCCTCCATCCGGTCACCGTTCTCGTCGGAATCAACTCATTTTTATCATTTTTGATAACCGTCATGCCACCTTTCTTGGGAACTACTTGTACCGGACTCACCCATGCACTATCGGATATAGGATAAATCATTCCGGCTTCCAAGAGTTTGACAACTTCTTTCCGGACTACCTCTTTCATCGATGGATTTAGACGCCTTTGAGGTTGCGCAACTTGTAACACCCCGATGAAATAAGATAATTATTTAATTTAAGTTAATAATATATTTATTAATTTAATTAAATAATTGGAATTATTATTATTGGATTATTATTTTATTGGAATAAAAGTTGGAATTTAGAAAAGGTCCCATTTAGTAAAAAGGTTTATTTTTCACGTGAAAAGGAAAAAGGGACAGAAAAGTGGAAAAAGGGCAAAGAGAACCAGAGAACGAGGGTTGAAGGAAGGAAAAGCTTGAAGCTCAGAGATTTGCCGGATTAACTCAGGTAAGGGGGGTTTATCGTCGATTAATGGGTATTATGGGATAACATGTAGTGGGTAGTGATAAACCATGGATTTGACTCTGATTAGAATGATGTATGCTGAAAAATTGTGAAATATTGGATGAACGAAATATGGGTTTTAATTGGAGAAATTCGTAGGAATTAGATGTAATAATGTTAGCATTTGTGAAATCGAATAGGGTATGATTCGTGTTAGATGATATGAGCGATTACTGTGAAAAATTGGACTGTGGGAGGTTGGATCTGAGGAATCTCGTGGTAGAGAAAACCATAGCAGATCTGGAAATCTGGTTTCTGGTCATACGCGTATGGGACTAGGCAATACGCGTATGAGATGGTCTGGTACGCGTATGGCACTAGGCAATACGCGTATGGATGAGGAAGATGATGTTTTGAACGTGGTTTGGTCTCTCTTGGTACGCGTAAGGGGAAGTGGTACGCGTAGCATACGCGTATGAGATAGGTGGTACGCGTATGGGATTGGCTGAGAATTGGGCCATACGCGTATGGGACTAGGCAATACGCGTATGGGCAGGATTGTGATTTTTCTGTGCTGTTGTTGTGCAGTTTTTGGTTGTTCAGCTGAATAATGTAATTAGCTGATGTATGATAGGGTATGGGTCATTTCCCGTTGTTTTGAGCAGTATAGGTATTAGTAGAGTGTGCTAATATTGTGATTGATTATGTGGCATGACATAATATGATTATGTGATAAATATGTTGATGATGTATGATGGTATGCATAATGTTGTGAATGTGTATATCATGTATGAAATTATGAATGGACTGTTTATGGCTTAGAGTGTGAGCATATGTCCATTGTGGATGATTGTTGATGTTTGCATGACTAAGTGATTTAGCTTGCATATTGTGGCCTTTATGGTGGTAGCTAATTCCCATGGTGAGGAATTAGTGAGTTAGTATTGTGGATTGTTGTTGATGTTTGCATGCTAGGTGATTAGCGTGCATATCATAGCCCTTGGGGTGGTAGCTAATTCCCATGGTGAGGAATTAGTGAGTGAGTCACTAGGTCTCAAATGAGTGGGACTAGTGAGCTTGGTAGCCGTACCTGGATTTGGTCGGTGAGGTTGAACTATATGTTCACGAATAGTCGGTACCGCATGCATGGAGTCTCATTGCATAATATATGTATGTATGGCGTATAATATGAATGGATGTATTCCAATATTATACGTGTGTTTTATGGTTGTGTTGAGTATGATGATGATGATGATTATGAGTTGATATTGCCGTTGCTGAATATGTGTATGATTAGGGTGATGAAATGCGTTAATTTACTTAACATTACATGATATTTTATAATGCTTATTATATCGATTGAGGAACTCACCCTTACAACTATTTTTCAGGTAACGAGCAGTGATTGAGTAGAAGCTAGTCCTTGGAGTCTAGTGTAGTTCCTTAGTGGGTCATGCTCTGGTAGATGTAACATCGGGACGGGATGTTTTACCTTATTTTCATTGTTGGTTGTTGAATGATCTTACCTGTAATGTGTTACATGGTTAGAATGTTGTTAGTTTTTATCCGCTGCGTATTACGAAAAATGTTTTATTTTGATAAATAAATGAGTATGACCAGATATATTGGAACACGGTGTGAAGTGTCAAGTGTGACACCCTTGATTGCATATTTACTCTGATTTATATTTGTTGTTTTAATTTATTTTGGGGTATTTTAGAAGGGTGTTACATTAGTGGTATTAGAGCATAGTCGGTCGAGTCGAGTCGTAATTATTCTGTTCCCCTGTACGGGATAGGTGTTGTGTAACCCTATCAGTACTTATTGTTTAGCTTGTTGGGTTTTCAGAATAGAGATGGCTGGAAGAGGTAGAGACGATGCTGCGATTGCTGAGGCTCTGGGTATGCTAGCTGGAGTACTTGGAGGGAATCCGAATGTTGTGGGAATGGGAGCTGCTCGTCAACTGAGTGAGTTCCAGAAGAACAATCCTCCAATGTTCAAGGGAGCATACGATCCAGAGGGTGCTCAGAAGTGGTTGAAGGAGATTGAGAGGATCTTCCGAGTGACTGAGTGTGCCGATAACCAGAAGGTCAGGTTCGGTACGCATATGCTGTCAGAGGAAGCAGATGATTGGTGGGTTGCTACCCGCACTGAGTTGGAAACTGCTGGGAATGCTGAGATCACTTGGGCGGTGTTCAGAGAGAGATTCCTGAGGAAGTACTTTCCAGAGGATGTCAGAGGAAAGAAAGAGATAGAGTTCTTAGAATTGAAGCAGGGCAACCGGTCTGTTACTGAGTATGCTGCTAAGTTCACAGAGCTGTCGAAGTATTACACTCCCTATAACGAGGCTACTGGGGAATTTTCAAAATGTGTGAAGTTTGAGAACGGGTTACGTCCCGAGATCAAGCAGGCTATTGGGTATCAGCGGATTAGAGTGTTTTCTGACTTGGTGGACTGTTGCAGGATTTTTGAACAGGATACCAAGGCTAGAGCAGAGAGCTATCAGCAAAGGGTTGATAGGAAAGGCAAGAATCAGAATGATCGTGGGAAACCGTATGCAGTTGGCAAAGGTTTCCAGAGACAGAGTGGGATGAAGAGGCCTAGTGGGGGAGACTCTAGTGCCCCTGCTAAGTGTTTCAGATGTGGTCAGGCTGGACATCGTATCCATGAGTGTACCAGTAATAAGAAGAAGTGTTTCAAGTGTGGAAAAGGTGGTCACTTGGCTGCAGAGTGCCGGTTGAAGACTGTGACTTGTTTCAACTGTGGAGAAGTGGGTCATATCAGTCCACAATGTCCTAAGCCGAAGAGAGAGAACCAGTCGGGAGGCAAGGTCTTTGCTTTATCGGGTTCTGAGACTTCTGCAGATGATCGTTTGATCCGAGGTACGTGTTATATTAATGGCTTTCCTCTTGTAGCTATTATTGACACAGGTGCGACTCATTCCTTTATATCTTTGGATTGTGCTGTGAAACTTAAGTTAGAGATATCTGAGATGCATGGTAGTATGGTGATTGATACTCCTGCGAAGGGTTCAGTGACTACTACTTCAGTTTGTTTAAATTGTCCTTTGAGTATTTTTGGTAGAGACTTTGGGATGGACCTAGTGTGTCTTCCACTAGTGCAGATTGATGTTATCCTGGGTATGAACTGGTTGGTGTTTAACCGAGTTTATATCAACTGTTTTGATAAGACTGTGATCTTTCCTGAGATTGAGGAAGGAAAGAGTTTGTGTCTATCTGCAAGGCAGGTGAATGAGGCAGTAGCAGATGGGGCAGAGTTGTTTATGCTGTTAGCGACTTTAGAGGCTAAAGATAAACCGGTGATTTGCGATCTAGCCGTGGTGTGTGATTTTCCTGATGTGTTTCCTGAAGAAGTGAATGAATTACCGCCAGAGCGTGAAGTTGAGTTCTCGATTGATTTGGTACCTGGTACTAGGCCGATATCGATGGCTCTGTACCGTATGTCTGCTGTTGAGTTAGCTGAATTGAAGAGTCAGCTGGAAGATCTGTTGGATAAGAAATTTATTCGTCCGAGTGTGTCACCGTGGGGCGCACCAGTGTTATTGGTTAAGAAGAAAGAAGGTACTATGAGGTTGTGTGTGGACTACAGGCAACTGAATAAAGTGACGATCAAGAATCGGCATCCTTTGCCGAGGATTGATGATTTGATGGATCAGTTGGTTGGTGCGAGTGTGTTCAGCAAAATAGATTTGAGATCGGGGTATCATCAGATACGTGTGAAAACTGAGGATATTCAGAAGACTGCTTTCAGAACAAGGTATGAACATTATGAGTATTCTGTAATGCCTTTTGGTGTGACTAATGCGCCTGGGGTATTTATGGAGTATATGAATAGGATTTTCCATCCGTACCTAGACAAGTTTGTTGTGGTGTTTATTGACGATATTTTGGTGTATTCGAAATCGGAAGAAGAGCATGCTGAGCATTTGAGAGTGGTTTTAGGAGTTCTACGAGAAAAGAAGTTATTTGCTAAGCTGTCTAAGTGTGAATTTTGGTTAGAAGAAGTTAGTTTTCTTGGTCATGTGATTTCAAGAGGTGGTGTTGCTGTTGATCCTTCTAAGATAGAAGCGGTATCTAAGTGGGAAGCTCCGAAGTCAGTTTCTGAGATAAGGAGTTTTCTTGGACTTGCAGGTTATTATAGGAAATTCATTGAGGGATTTTCTAAGTTGGCGTTACCGTTGACGATGTTGACTAGAAAGGGGCAAGCGTTTGTTTGGGACTCAAAATGTGAAGAAGGTTTCCAAGAGTTAAAGAGAAGGTTAACTACTGCTCCTATTCTGATATTACCGAGTCCGTCAGAACTATTTGCGGTTTACTGTGATGCTTCATTGTTGGGTTTGGGTGGTGTTTTGATGCAGAATAAGCAGGTTGTAGCTTATGCTTCGAGACAACTAAAGGTTCATGAGAGGAACTATCCGACACACGATTTAGAGTTGGCAGCTGTGGTATTTGTTCTGAAGTTATGGAGGCATTACTTGTACGGGTCAAGATTTGAGGTTTTCAGTGACCATAAAAGTTTAAAGTATTTGTTCGATCAGAAAGAGCTGAATATGAGACAGAGGAGATGGTTAGAGTTTCTGAAGGATTATGACTTTGGTTTGAATTACCATCCGGGTAAAGCAAACGTAGTGGCTGATGCATTGAGTCGAAAATCATTGCATATGTCTATGTTAATGATTAAGGAATTGGATTTAATTGAGCAATTTAGAGACTTGAGTTTGGTGTGTGAGAGTACTCACAATAGTGTTAAATTGGGAATGTTGAAGTTAACGAGTGGTATTCTGGATGAGATTAGAGAGGGTCAGAAATCCGATGTGCTTTTGGTTGATAAGTTGACTCTAGTGAATCAAGGTCAAGGTGGTGAATTCAGAGTTGATGAGAATGGTGTTTTGAAATTTGGTAATCGGGTGTGTATTCCGGATGTTATCGAACTTAAGAAGAGTATTCTTGAGGAAGGACATCGTAGTGGCCTGAGTATTCATCCTGGGGCTACGAAGATGTATCATGATTTGAAAAAGTTATTTTGGTGGCCGGGAATGAAAAGAGAAATTGCGAGTTTTGTTTATTCTTGTTTGACTTGTCAGAAGTCAAAGATTGAGCATCAGAAGCCGTCTGGGCTAATGCAACCGTTGGCTATTCCAGAGTGGAAGTGGGATAGTATCAGTATGGATTTTGTTTCTGGTTTACCGAGGACAATTAAGAATTTTGAAGCTATTTGGGTGATTGTCGACAGATTGACAAAATCGGCTCATTTCATTCCGATCAGAATGGATTATCCGTTAGAGAGATTAGCTGAGTTGTATATTGAGAAAATTGTAAGTTTGCATGGTATTCCGTCGAGTATTGTTTCGGACAGAGATCCTAGATTTACATCGAAGTTCTGGGAAGGTTTGCAGAGGGCTTTGGGAACTAAGCTGAGATTGAGTTCTGCATATCATCCGCAGACTGATGGTCAGACTGAGAGGACGATTCAGTCACTGGAGGATCTTTTGAGGGCTTGTGTTTTGGAGAAGGGAGGTGCTTGGGATAGTTATTTACCTTTGATTGAGTTTACCTACAACAATAGTTTTCATTCGAGCATTGGTATGGCACCGTTTGAAGCTTTGTATGGTAGGAGATGTCGGACACCTTTATGTTGGTATGAGTCCGGTGAGAGTGTTGTGATTGGACCGGAGATTGTTCAACAAACTACGGAAAGGATTAAAATGATTCAGGAAAAGATGAGGATTGCTCAGAGTCGTCAGAAGAGTTATCACGACAAGAGAAGGAAGTCACTCGAGTTTCAAGAGGGAGATCATGTGTTTCTTCGTGTCACTCCGATAACTGGGGTTGGTCGAGCTTTGAAGTCGAAGAAGTTGACACCTCGATTTATTGGTCCTTATCAGATTTTGGAGAGGATAGGGGAAGTAGCCTATCGTATCGCTTTACCGCCGTCACTTGCGAATTTGCATGAGGTTTTTCATGTGTCTCAGTTGAGGAGGTACATTCATGATCCGTCGCATGTGGTCCAAGTAGATGATGTCCAGGTGAGAGATAACCTGACTGTTGAAACATCACCTATGAGGATAGAGGATCGAGAGTTGAAGCAGTTGCGGGGTAAAGAGATTGTTTTGGTAAAGGTAGCTTGGGGAGGACCAGCAGGTGGCAATGTGACTTGGGAACTTGAGAGTCAGATGAAGGAGTCGTATCCGGAGTTATTCGCTTGAGGTATGTTTTCGAGGACGAAAACTCTTTTAGTGGGGGAGAGTTGTAACACCCCGATGAAATAAGATAATTATTTAATTTAAGTTAATAATATATTTATTAATTTAATTAAATAATTGGAATTATTATTATTGGATTATTATTTTATTGGAATAAAAGTTGGAATTTAGAAAAGGTCCCATTTAGTAAAAAGGTTTATTTTTCACGTGAAAAGGAAAAAGGGACAGAAAAGTGGAAAAAGGGCAAAGAGAACCAGAGAACGAGGGTTGAAGGAAGGAAAAGCTTGAAGCTCAGAGATTTGCCGGATTAACTCAGGTAAGGGGGGTTTATCGTCGATTAATGGGTATTATGGGATAACATGTAGTGGGTAGTGATAAACCATGGATTTGACTCTGATTAGAATGATGTATGCTGAAAAATTGTGAAATATTGGATGAACGAAATATGGGTTTTAATTGGAGAAATTCGTAGGAATTAGATGTAATAATGTTAGCATTTGTGAAATCGAATAGGGTATGATTCGTGTTAGATGATATGAGCGATTACTGTGAAAAATTGGACTGTGGGAGGTTGGATCTGAGGAATCTCGTGGTAGAGAAAACCATAGCAGATCTGGAAATCTGGTTTCTGGTCATACGCGTATGGGACTAGGCAATACGCGTATGAGATGGTCTGGTACGCGTATGGCACTAGGCAATACGCGTATGGATGAGGAAGATGATGTTTTGAACGTGGTTTGGTCTCTGTTGGTACGCGTAAGGGGAAGTGGTACGCGTAGCATACGCGTATGAGATAGGTGGTACGCGTATGGGATTGGCTGAGAATTGGGCCATACGCGTATGGGACTAGGCAATACGCGTATGGGCAGGATTGTGATTTTTCTGTGCTGTTGTTGTGCAGTTTTTGGTTGTTCAGCTGAATAATGTAATTAGCTGATGTATGATAGGGTATGGGTCATTTCCCGTTGTTTTGAGCAGTATAGGTATTAGTAGAGTGTGCTAATATTGTGATTGATTATGTGGCATGACATAATATGATTATGTGATAAATATGTTGATGATGTATGATGGTATGCATAATGTTGTGAATGTGTATATCATGTATGAAATTATGAATGGACTGTTTATGGCTTAGAGTGTGAGCATATGTCCATTGTGGATGATTGTTGATGTTTGCATGACTAAGTGATTTAGCTTGCATATTGTGGCCTTTATGGTGGTAGCTAATTCCCATGGTGAGGAATTAGTGAGTTAGTATTGTGGATTGTTGTTGATGTTTGCATGCTAGGTGATTAGCGTGCATATCATAGCCCTTGGGGTGGTAGCTAATTCCCATGGTGAGGAATTAGTGAGTGAGTCACTAGGTCTCAAATGAGTGGGACTAGTGAGCTTGGTAGCCGTACCTGGATTTGGTCGGTGAGGTTGAACTATATGTTCACGAATAGTCGGTACCGCATGCATGGAGTCTCATTGCATAATATATGTATGTATGGCGTATAATATGAATGGATGTATTCCAATATTATACGTGTGTTTTATGGTTGTGTTGAGTATGATGATGATGATGATTATGAGTTGATATTGCCGTTGCTGAATATGTGTATGATTAGGGTGATGAAATGCGTTAATTTACTTAACATTACATGATATTTTATAATGCTTATTATATCGATTGAGGAACTCACCCTTACAACTATTTTTCAGGTAACGAGCAGTGATTGAGTAGAAGCTAGTCCTTGGAGTCTAGTGTAGTTCCTTAGTGGGTCATGCTCTGGTAGATGTAACATCGGGACGGGATGTTTTACCTTATTTTCATTGTTGGTTGTTGAATGATCTTACCTGTAATGTGTTACATGGTTAGAATGTTGTTAGTTTTTATCCGCTGCGTATTACGAAAAATGTTTTATTTTGATAAATAAATGAGTATGACCAGATATATTGGAACACGGTGTGAAGTGTCAAGTGTGACACCCTTGATTGCATATTTACTCTGATTTATATTTGTTGTTTTAATTTATTTTGGGGTATTTTAGAAGGGTGTTACACAACTGGTTTGAAATTTTCCTCCATCATGATCTTATGCATACAATAGGTCGGACTAATACCCTTCAAGTCGGATAACACCCACCCTATTGCACCTTCGTTCTTTTTCAATACTTGAATCAACTTGTCTTCCTCTTGTGTGGATAATGTGTTGCTTATAATCACCGGTTTAGTACATTCGTCTCCAAGGAACACATACTTCAAGTGTGAGGGAAGCATTTTCAACTCTAAATTTGGCTCTTCCGTTTTCTTCGTCGTATCTAAGTCTTCCTTTATTTATTCTTGATAAGTAAGCTCACCACAAGATTCTAACTCATGCAACATTGCTTCAATCTCTTTTTCCTCATTGTCGGTCAACATATTGTATGCTCCGATAAGGGATCTTTCTAGAGGATTAGAAATATGAACTTGGTTCGCGACCTCCACTACCTCCTCTTCAATTGCATCGATTCGGAAAGAATCATGCTTGTCGTTTGGATGCTTCATAGCTTCAAAAAGATTAAAGGTCACCTCTTCGTCTTGCACTCTCGCCTTCATTAGTCCATCATCTATGTCAATCATCATCCGGGCTGTTTTCATAAAAGGTCTTCCAAGAATTAGAGGCACATCACGATCCTCATCCATCTCTACTATCACGAAATCCACCGGAAACAAAAATTTGTCCACTTTCACTAACATGTCTTGAGCAATTCCGTATGGTGAAGTGGTAGACTTGTCGGCTAGTTGTAGAGTCATCCTT
Source organism: Lathyrus oleraceus (assembly GCF_024323335.1). Taxonomy (NCBI): domain Eukaryota; kingdom Viridiplantae; phylum Streptophyta; class Magnoliopsida; order Fabales; family Fabaceae; genus Lathyrus; species Lathyrus oleraceus. The sequence continues at coordinate 198,186,200 of NC_066584.1, read as the reverse complement.
GTCGATTTAATCTCAACATTCCCCAATCTTTTAACAATGGAGAGGGGGATTAAATTTATGCTAGAGCCCAAGTCAATCAAACCATTACCAATGTATGTGCTTCCAATGGTTACCGGTAAAACAACTCGGCCCGGATCGGACACCTTCCTTGGGAGAGTCTTTTGGATGATGGCACTACACCGTGCATCAAGCAATATGGTTTCGTCTTCCACGTGTCTCCTTTTCTTTGTAAGAATGTCCTTCATGAACTTTGCATACCGTGGCATTTGTTCTAATGCATCAGCAAATGGAATATTGATTTGGAGTTGCTTGAAGATGTCCATGAACCGTGCATAATGCCTAGTATTGTCCTTCCTTGATGGAGCATGTGGATAGGGTAGATGTTGGGTTGGAATGACGCTCACACCTTTCACTCCTTTCTTTTTCTTCCTTGGTTCAGCATCCTTTTTCACTTCCAATTCAGGTTGCTCCTTTGCTGGCAAAACCTGCTCTTTTCGCGGCGCAAAGGGAGATCGCGGCGCGAACTGAGCAGTTCCAGCAGCGTTCTCCCTTCCACCAACCATGTCTTCTTCTTCCAGCATCCCATCCATATCGTTCTCTTCTATAATTTCTTCACCTTTTTCACTTATCAACTCTTTACCGCTCCTCGTGACAATTGCTTTACAATGCTCCTTTGGATTTGGTTGAGTGTTAGCAGAGAAGGAAGATCATGCGCTTTGTTCCGACAGTTGCTTCGCAAGTTGGCCTACTTGATTTTCCAGATTTTTAATTGCTGCTTCGTTACTCTTCTGATTTGCCATGGAAGCTTGCATGAATTGTTGAAGAGTATCCTCTAACTTGGAACTTCCTCCTTGCGAATGTTGTCCTTGAGAATTTGGATGTTGGTAAGGACTTTGCTGCTGAAAATTTTGATTGTTGAACCTAGATGGTTGATAGCCTTGATTGGTTCTTGGTTGGTAGCCTTGATTGTTAGGCAGTTGTCTTTGATAGCCCTGATTTTGATTGTTCACATAACTCACTTCTTCTTGGAGTGGAGGACAAAAACCAGTAGGGTGATCCCCTTGACATAATTCACAACACGCTACTTGATGCCGAACTTGAGACCCTTGAATCTCTTTCATTTGCTGTGGAAGCTTGGCCATTTATTGAGTGAGCAACTCCACTTGTTGAGAGAGTAGCTTGTTTTGAGCAAGAATGGCATCATTGGTATTTAACTCAAGAACTCCCGGTTTACGTTGTGAAGGGCTACGATCATGTTGACTTTGGTGATCATTGAGCGCCATCCGTTCAATAATGACTTTAGCTTCTTCCGCATTCTTTGACATAAGCGAGCCACCCGCGGTAGCATCCAGAAGTGTCTTGTGAGTTTATTGGAGTCCATTTAGAAAAATATGGATTTGAGTGAGCTCATCAAAACCATGTCCCTTGCATTTTCTCAACATTGACTTGAATCTTTCCCAAGCTTCATTTAGAGACTCGTTGCTTCCTTGAGTGAATACCGCAATAGCCGTTTTGGCTTCCATGAATCGGGATTGAGGGAAATATCTTTCTAAGAACTTTTCTTCTAACAAATTCCAATCCGTCATCACTCTCGATGCTTGATCAAGGTACCACTCCTTTGCCTTTCCCACTAAGGAGTGTGGGAACATCCTTTTGAATAATGCCTCTTCACCCGTTTCATCAATTCCCGTAGAACCCGCAATCTCATAGAATTTGATGAGATGGGTATACGGATCTTCATGATCCATTCCGGTGAATGGATTTGCATAGAGAAGTTGGAGGATTCCGGTCTTCATCTCCGTATTTCTTCCCCCACGGGAAAATTGAGCATTTCTTCTTGGACTATTAGCGGACATTTCGGTATGATTGTCATCCGCCATGTTTCCTTCACAAGCCTCTACAACCACTTCTTCGATTTGAACAAGTGCAAAAGTAGATGCTTCTTCTCTCTGATTCCTCTCCTCGGCTAGTTTCCTTCTTCTTCGTGTTTTGCTATTGAGCTTCCGAAGCGTTCTTTCAATTTCGGGATCGAATTAAAGTTGCTCCTCAGTAGCTTTTCCTCGCATGCACTAGAATCTACAAAACTAACAAACCAAGTGAAACAAAAGAGGGATAGTAATAAAAGTAACAAAACTTAAAACAATGAATTATTGCTATGCTTGTAATATCGAACACCAATCCCCGGCAACGGCGCCAATTTGTTGAAAAGTATATCTTCGGCAAATATTTTTATATCGTATCCACAGAGATTGGTTGATATTACCGCCGTTCTATAATCCGATTTGTTATAAGTTTAGAAAGTAACAAAGTTGTTTTGGTTGGAAAATTATCTTGTGAGTAAATGTCACTAAAAACAGTAAAATGGTTTTAATCAAATGTAAAAGCTTGACAAGATTGGAGTTCACTATTTCAAATGCTTATGATTCCTTATGATAACTATATAGATTTAAGATTATTTATGATGTTCAAGTATCCTCTCAAAGTCATTTATGTCTAAATGATATTGTGATAATCACTATATTGATCCTTAGACGATCTTTCCACCTAACTATCAATATAGCAATCTTTAATGTTTAATACCAAATAAGAGTAATGAATAAATCTATCTCTACAACTTATTCACTACTTGAAAATCTGTTTTATGTCAAGACTCAAATAATCTCTTTCAACAACTACTCAAATCTGGTTTTCAACTTAGGGCAAAAATAGTATTCAATACATCAACAATCTTTTTCATATATATAAATCAAATGGAATACATAAACAAATGAGAATAGCTACTACCTCCAATCTTGACAAAAGGAGTTTAGCTCCTCATCATCATTGTTACAAAGTAGAATGTTAATGGAAGAAAACTCTGTTTTCTCTCTTACAAAATATCTCAATGTATCAATGTGTGAATAATAATGAATGCCCTAGAATAATGTATTTTTCTCTTCAAAAAGGGTTGACATTTCCTTAATTGATCATTCTCATCCAAAGCAGAAAAGCTATTCCAAGGCAGACACCAAAATGGCAAGCAGCTTTTCCTGAAAGACAACACTTTTGGCCCTTAATCAGCTTGCTGGATTCGCAGCCTTCGCGGTGCGAGCTGATGCTTATCCAGCTTCCTTGTTTTGCAAGCTTCATCCAAGATGTGGTGTTGCATTCCAAAAGCTCTTTCATCTAAAATTCTACAAAACTAACAAATCTGCGAAATAACTATTCAAAACAAAATAAATTAAATCTAATTGCATTTATACAAATTAATAAGAATAAAAGTGTGTAATTACATCAAAGTTTGGTAAAAGGGACCAATAAAATGATATAAAAACTAGTACTAATTGGTCCCTAACAATCTCCTATCAACTAAATAATTAATTAACACATCAAATTAATTAATATAATCGATTATTATACTACCGAACGACCAATTAATTAATTAACACTCCACACAAATAAAATAAAATATAGTGATAATAGTATAATAAATAAATACTAAAAATCGGGTTGTTACAACTCTCCCCCACTTAAAAGATTTTCGTCCTCGAAAATTCACCTCAAACGAACAACTCCGGATACGATTACCTCATCTTATCATCGAGTTCCCAACCTGCCAATGGAAAATAAAACAAGCATTGATAGTGTTCTCACACACATGTCGCATACTAGGGAACAACCTAATTAAACAACCTGGCCGGATGGACCGACCTGCTCTGATACTACTAATGTATCAGACAAACAGTATCGATCGTGTCAGATACACAAATCAAATACCACGGGATGGAAAACCCTAACGACTATTGACCAACTGGTCGACCATGCTCTGATACCACTAATGTAACACCCCTTTTTCTACCCCAAAATACTTAACATATAATCAGAGTAAATAAGCACGCATATAAACAAAAGGGCGCCACATTCACGTTTTCAAAAACTAAAAGCTTTCAAAAACCAAACATCATTCATCATCAATATACAATACACCTGGTCATTTCAAATAACACATTTCACTTATCATGAATATTCAAGAATATGCGTTCGCAGCGGAAAATAACGAATATCCATGCATTTCATAATATGATCCATGTCCCATACCATGATCATCTCTCAATAATCTCTTCAATTAAACATGTTCACAAGTAATACCATAAAACGTATCCAAATAAGACACGAGTTCAATACTACCAATCTACCCAGTGTTACATGATCAGAGCATTGACTCACTACTTAGTCTCGTAACGAAGTACCGCAACTCTCCAGTTAATCTCGAGTGAGCTATCGTCCACTTACTTCAGCGATACTACTCCTGAGTATCTGCGCGATACCCATGTAAAGGTAACATTCAAACAGAAAGGGGTGAGAATTCAAATTATTATGAAGAAGTATTAATCAAGCACAATGATTAAATCAACAATTAAAGGAATTCATCACACTTCATATAACCATGTAAATAATATTAACCAACATCTATTTCACATGTTTCAAACATCCATCAAACTCAAGGAGTATAATATTCAAATCCAATATTATATTCTCAAATATACACATAACTACAATTATCACATAATCACATATTCAGTCAAGTTATGTACCAATGTGAACCCAACGTTTCACCGCTTTCCGATTCCATATCTAGAATCCAAGCCACCACGTCTATTTCCAATTAAGGATCAACGTCTGCTACGTCTATTTCTAATTAAGGATCACCGTTTACTACCTCGCCTATTTCCAATTAAGGATCAACGAGTGCTACATCTACCTCGCCTATTTCCAATTAGGGATCAACGAGTGCTACATCTACATCGCCTATTTCCAATTAAGGATCAACGAGTGCTACATCTACCTCGCCTATTTCCAATTAAGGATCAACGAGATCTACATCTACCTCGCCTATTTCCAATTAAGGATCAACGAGTGCTACATGTGAACCCACAGTTTCACCACTTCCACTATGAAGTCGACTATGCTATGAATGAATGCACACATACCAACACATATGCAATTAAGATCATCTCTACCATCTTAACATTCCACATATCACCATAATTCAACTCTATGAATTATCCACCAATGGTACATATACATAATCATAATAATATATCATTCACAAATCCACCAATGGTACATATACACATTCATAACAATATATCATTCACAATCCACCAATGGTACATAAACACATTCATAACAATATATCATTCACAATCCACCAATGGTACATATACACATTCATAACAATATATCATTCACATAATATGCAATTAACCAATTCATGTTACCACATGAATAATATCATCAAATAACAACAACTCATCAACATCTTAACATCATCGACATAACAACATAATTATCACACAATCATATTACAAAAATGCAACGTTTCATCAACCAAACGTATAAACCAATATATTTCTCAATACAGTAGGCATATGAATATTATTAAAACATATTAACAATCACTACCATGTTTTAGGTATGAGCATTAGCTTTCTAACGCTTCAAACGCCACCAAAATCGGACTTACGAATTAAAAATTATGATCAAAACCGTGTACGAAGGTGTTACTAAAAAGTTGTTGTTTTCTAAATTTTCCAACATAATTTTCGTCTTCTTCAACCCCAAAACCGTCCATGGAATAATCTCCAAAATTATTTTATTCCTGAAACAAAGTTATAGCCTTCTGTTTCAGCTATCCAACGCTTCAAACGACACTCGATTTGGACTTACAGATCAAACATTATGACCAAAACGGTTTCGACAATAAAACATAAAAAAAGGCCGCGAGTGTGACGGACAGCATGCAGAATTTTCTGCGGTTTTCATCGTTGGATGACTTCCGGACCTCCGATTTCGATTCCGTAAAAAGCCACACGTTCAGAAAATTATCACTCATACAATACTCTAAGTATATAACATTAATTTGCAGTTTTAACAACATTAAATCATCATAAATCAAGAATACTCATCAAAACCTAACAATCCTAAAATCATGCAAATTAGGGATTTTAACCTAAACATACATCTGCCCATTGACCTAATCATACTAACCCATAATAATAAGGATTCCCCCCTTACCTCTTCAATTTGATGGAAACCCTAGCTTCTCTTTTGTTCTTCCCCTCTTCTCCTTACTTTTCCTCTTCTCTTTCTCTATTCCTTCAATTATCAAATGAATCCTAATTCTCACTCTCCTCACCTCTTACTATTTATATTAGTATTCTATTTGGGCTTAAGTCATTATACTTCTAATTTAATTAATAGGCCCAACAAGACCTAATATTTAAATATCTCTATTTAATTCAAATAAATTAAACTAACTCAATATATCCACCAAGTTAATTAATTCAATTATTCATTATATCTCCTATCAACTAAATAATTAATTAACATACCAAATTAATTAATATAATCGATTATTATACTATCGAACGACCAATTAATTAATTAACACTCCATATAAATAAAATAAAATATAGTAATAATAGTATAATAAATAAATACTAAAAATCGGGTTGTTACAACTCTCCCCCACTTAAAAGATTTTCGTCCTCGAAAATTCACCTCAAACGAACAACTCCGGGTACAATTCCCTCATCTTATCCTCGAGTTCCCAACCTGCCAATGGAAAATAAAACAAGCATCGACAGTGTTCTCACACACATGTCGCATACTAGGGAACAACCTAATCAAACAACCTGGCCGGACGGACTGACCTGCTCTGATACTACTAATGTATCAGACAAATAGTATCGATCGTGTCAGATACACGAATCAAATACAACGGGATGGAAAACCCTAACGACTATTGACCAACTGGTCGACCATGCTCTGATACCACTAATGTAACACCCCTTTTTCTACCCCAAAATACTTAACATATAATCAGAGTAAATAAGCACGCATATAAACAAAAGGGCGCCACATCGACGTTTTCAAAAACTAAAAGCTTTCAAAAACCAAACATCATTCATCATCAATATACAATACACCTGGTCATTTCAAATAACACATTTCACTTATCATGAATATTCAAGAATATGCGTTCGCAGCGGAAAATAACGAATATCCATGCATTTCATAAAATGATCCATGTCCCATACCATGATCATCTCTCAATAATCTCTTCAATTAAACATGTTCACAAGTAATACCATAAAACGTATCCAAATAAGACACGAGTTCAATACTACCAATCTACCCAGTGTTACATGACCAAAGCATTGACTCACTACTTAGTCTCTAAACGAAGTACCGCAGCTCTCCAGTTAATCTCGAGTGAGCTACCGTCCACTTACTTCAGCGATACTACTCCTGAGTATCTGCACGATACCCATGTAAAGGTAACATTCAAACAGAAAGAGGTGAGAATGCAAATTATTATGAAGAAGTATTAATCAAGCACAATGATTAAATCAACAATTAAAGGAATTCATCACACTTCATATAAACATGTAAATAATATTAACCAACATCTATTTCAAATGTTTCAAACATCCATCAAACTCAAGGAGTATAATATTCAAATCCAATATTATATTCTCAAATATACACATAACTACAATTTCACATAATCACATATTCAGTCAAGTTATGTATCCAAACATCATCAAATTCAATTACCATATCTCATACACACATCACAATAACATCAATGCAAACACTCAATTATCACATGACTCTAATGTGACTTAATGCAAGACATGTGACTCTATGCATGTGGTACCAATGTGAACCCAACGTTTCACCGCTTTCCTATTCCATATCTAGAATCCAAGCCACCACGTCTATTTCCAATTAAGGATCAACATCTGCTACGTCTATTTCCAATTAAGGATCACCGTTTACTACCTCGCCTATTTCCAATTAAGGATCAACAAGTGTTACATCTACCTCGCCTATTTCCAATTAAGGATCAACGAGTGCTACATCTACCTCTCCTATTTCCAATTAAGGATCAACGAGTGCTACATCTATCTTGCCTATTTCCAATTTAGGATCAACGAGTGCTACATCTACCTCGCCTATTTCCAATTAAGGATCAACGAGTGCTACATGTGAACCCACAGTTTCACCACTTCCACTATGAAGTCGACCATGCTATGAATGAATGCACACATACCAACACATATGCAATTAAGATCATCTCTACCATCTTAACATTCCACATATCACCATAATTCAACTCTATGAATTATCCACCAATGGTACATATACATAATCATAACAATATATCATTCACAAATCCACCAATGGTACATATACACATTCATAACAATATATCATTCACAATCCACCAATGGTACATAAACACATTCATAACAATATATCATTCACAATCCACCAATGGTACATATACACATTCATAATAATATATCATTCACATAATATGCAATTAACCAATTCATGTTACCACATGAATAATATCAGCAAATAACAACAACTCATCAACATCTTAACATCATCGACATAACAACATAATTATCACACAATCATATTACAACAATGCAACGATTCATCAACCAAACGTATAAACCAATATATTTATCAATACAGTAGGCATATGAATATTATTAAAACATATTAACAATCACTACCATGTTTTAGGTATGAGCATTAGCTTTCTAATGCTTCAAACGCCACCAAAATCGGACTTACGAATTAAAAGTTATGATCAAAACCGTGCACGAAGGCGTTACTAAAAAGTTGTTGTTTTCTAAATTTTCCAACATAATTTTTGTCTTCTTCAACCCCAAAACCGTCCATGAAATAATCTCCAAAATTATTTTATTCCTGAAACAAAGTTATAGCCTTCTGTTTCAGCTATCCAACGCTTCAAACGACACTCGATTTGGACTTACGGATCAAAAGTTATGACCAAAACGGTTTCGACAATAAAACATAAAAAAAGGCCGCGAGTGTGACGGACAGCATGCAGAATTTTCTGCGGTTTTCATCGTTGGAGGGCTTCCGGACCTCCGATTTCGATTCCGTAAAAAGCCACACGTTCAGAAAATTATCACTCATACAATACTCTAAGTATATAACATTAATTTGCAGTTTTAACACCATTAAATCATCATAAATCAAGAATACTCATCAAAACCTAACAATCCTAAAATCATGCAAATTAGGGATTTTAACCTAAACATACATCTACCCATTGACCCAATCAGACTAACCAATAATAATAAGGATTCCCCCCTTACCTCTTCAATTTGATGGAAACCCTAGCTTCTCTTTTGTTCTTCCCCTCTTCTCCTTACTTTTCCTCTTCTCTTTCTCTATTTCCTTCAATTATCAAATGAATCCTAATTCTCACTCTCCTCACCTCTTACTATTTATATTAGTATTCTATTTGGGCTTAAGTCATTTTACTTCTAATTTAATTAATAGGCCCAATAAGACCTAGTATTTAAATATCTCTATTTAATTCAAATAAATTAAACTAACACCATATATCCACCAAGTTAATTAATTTAATTATTCATTATATCTCCTATCAACTAAATAATTAATTAACACACTAAATTAATTAATATAATCGATTATTATACTACCGAACGACCAATTAATTAATTAACACTCCACATAAATAAAATAAAATATAGTAATAATAGTATAATAAATAAATACTAAAAATCGGGTTGTTACACAAACAGATGGAAATGTTGTTTGGTTATCAAGATGTTCTTGAAGTGATCAAGAATTGTGTTAATCCACTTGTAAAAGGTGCAACGGATGCACGAAGGAATGCGAATAAGGAAGTGAAGACGAAATATTTCAAAGCTTTATATCTCATTCATCAGTGTGTCAATGTGTCGATGCTGACAAATTTGAGAAGGTTAATGATTGCACATCTTCAAAGGAAGTTGGGAAATTTTGGACAACAGCTATGCATGAGCTAACAATGCAAATCTCAAAGGTGAAATAATCAAGCATAAGGCTCGATTAGTGGCAAAGATATTTTTGCAAAGATAGGGCAAAAACTTTGAAAACGTGTTTGCATCAGTGACTAGGATTGAAACCCTTAGGCTAGTTGTTGATATTGCAGATAACATCAACTGACACATCTACCAAATGGATGTCAAATAAGCATTTTTTAATCGTCCTTTGGAAGAGGAAGTGTATGTGGCACAACCACCTGGTTTTATTGTGAAAAATCAGGAACCTAAATTCTATAGATTGAGGAAGGCGTTATATGGGTTGAACTAAGCACCAAGAGCTTGGAACAAAAGAATTGATGGGTTTCTAAAGGAGGTAGGATTTGATAAATATGTATATGAATATGGTTTAAATATGAAGAAGGATACAAGAAAATGAGTGATCATCATATGTCTATAGGTCGATGATTTATTTTTATGAGCATCAACGAAGGTTACATTATCGAGTTAAGGGGTGATTTAATGAAGGAGTTTGATATGACCAACCTTGGTCTCATGACATATTTCCTTGGTATTTAGTTTCGCAAGTCCGAAAAGGGACTACTCATGCATCAAAGAAGGTATGCACTAGAGATTTCGAAGAAGTTTGAAACTGAGCATTGTAATGTGGCTATTACCCATACAAAACCATGTTTGTAGTTTTTAAAGAATAATTATGTCATGTCATCATCAAATGGTTGATGGAATCATCAAATGATTGATGGAAAAGAAACAATGCAGAATATTGTCATCAAAGGGTTAATAGGAAAGGATTTGTCATCATCAAAGGGCTGATGGAAAGAAATGTGTTATATATGCATGTGGTGCATGCTAATTTGATGAAAACTTATCGTTTCAGCGAGAGAGTTTTTTAATATGAAACTTCTTATTTTGGCAGGAAAACTATGCATGTATGTTGTATGCAATGCATTGGGGAATGCAAGTAGGTTATTTGGATTTTTGGAATTGGTCTCCCTTTTACGAAGGTGAGATTTTTCCTAGGTACCAATCTTAATTGGATTTGGATTTATGATAATGCTAACAGGGTGGACTTTTGTTTTTTCTAGTTTCCAATATGGATTAGACTGATTTTAAGGATGCCACTAGGGATTGAACTCTAGTTGGTGAAAGGATTTGACTTCCCGACACTCGCAATCTGATGATATGATGATTAGAAGATATATGTGGATACTCTTGGTGCCCCAAGTTTGATCCCTTGCTGGAAAACTGCGTAGTTATTCCTCAGAACTTCAACTACCAAGCCTGATGTGCCATGACAGTCTGAAAATGATTTCATGAGCGTATGTGATCAACATGTGACGGTTGTGCTTTTTCTCTTCCCTAAGACTTCCTCTTTGCAACTTGTTTGCCCCAATCTGTATGGTATTTGAAGGAATTCTCCTCGAAAGGAAACTTTGGCACATCTACGCCATATCATGGCATGAATCAATTTGCCCCAGTATCTGAATCTTGTAGTGGTCTGCTCCTGATTAATTGAAACGGATTACTATGGATCAACTGGTCTTTGGAAGTTGAGTTGCATTGTACTCTTGAGATGACTTTCCCTGATTGAGCCTTTTGAGGGACTTGCCCTGACTTAATTGAGTACTGAGATGATCTTTCCTCCTTGATCGAATGATGCTCAGAGATTTGTTTTAGAATGACTGATTCTTAGGTCAACATGAACATTGGATGCCCCTTATCTATAAGGTTACAAGGTGGTCTTGATCCGAGTCAGCATAAACAAATGTTCAAGTTCTTCTCTGATTGCTTCTTGGAATCTCCCTAATGTCGAGTTCTGACTTGCAGTTAAAATTATTCATTCAAAAATGGTAATTTTAATGTGATGTTCATGCAAGTTTTGAAAAAAAATCATTTATTTGAATAATGTGGTGGTGATTAGTGGACCATTAGTCCAAACGCATTGTTGATCTAGCAATTCAAAGTGTGAAAGATATGGCGAGAAGATGTCATCAATATAGAAGATTAGTAAATCTCTATGAGTCAGCTTACACAACCTTGTTGTGGTATGCTTTTAGAATAAACCATGCTTCAATTAGGTCTTTGAAGGTTGTAACGTGGTCTGGTTCATGGTTTCTGAAACAAAGGATATAAGGCTTAAAATTTATTTTAACCCACCCCTTCTTCGTGGTGATCTCCAGTTTGACGTTCAGTTAACACACATATTCATCTTCCAAGAGAGTTTGACAATGTTAAAGTGAAGATACAAATTCACAATTTTCTTGAAATGGAAGTCACCTTATTTCGTTTTCTGTCATGGATGCCAGTGACCCTTTGATTATTGATATGGTGATCACTGAATCTTGTTTTGTTTTGCTGAGGATTCACATGACCTCTTTTGATTGATTTTTTGTTTTTATTTTTGAAGCTTTTAGTCCACCGGGATTGCCCTGATTTTGTCTGTGTCGCCTTTTTGGATATACGACTTAGCATGCTTTTTCTTTTGTTTTTTATTTTGTTGAAAGGTTGTGACTTCCAAGTCATTGGTTATTGAAGAACAACCGGCATAACTTTTGGATTTTGCATGATTCCTTCGACACATCAGGACATGTGCGAAGAATATCATGTGGTTGATCCCCCGATAGGATGTTTCATCTGGAAATTTGAATGCGTAGTCAGATTAACTGAACATTACCCTACCCCGGGTTAAGCATAATGGTTTTTAGATCAGAAAGAAACAACTACTTATAGGATCAAAGTGGTTAACTATGGATTAACTCGTTATCTCTCCGGTGTTTGGGGATTTGAAAAAATGTTTGTACATCATCAACAAAACTTTATCTGAAAGCATATTGTTAGCAATCTGGATGTTTCGCTTTCGTCATCCCCCTTACAATCTTTGCTAAAACAATAGTTTGATAATGTGAATGAGAGAATTTGTTTTGTTTTTTATATAAATGGAAAATAAGTGAATATGACATGATTAATTCGAAAAATGCATGATCACTTCACTAATATTACCATTAAAAGAAAACAACAATACTTGAAAGCAGATAAGTACTTAACATGTAAAGAAAATACAAATAAAAATGTTGAAATTGCCAAATAATTGTCAGTGTAGAGGAAGCTCTCTCGTGCTTGGTTCAATGTCGGGCTAGCCTTCTTTTGAGTTGGAAGTCGTTCTGCTCATTCAGACCGGTATGATAATCATCTTCAAATCTATTCTTGATAACTTCTTCCATAACATGGATTGATGAACCCACATGACCAGGTAAAGGATTATTGTTGATTTGAAGGCCTATAGGCGCAAATGAGAACATCTTGGAGTCAAGAAAAGCCTTTAGTTGAGTGTCCTGGTGCCCCAACATGGAAGTCACATCAGGCGTTGGCGTCAAAGCCTGATGGGTATAGAGGAAGCATCAGGTTCAGTTCTTTTGGCACTATCAGTCCACTTTTAATCAAATATGATAGTATTTGATTGTATGTCATTATAAGATGATCAATATGCCTATCTGGATTTCTTGACCTTGGTCGGGCGTGTTGACGCTGCTGGTGTGGAGTATACTATCATCGGTATGCTTGCTGCTGTAGAATCTGCCATTGATATTGAGGAGGTCCTCAATTTGCAGGATGATATTGTCCATGTTAAGAGAAAGGTGTATGGTATGGAGCTTGTGGAGTTTCATATACTGCATTAATTTCATGCTCATCTTCCTCTTGGGAACTGACTAGGGATTGACTCTTAATGGCCTGGATACTCGGGGCGTCTGTTTTTTTTTGCTTTTGATGTAGCCCTTAATGCGTTATCCAACTATCACCAAGTCAGAGAAGCTTGATGGTGCACTGCCTATCAGGTTTTAAACGTATGAGCTATGTAGGGTATCCATAAACATATTAGTTAGCTCCCTATCCAGTGTAGGTGGTTTAACACGAGCAGATAACTCTCTCCATATTTGGGCAGGCTCTTTGAACGACTCATTGTTCTTTTGAGTAAGATCTTGCAATTGAGTACGGTTTTGATCCATTTCGGTGGTGTATTGGTAATGTTTTAGGAATGCCTTAGCTAAGTTTTTCCAGGTAGGAACGTGACTTTGTTCTAGCTGCATATACCATTCTAATGATGTCCCGCTAAGACTATCTTGAAAATAGTGCATCAGTAACTTGTCATCGCGAGTGTATGCGACCATCGTCAAATGAATCTATGAACAACTAATCCCTTTTTACTTCTCAAAATCTGGTGTCTTGAACTATGAAGAGATTACCACGTCTGGAACTAAGCACAAGTCAGATGTGTCGAGCCCATAGGCATCATGCCCCTCTATGGCTTTAAACTTCTCTTCCAACATACGATATCTTTCAGCAATCTCATCATCTTGTGGTCGTTCAGTATTCACCATCGGTCTTGCCCCTTGGGAATTTGGTGCAGAGAATGCAAAACTATAATACTCAACAACATCACGAAGTGAGGAATACCCATCTCGGACAATGGGATGCCCTTGTACGACAAAGTTCTCAATTGGGATTCGCACAGGCTGAGGTTGAGCATGATCGTTTACTAGAGGTGGAACACATTCTCATTGACCGCAGTCTATCGAATGTTGTCCTCTCTCTTTTCTAAAGCTATCATGGCCTCCACAAGCTGGTATATCTTTTTTTTTCATCGAGTCAACACCCTCTCTTAGCGCAACATGGCTATGCTCCACTGGGTCCATAATCCTTCGAGAGTTGCTTCAAGGCTGATACGGGTGTCAAGAAATCAACTGTTGGTTATGGATAAAAGGTGGAATGAGTTTTTTGTATTTTTGAAAATGATATGCATACTAATGGATGCAAATGCAATGGTATGCGAATGAATGCAATAAAATGCATTTTTTGTTTTGTTTTTCCAAGTACAGGGTTTCATAAGTCTAAGGTACGGATGGAAAATAAGTCTGAGTACTTGTCACACAAGGTTCTCACCAGGAATGACCTAGGGATTACCAAGATTTCCAGAGTCATGGATTCACTAAGAATGTTTGTTGCTTACGGAAAATTACTTGCCAGGCATTAACTCCTTCAAGGGAATCTACTTTGAGTGAGGTTTTCGTGTTGACCCTTACGAGAAAAACATCTCAGTGACCCGCACTACGAGATGATCATTCCTAATTGGCCAACGATTCAATGTTCTACAAAGGTCCTTATAGTCACGGATCATAATGAAAACATTGAGGCTTACGGAAAATTACTTGTCGGGCAACAACATTCTCAAAAGAATTTACTCCAAGTGAGGTTCTTGTGTCGATCCTTACGAGAAAAACATCTGAGGACCCGCACTACTCAACCATCATCCTATCTTATATTTTTCCTTAGACTCGGGTATAGAGCCTTTCCCACAATGTTTGAAGCAATTGGAGTATCCATATCAAGAGCTCATGAGGTCTAAGTAACAGATATAGGATAATAATAAGGCAAGACATAAGATAAAGGAAAGAAATAGAAGAAAATGAATAAACAAAGATACTAAAGATCGTAAGTCGAACTAAGTTAGACTTTACTCTCTCTAGCTTGGAGAATTTCCCCAGCAGAGTCGTCAGTTGTCGCATCTCGAAAAATATGATCCTTCACGAAGTCACGGAAAAAATGATTCGAACAAAGTCAACACCGAACTTTATTTATTCCAAAAGAAGGAAAAGGAAAATATCGATAAAACCCTTAGAAGTAAAAGAAGATGGTCGTCGCAACCAAATTTGGGTTCGAGAGTCGATTATGCGAGGGGAAGATATTAGTACCCCTCATGTTCGTTGTACTAAACGGAAACCTTTTAGTTAAATTTGTGATTCAATGTTAGTTTATGTTAATTATTTTCTTCAAATAATAAAATGCAAAAGGAAAAGAAAAGGGGTCACAAAAATGTTTTTATTAGGGTGTTTGACAAGATTGTGAGTCTTGCTCCTTCGTATCCTCATGTAGGGGGGGTGCATGGATAACCATTTAATATAAATCAATCTATTTTCATGGTTATGATTTATAAACCGAACCACTTGTCACAAAAACCAGTTTGAAATTTATAACCGGTTTCGAACCGGTTTTTAATGGGTTTTGATTTTAATCAAAATGATCTAATTTAATTTAAATTTTATTTCTTTTAAATTAATATTAATTTTTAAATTTAAATACTTAAATAAATTTTATGAGGATTTAAAATCTTTTTTCTTTGAAAAAAAATTAAAAATCTGGAAAAAAAATATTCTGAAAATAATAGAATTATATTCCGAAAATGAAAAAAAACTGAAGAAAAAAAAATCTTAAAAAAAATTATTCCGAAAAATAGAAAAACTGAAGAAAAAAATTCTTTCAAAATACAAAAAGGAAATAGAAAATAAAAAATAATTTCTATTCTGAAATTATAAAAAAAAATATTTAAAAAATAATAATAATTTTATTTGAAAAAAAATCTAAATATAATTATTTTGAAAAAAAATCCGAATATAGTTTTTTCGTTAATAGAAAAAAATTCTGAATTTTTTTTATAAAATTTTAAAAAAATTAACTTTAAAATAATTTAAAATATAAAATTAGTTTATAATGTATATATATATATATGATGAAACATGAAAAGAAAAGAGACAAACATAAATTTTTTACACATAATAAAATTTGGGTACTTAATAACTAAACTAAGTTATTATTAGGGTATCAGTTTATATTTGGATAACAAAATGAATACCCACATTTATATTTTAGTATTTGATTTGGATTTTTAAAAGTGAAACAATTTGGTTAAGAATAATCGGGTTTTTTTTTTCACACCCCTATCCTTAGTTCTGCGCAAGACAAAATATATTTTTGGGTTTTTATTATAATGTTTGACGAGACGTTGGATCTCGCGCCTACGTATCTCCAAGTGCGATGGAGAACTCAAAGCTAAGTAGTTCTTGGTAGCACATGAGTGTTGGTTGGTTGATTTTAATGATCAAGTGTTTAGATCACATTCTAACGGTTAAATGTTGACTTGTTTGCTCGCGGGAGAGGCTTAAGCGCTAGTTTGTATTTGTATTAGAACGAACTAAACAATGTTCTTTGTGAAAAGGATTTCGATCGCACGGGGCGAGAAAATATAGGATTGATGTGATTCAGTATGTTTTAGGGTTTTTAATGACAGAAAAACATTTGAGCTTGCAAGCAATTACTACTTGGATTTAGTGTTCGTGACTATTACTAGACATTTCATCCAGGTGGTCTTTTTCTTTCGATTTATTACGAAAAAGTTACGTGTTTGAGTTTTGACGAAAGACGGGTATTTATGGCTTGCAAGCAATTACCACTTGAGCCTAATACTCGGGATTACGACTGGAACTTTCACTCAGATAACTTTTCTCTTTCATCATTGTTTGAAATGGTCAAAGTATGAATTATTCGTGTTGAATTTGATTAGGAAAAAAAGCTTGATGTTGGATCAAGCATTTGTTTTGTGTTGCGGAGATGAATTGAGAAATGATTTGGTTTGAAACACAAGTAAAATTGAATGAGCTAGAATTGAAATTGATTATGAAACGATAGTGAAAATGGTTTGACTTTGAGAAAGTTGTTGAAATGATATTGAAATGTTTTGATTTGAGAAAATTGTTTGACGTTTGATCGAGCTTATATTTGTTCTTTTTGAAAGATGGTTGATTTTACGCAATAGAAAATTGGTAAAATTATTACACATCATAGGAATTGGGGTACATATTTTTGAATGGGGATATGATAAAGTGATTAAGAGCAAACCCATCAAACAAGTAAACTAAAGCAAAAGGATCTCATTGTAAGAAGGCACAAGAGCAAGCCACAGGACCGGAAACCAAACGAAATCAAGAGTACTGATTTAGCGTTATGTTAAGCTAACTTAAAGTGAATTTATATGGAAATCACTCTATAAGAAGCCGGTCAACAAAATTTATGTATTCGGAACGATTTTTGAAGATTAAATTGAGTTTAAATCCCGAGATCACAATGCAATTAAAGGCAGCAATGATCAAAATATTTTATATTATTTACTCTATTTACAAAGATCAAAGAATAACAATAAAATCTAGCTAAAGTCCATAACCGAATCGCGTTAAATGTACGGATTATTCAGACCCGATTTAATCATAACAATAATGCAATTAAGTGGAACATTAACCCATACACATGATACCATTTGGATCAAAATGCAAATCAAAATAGAATAGAAAGTGAGTTTAAACAATATTAGATATAAACACCAATACATAAATAGCAACGTCTAACAAATAGATAAAGCCTATAGAATTACATCAGAAACTAATTTTTACAATATCAGTGTTTAACTAAAAAGCAAAGTCATATAACTACATTATGATCACAAACCAATTTTAAAATATCAGTATTTAACAAAATAAGTAAAGTTATATAACTATATTATTAACACAAATCAACTTTACAATAGCAGTAGTTAACAAAATAAGCAAAGGCATATAACTACCTTATCATCACAAACCAATTTTACAATATCAGTATTTAACAAAATAAGTAAAGTTATATAACTACATTATTAACACAAACCAATTTTATAATATCAATATTTAACAAAATAAGTAAAGTAATATAAAGTCATATTCTACTAAATGAAACAATTGAAAATTAATCAATTATCAATATCAGAAGCTTGAAAAAATGAAAAGGGTAAAAAGAGTGTTACATAATTTACTGGAAGCGGAAGAGAAGTGTTTTTGGCGGACAGTCGGAGTTGCGCGACATAGAGAAACAGAAAAGTTGCAACGAACCCAACTATTTCAACTCTGTATAAAGACCATGAAGTGAGTTCAGAAGGCTCAAACAGCGGTGAAGGAGGTGGTTATTTGTAGTCCTTCAGTCGTCATGGGTTGTCTATCTAGAATTTGTTAGTTCCTAGTGAAACATCATGTTCCTTTGCTTCCATTTCTCACCCTCTTGTTAATGAATGAACGACTGCTATGGGATGTTGTAGTGGTAGTGGTGTTGTTTGTGAGAGCTTATGGTTAGTTTCTGAGTGTTTGTAGTTTTCGAGTTGCAGGCTGAAGAGGATCAAAATGAAAGGGGGTGTCAAATGGTGAGGGAGTTTGGGTGAGGGTGGTCGGAAGTTACAAGGGAATGATGAGTGTTTTGGTTCTATTTTTGAAGTGGAGTTGTGGCTTAACGGAGGGAGTGTGGAATAGAGGACGAGGAATAATGCGAAAATGAAGGTGGTGGTGAGGTCGTGACGCCGGTTGTTGGTAGTGACGGCGGAGCAACAGTGGTGAACTAACGATGGAAGGGATGGTTCCTTCTTGTTTTATTCATATGTGTGAGGGTGAAGATGATGATGTTTCCCTCGGAGCATGGATGAAGAAGGAAGGTGTATGTTTATGGTGGGGAGTGTTAGGGTCGTGTGATATGTGGAGATAAAGTGGAGGAAAACAGGTTGGAAAGTAGATGATGGTAGAAGTGAGGGTGGTAGAGAAATTGAAGAAGGTCCTTTTATTTTTTTTTGTCAGCAAACCTCTTTTGAAAACAAAGTATGAGGGAGAGTATATGGTTTTTCTCCATCATGTGAAGGAGGGGTCTCTACCTTTTGACGCGTTTGGATTTCAGTGTGACCGTTTTTTCTTGTTTCTTCTTGGGTGGACCACGTGTTCCTTGCTGAATGGATGAAGGGTATATTTTATTTCTTCTTTGGATGCACCTGGCGCGTGGCTGTCTCCAAAATGGGAGAATCCATGTGCCACGTGTCCTCACGCGTTTGGAGGGATGTATTTTTTTTATTATTATTTTCTTTTATTTGATTAGAAATGAATAAGGATAGTTGTGAGTTTTTTATTGTTTAAATTCCAAGGCCAAGATGAAAAAAAAGACATATATTTATTAACCAATTTCAAAATTTCAAAACGTATATAGTGTCTCTTCTAAATACTTTAATTAATTTAAATTAATTTAAATCAATTAAATTAAATAATATTTTTATTCTCATCTTTCTAAATAAACACCATAAAATTAAAATATAAATATGAGTGTTCTTATTTGATTTTTTTAACCTTTTGATAAAAGAATAAAAATAAAATGACTCAAATAAATAAAAAACAGACGCAAAAATGCTCAAAAAATTAAACTTAATGCACTAAAATGATCAGTGTGAAATATACTTCTGGAAAACAAACAGATTTTGATCAAATTTTAAAGTAGAAAAAATATTTGGTTGAAAAGGCTCAGTCTAATCAAAATGCGACTGAAAAATGAATTGAAAAAGATAAGCGAACACATCAAGTTAAACTACGCGAGCCGTAGAATAATAAAACTAACGTCTGCAAGCTCGATATTTTCGACCGTTAATTTCACGTACATTTGAAAATTGATTCAATCGATCTGTTTGTAGATCCGAGAATTTATTCTGGTAGGCATTTTAGGCATTCTAAGTGATAAAATGCATGTTATGCTATGCAGATGATGCAAAGTAAAGTAAAATTGAATGCATGAAAGTTTTAAAATGTCCGAACAAAATTGGGGTATGATAATATGGTATCAGATGCATATGAGTCTGGTCGAAGTTGTGAGTCTCGTTGCATAATTGAAATGATGAATACGTGATTATTTATGTATGTTGATAGATAATGTGTGAGAATGATATTATGTGATTGTTGTTGTATGAGTAGATGTTTGAATTCTACCTTGCAGTTTATATAGTGAATATTGATGTGAAGCTATTGAGATTTGGGATAGTGAAATCCTTTTTGAAACCATTTGTCAAAAATTAAGTTTTTGTAAGACCCAATTTGAAGTTGATATGTTTTATTATTGCGATAATGTAATTCTGATGCGATGATATCCTAAGTGAAGGTGAGCATGCGATGACAGGTGTTGTGTGTTGTTTATTTTCCACTACATGATTTTAAAATGTATATGTATTGTTAGAGAATTGTCTTTGGTGACACCTTAAATTGTCGAGTAATTATTTATTTATAAGTTTTTGGGTTTAGGGTGTTACACTTGTTACCGATGGTAAAGTAACCACCACTTCTAGCATTGACGTTGAAGTCGAAACCGAAGTTAAAATAGGGTATGTGACTCCGATAGTGTTCATTGTCTTTGTCGTACTAATCATCGTAGTAACAGGTGGCCAGAGTCTGAAGCATCGTTTCGGGCTCGAGAAGTGTTCTTTGGGTTTGCCATTTCGGCTAAAATCCTACCAGTCCCCAAACAAGTGTGAGTCTGAAATTAAAAATCTTACCACTCCTCAAACACATACGTTAACGGACATTGGAAATAAATCAATAATAACAGAGTGTATAATTTGACAATTACTTCAAAAGAGAAAAGTATTTTTTCACACAAAAACATGTGGGTTGGGTGTGCCAATTTGTTCGCATGTGTTTTTAGCAAACAATCACGAGTTTGAAAGTCTTTGAGCTTAACTTGAAAAATCTTGGGATTGGTTTTGTGCAAAAACTTTTACTATGTCGTAAGTGTAGGATGTGACTACAAATGTCTGAGTTTAGACAGTGTGAAAATAAACTTTAAAGACAATAAACATAAAATTAAAGTAAATTTCTTTTGTAATAAACAACATTAAATGAATGTAGTAAATGACCAGAATAAAATATGTTTCAATTAAGGAAACATAAAAAGGTACAAATAAAAAGGGACGCGGACTCACATAATTGCTCACAAACTGTTTCGCTCTTTAACTTGAGTACTCAAGTTCTATAGAGAATGTATATGAAATTTGTGACCTTGATTACAACACATGAGTCTATTATATATACTAAACTAAGAATAACTGCCTTTAACAATTTACACCTTCATAAATTGATACGTCTTCGAATACATGCAACTCGTATTCCAACATATTGTCACGTTGTCAAAGCTTTGGAATTGTTGAAACCATTATCCACGTTCTCTAACTGCTTAGTGATTAGTAATTGTTTGTTCGTCTAAGGTAGTTGGTGAAAGTGCTAAGTTTCTTTTGTGTTTGATTTCCTGAATCTTCTATGTCTTTATAGTTTGTCGGAAAGCCCTTTATTGACATGATGTCGAGTATTTACCCGGGTTTGTTCCTGAGATTCTTTTAAACCAATTCTAAAGATATTCATTTTAAAATCCTTTCAAATTGTATCTTAAGATGTCGACCGGGACATCTTAGTCGACGTGGCATCACTGTCAACTCTTGTCGATCAATACTAACACTTAATATCTCACAAAATACAATATTCATCAGACTTTTTCTACTAAGTAGAAAATCATAATTTTACAAAAGTGTGATTAGTAACTATTTAAACACATGCATATTTATATATGATTATACATGATATTGACTACACATCTACGTCAAATAAAACGACGAGCCTATACTAAGAAAATTAAGACATGCTAAATAAATATTAATTTAGGATTAATTTAAAAAGTGAGATAACTTATAATTAAATTTGAAAAAGATGTTATTTGGATAAAAAATTCAACAAAATCATGAATTAAATAGAATGGCTTTTTATTATATTCTTTTTTTGAAAAATGAAATTTTAGTAATAGAGACATTGGATAAGCGCAACCGCACATTTCATTTATTAATCCATAAAAATGAATTCTAGCAATTATTAATCTATACCTATAGATAAAGGGGATACATCCTTTTGGCATGACCTATTTATTTTTCATATTTACCCTTTAGACAAACTATTTTTATCTCACACATACATATATCAGTTTTAATTAAGTTACAATATAATTGGTAACCGCTGTTAACTCTCTCCCAAGCATACCACATTTCGATTCTTTGCATACACTTGAGATAATCAGTTTCGGTTCATTTTCAATTGAGATTATTTGACGAATCACTGCCAGAATACCCAAGGATAACCATTGAACACACTTTAATCCAAGTATACACTAATCATGCCATCTATATTTGAAATATAATTCGTCATTAATTATCTTTGAAAAGTACACTTAGTATACTCAGTGGAAATCCTTTATTTTACTCATTCAACAATTGACAAAGGCGTTATACCACTCTGAAGGCAAGACCTCAAACTTTCTCTCTTTTTCATGTCTTTCAAATATATTTTTTTATCTCTTTTACTTACAAAAATATATTTCAAATGAATAACAACCCCTAACTCTCTTATGATTCTTCTCCTTTCTGTTCGATTTGTTTTTATTTGTTTTGAAAAATGGTCATTTTCATTTTGAATCATCTCGATTTTGAAATTGGTTAAGTTTGATATTTTTAAATTTTCTATTCGGTCTTTTTTTTCATGAAGAAGTAACTGCACATGTAACGAAAGTATCGGAGAATCATCTCCCTTTCTTAAGTTTTGTTTTCTAAACATGTAAATGACCATTTCTTTTTTATTGCATATCTTTTTTAAGGTTTTATCTTTGTTAGTTAATTTATATTTTTTTAATTTATATCTTTTCTCACTATATTTATATCAAAATATAAATAGAGAAATTCATATATTACACCACTACTTATTATTTTATTTTTATGATAAAGACTACTTAATATATTTGATATGTTCATTCATATCATGTAAATATCCAAAAACTAATGAAAGAAAGAAGCGAATTTTTAGAATTATACGTTTACATGAAGTTTCTTTTTAAGGAACATGTCTTGAAGAATTATCATCTTATAATTTATGGTGTTATTTAACATATTGGAAAGTGACGATAATATTACTCCAATGGTATAGTTTTCGCCTTTTTTGCTAACCTCAACTCTTAATTATAATGTCAAGAAAATAAGTGGAAGGTGAAATATATCTATTTGTGTAAAAAAGATTGTTTATATCTGTTTGTGTTTGTTTTAGAATGTGTTTTTGAAAAATCATAACTTATCTGCTCTATTCATGTTCATTTTTTTAATAATGTTTATCATAGCCTAATTTGTAGCATAATTCTTTGGAGTAATTATTAATATGTTCGGATCATTTTTTGGGTAATTAGCATAATTCCATGCCTGTAAGTTGGAGTAATTACTAATGTTTATGATGGTATAATTCTTTCGAATAATGTTTATTTTTTTAATAACATAATTATGACTCCATAATTCTCAAAAAGTTGGAGTCTAAATAATTATGTCATCGTAAACATTAGCCAACATGTAAGATAAAACATTAGCATAATGTTCCAACCCAATAGTTCTTAGCATAATTCCTAATGATATCATAATTCTTTATGAAAAGTTGTTGTCTAAAATTGGACCTTTATATTGTTTGTCTGATTTCTCTAGGAACACTATGATGAATCTGGATAAATTGAAGCATTAATTTGCTTCTACTATACATGCAAATCTCAGATGTTAGTCTTGTTTTTATAATATTTTTCTCATTTTATTTCTACCTACAACCTATTTCCATTTTACTTCCACCCACTACTAATTTTATGTTGATAATTTGTGTATTTTACTTTTAGACATCAATCAAGATATCTTACAATTTCTATCATCGAGTTCAGGTTCAATTTCTAAACCATTAATGAATTGGATTTCACTTTTCTATTTAGATTTTCAAACTCATTTACTACTGTATTGTAAAATTCACGATAATCTTATTACAAATACAATTCAAATTTATTTACTACTGCAACAAATACCTTAAAACGTTTGGAATAGTTAAATTTTATTCTCATAACATTCCCCTAATAAAATGTAATGCGGAATGTCAAAACGGATAACTCAACTAGCAAATAAATGAATAATAACATATCAATTTCTCAAGTGAAATAATAACTGATCTATTAATAGGTAGCAAAATACAAACGAATATAACTTCAAAATATTTGTATAATCAACTTTGTGATATGCTCTTTCATTTTTGTTTTGCATTCCATTTTGATTATACTTTCTTTTATAGAATACAATTTTTTTTAATTTTAATTTTAAGGTAAATTATTTATCAAGTTAAATTAGTATATAGTATGAAAATAATTACCAAGTACACAATTTTTTTAATTATATTGTGTTATTTATTTAAAAAGAACTAAAGGTAAATTATGTTCTTCATATATAGGTATATATAACTTATAACTTGCATAATTAATTTTATTTAGTCTATGATATGTAGTGATTGAAGAAGAAAATTTATGTCAAATCATCTTCTGATGATATATCGGTTTTCGATCAATTGTTTCTACATAGGTGTAGCGGAAAATTCATGATCATCAAGCTATGGATAAGCTGGACATCAATTAAACAAGAGTCGCCACCGTGTTTTTATTGTTTCCAAGGGAAAAAGGAAAAGTACGAACAAAACCCAAGAATAAGAAGTTTTCAAATCAAAACTAATAAAATGTCAGAGATTACAGATAAGGGGGTTGGTTACACAGATGGAAGGTGTTAGCACCCAAAGTGTCCTAGATACTCCTAGGGAGCCCTTTCTTGTGTGCATATGTGTTTGTGTACAAATGATGTTTGCAAACAAATAGAATGGAGGGATGAGAAAAGAATTCATTAATTATATTTTTATGTTTTACAAGACCTTCGGACTTGTGCCTACGTACCAACATAAAATGAGGGATCAAAACCTCGATGTTCATGGTATCAATTTCAAAATGGATGCATTGCTTTTAACAAAAAATTTAAGTTTGAAAGGCACAAAGGCCTAAAATGATTTGAATGACTGTTAGTTATTTTTTACTTTTGAAAATTTTAAGTCAAGTATAGTTAAGTTTATTTACAAGTTTGCTTAAGAAAAGAGTTTGAAAAATGCAATGGCATAAGGCCAAAGTTTCTAGTG
The DNA here is from genome assembly GCF_024323335.1 of Lathyrus oleraceus. NCBI lineage: Eukaryota > Viridiplantae > Streptophyta > Magnoliopsida > Fabales > Fabaceae > Lathyrus > Lathyrus oleraceus. The sequence continues at coordinate 198,160,606 of NC_066584.1, read as the reverse complement.
TGCAAAAAATGATCTAAGTTTAGAAACAGACACAAAAAAAGAAGTTTTTAAAAGGAGGGAGAGATTTGAAATTAAATAAGTGGAGAGGAGATGAAGATACTAATCCTAAACACAAATTTAAAAGTTGAGAGTTGAAATGATCTGACCAATGGGCTGCAATCCAATAGACAAGAATGTCATATAGAAACTCACAATTCCCTTGGACTTTAGAATCAAGCAACAAATAATGCACAAAATATCAACTTGAAGAGCAAGGCATCAAATAAAGATAGCCCCATCCAAGCTTAGCAACTCCATGGTCTTCTTCAAATTTGCCCATGTAGCAGATGGGTTCCAAGATGGCATAAGTCATAGGTTCAAAATAACAGCTTCACAATGATCATGTTCCAGGTGAACTAAAATGGATCTTCAATATGTATCAGATGGAGTTTCAAATTTCAAGCACTTGGTTGCATGAAAGTTGACATTGGTCAAGTCCTTTACATAGGGAGTGTTGCCTAAATTCTAAGTCCAATTGTCTCAGATCAAACCAACAGTCCACACAAGATATTTTTTAAGGTTTTTGTTCTTATTATGTACATTAATGGTCAAAGACCACACAAATAAACACAATATACACAAACAAAATATATCATAAAATGGTCCAAGTGGACAAAGTGAAAATGACATTATCATAAACAATTTGAATGATATGAATAATGGCAAATGAATAAAGCTTTAAAAATTAAAGTGCATTAAAAGTAAATTACTTGAAATTAAATGTTAGTTGTTAATAAGTTAGAAGTTAGTATTTATTTTGCTTTTGCTCTTTTGTTTAAGTCATTCTTTGGAGAACACTCAACCCACTTATCACAAACATGGATCCTTGAACCAAGACATCTTCCAAAGGAAGGAAAAAAGGCCAAGTTTCCACACAATACCATGAAAGAGGGGAGACTTACAATCTCACTAACTAGAATGCTATGCCTTTTGTGTCAAAATTTAGCGCTATGTTAAGCAATCGTAATTGGACTTATGTAAAAGTCACAACTATTTGAGGTCGGGCAATAGAATTTTGATGTTAATGCATGTTAGAGATATAATATGATGAACTATGCTCATGAAACATACCACACACAAAAAGAATATGCAAAGTGGGGTGGACCTAATCTCGTTCATACTTATGTTGATTTTGCAATCAACTAGCCTTAGGATATGGAGATATCATAGGTCCATGAAATGAATGAGAAGAGAATGGGATTGAGATGAAGAATGAGGGGAAATGGAGCAAACTCAAATTGGACAAAGGAGGACTTTTACTAAGTTAAGATCATTCATTCATTTTGGGAGATGGAATGTACATTCCATCAATCCCCTAAATCCAATGATCTTAACCTAACAAAGTCAAATCAATATTGACCAAGGCCCAATAACACAAGTCAAACTCACAAAGGCAATTAAAATGGCTCTACACAATTAATTTGGCATTTAATCAATTAAAAATATTAAAAATAATGCATTAAATTAAATATGGTTGGTCAATTTCCTAAAACCTCATCAAAACACCAAATAAATGGCCATGAGATTTATCATAGGTCAAACAAAGTCAAAGGACCTTGGAGAAAAAATTTCAGAATTTTTGGAAACTTAAAAGTATTTTTAAACAATTAAAAATATTTACAAAATTAATTAAATCATGAAAAATATTAATAATGATCTAAAAAGTAATTTTAATTCATAAAATGAAAAATGATTTTATTTTAAAAAAAAATGGTGAGACTCTCATATTTTTTGGATCAATATTAAAATTAATATGAATTAATGAAAATCAAAGGAATAAAAATAAAAATCAGATAACCAAAAAATCGTGGACCACTTGATCTCCCTCATTAATTGAGGTGGCAGATAAAATGGTGGAAAACGCGCGTTCCATGTTGCGCGCTAGTCAACTGTCCACACGCTTGGTAATCACAATGAGCGCTCCAGATTAAAATGTTTTAAACTAAATCAATGGCTCTGAACACTTCCAGCTCATCGACGGAGTCAAAGGCCGATCATCTTCTCCGATGACCCTAGCCGGACTGGTTCAATCATCACCATATCATAAATGAAAAAGAAGGACATGATCTTAAAGAAAAAATGGCGTAGATCACGAATATCACCTCAATTTAACTTAACTCCAAATATATAGAGAGATACGTGGAGTTGAATTTTAAGGTGTGTTAACTGAGTCACTTCAATTTGACCTCAAAGCAACTCAATCTTCTTGCCTACATTGGTAGGACTTCAGACAACCAAAGATCCAAGAGAATTGATGAGAACTGAGAGAGAATCGAAGAGAAGAAAAATCTAGAAAAATACCTTCAATATTGTGCAGAAATGGATCTCTCTTGCTTCAATTCGTACTTGATCTTGCTTATGGAACTTGTGGAAGTGGCTTAAGAGTAATGCAAAGCTTTGGATCCTGGAGTTTTTGAATCTCTAAACAGTGAGATTCAAACTCAAATTTCAATTGAAATTTATCAGGTTTTCCTTTGAATGGTGAGAGTTTGGAGCTAGGGATTTAAAGCTGGCGCGCAAGGTCCTTCAAACTGAAGCATTAGACCTCTATTTATAGCAAATGGGAAGTGTTATTTGCACACTTAAAATTACTTCCAAAATTGGCAAGGAAAATGTACATGCTTGCATGGGTGTCTGCAAGCCCATGAAGCAATGCAAAAAGGTCCACAATCAACTAAAATGAGGTATGTATGAAGTTTGGATTGCAAGGCAAAGTTATTTGAATATTTGAAGCATGAATCTTGCCAACTGATACAGCCTTGTTTAAGCCATACACAGACCCCTCAAACTTTGTCCAAAATGAATGAATTAGGACTCTTTGGAAAGCTTAGATCAAGAGGAACAACTCTTATGTTGAACACTTTTCCATTTAGAACTTGTATGTTGGTGAATTTTGAGGTGGAAGTTTGGAAATTTCAACATGTTAAAATATTTTCTAAGTGTCAAGCCACATGTTCAATTATTCGACCTTGCTTAACTTTTTATGTGAGCTCCAAATGAGAAATATTTCTTTATAAAAGTTGTATCTCTTTCAAAAACCTTCAAAATGGTAACAAATTTGACATCATTTGGACTTGGGATGAGTGAGTTATGCATTTTTGAAGTTGAGGAAAATCACTTATTCAATGGTATTGGTCCAAAATAACCTATAACGTATCCTCATATCACATGCTCATAAAAGTTGATTTAGCTCTCACTCCAAACATAAACGTTTAAGTAGACATCTTGAATTTGATTGTGAAACTTGTAAATAGTTCATCTCATAAAAATCGAGCAAGTTATGGCCTTGGGAAGTTGACTTTCAAATTAGGGTTTGGACAAAATGACCTATAATGTTTCAACATAGAAAATGACTTTCCAAGCAAACTTAGATCTAGACCCCAACATGAAAGTTGTTTGAAATGTCATTTAGAGTAACGTTTCTCTTGGAATCATTTTCATATGAAGAAAATTGTAGGAGATATGGTCTAGGGGGACCTAGTTTTGATCAGATGAATTCATCTGGCCAACCACCATCAACCAACTTGCTAACTTGCAATTCTCTTGACTTTTTAGGCTCATGGTAGCTCATATATGCATAAGATGATGAATTTTGAAGCTCCCCTTGAGAAATTTGATCAATTGGTGAAGAAGCTTGTTGAAGAAGTTACTCAAGATACCTAGATGAACTAGGGTTTCCAAGACAAATCAATTCCAAACTCTTGAAGAATGCTTGATCAAAATAACATGTAGAGATCATTGGGACTCATACATGATGCTTATAGTCATTGTGAATCATTCCTTGGTTGTGCTCTTGGCAATGAGGGTCTTAAACCCTATATGTGAACTTGATAGATAAAGGGTGATCATACCCTACCTACAAAAGAGTTAGGCAAATGCAAAGACATATTTTTGGTTTTTTGGTTAGTAAAATGATAAAATACAAGTATGATACAATCAGATGGTGCTTGGTGATTTCTCCCAAAACAAACCCAATGAAGACGGGTAAGAAGGATGCCAAGGTATGATCCCAATACTAATGCATATGATGAGATTGCATGAGGGATCTTAGGGTCAAAATTGGGGTCTTACAGCTGCCCCTATTTAAGGACATTCTAACTGAGGAGGTGAAGGTTAAAATCTTCATATCGACTCAGTAGAATGGGCTTAAATAATAACATATAGAAACAAATTTTGGTCCCTAAGAGACCTCATGATGCATATGATATGAATGTAAAAGCAAACTCTCTGTGGGGAAATATTTCCATAAAGGAAAAGAAAATCAAAGAGACTGAAGGTCCACAAGAGCATGATGTATTCCAGAAGGGAAAATTCACTAGGGAGACATAGACTCTGAGGGGATAAAAGAGGTTGTGCGTAGGCCAGACTACGACTTAAAAACTGCTGGAAGACTAGAGGAAAGACTTAGTCGGGGAAACAAAAGACATCTGCAGGGGAAACGGGTAGATCAGAATAAAATTGAAATACTCGAATCATGCAGGAAAAGCGATTTCACTAAGGAAATACGCACTCAACTCAATTGGGGAAGAAATAAACTTCAACACAGGAGGAGCAGAAATTTTAGTATCCACTGTCTGTTACTAGGCAAGGAGATAATAAAAATATGGCAGGGAGAACACTCGTTATCGGTTAGGGTAAACATATCAAGGATGACTCACTGAGGGCCTCCAGGAAGTGCATTCATTACCAGTCACTGGGTAAGAATAAACTTTCTGGGGAAAAACTGCAAAAATGGGATTTATAACTACCGGTTACTGGGAAGAAGACCAAATATGAGAATACTCGTCACTGGTTAAAGTGAACATATCAAGGATAGACTCAAAGGAAAGAGAATCCGTCATCGGTTAAGATGAACATATCAAGGATAATCTTGCCTGGGAATTGTTAAGGGGGATACATGTCATCGGTTAGGATGAACATATCAAGGATAAACCACCTGAACAAAAAGTAGGAATTACATCTATCAAACGCTGGATAGAATACCACAGAGAGGATATCAGTCACCAGTTAAAGTGAACATATCAAGGATAAACTCTGCCAAGGGATAAAAGCAGGATTTACAACTACCGGTTACTGGGCAGAAGACCAAAGATGAGAATATCTGTCACCGGTTAAAGTGAACATATCAAGGATAGACTCAAAGGAAAGATAATTCGTCATCGGTTAAGATGAACATATCAAGGATAATTTTTCCTGGGAATTGTTAAGGGGGATGCCCGTCATCGGTTAGGATGAACATATCAAAGATAAACCACTTGAACAAAAAGTAGGAATTACATCTATCGAACGCTGGATAGAATACCACAGAGAGGATATCCGTCACCAATTAAAGTGAACATATCAAGGATAAAATCTACCAAGGGAGAAAAGCAGGATTTACAACTACCGGTTACTGGGCAGAAGACCGCAAAGAGAAGGAAACCCGTCATCGGTTAGGATGAACATATCAAGGATTAACTCTTTGGGGAATAAGTAGGGATTATAACTACCTTTTTACTGGGTAGAATACCACATATGAGAATATTCGTCATCGGTTAGGATGAACATATCAAGGATAGACTCAAAACAGGGGAAGAAAATATCTGTCACAGGTTAGGATGAACATATCAAAGATATACTTCCTGGGGAAACATTAAAATGAATCCGTTGGGGAGAAAAAGGTTACTTTTGTCGGGTATTGGGCAAGAAGTAGCAAACTACAACCTAAGAAGAACATTACCAGTTACTGGGCAATAAACTCTTAGGGGACCTGAAGCATCGATCTAGGTAAGATCTAGAAAGAAAACAGTCAATCAAGACTCAACCCAATGAGGATATAACTTAAGGGGAGTAGTTCCATCCAGATAATCAACTGGGAAGGAAGTTGAAACAAATCATCATCCACGGGGAAATAACTCAGTGGGCAAAGGAGAAAGGTTAAAGTCTTTCTGCTTAAGGGGCTAATACTCTACAATTAAAGGAGTACATGCACCAAACTTGTATGGGGATAAAGTACTACCATAACAGAGAATTAAAATCACAAGAATGAATCAACAAGTGTGATGATGCAATAATGAAATCATATGAGTGTATATGTATATGTGTATGTATATATGATGATTATGCTGACAACACGGTCACAAAGGATACAAAGATGTCACAGATTTGAATCATCAATACAATTCTCGGCCAATCCACAAAAGAGGGAAACAACTGCTGGAGAAAAGTGAAATCAATATCCCGAAGGCTCAACCCTAGTTGGGGAAACAAAGGAGATCTGCTGAGGAAAACCATTATCAAGTCTGCGGCGAATTTTAGATCAACACCATATCAAATGGGACACAACCATGCAGGGGATAAACACAAATAATTGCTCGGAAACCAAGAGGAAACTTTGACTGGGAGCGAATTTGATGGCGACTGGTGGGGAAACCAAAGTCCTATCAGAATTATGCAAACTGCTGCAAAGAACCGTTCTTACTCTGCTGGAGACCAAATATAAACTCGGCTGGGGAATACATATTAAACTCCGCAGGAGATTAATTAACCAACTCAGCTGAGGCGACGAAGAAGAAATAATCGTCTGAAGAAAAACAACCAACACCGAGTGCTGAACAATGCTGTCGGGGGTGAAAGAGAAATTGCGCTTACTTCTTCGGGAGAACCAATAATGCTCCACACTTAGGGCTTACTGCTTTCTAACCATTGTTGATATTCCTCTTAAATGAAATCGATTGCTTAAAACTGATGCTTTTATATTTGTAAGAAAAATGATTTTGATTTAAAAAAATTAATTTCAAAAGTGATCATAATAAAATTTAAATCTAGTCGGCTAAATTAAACAAGAGTAGAAACAATTGGATAAAAGTTCAACTTTATTTAATAGAATGGTAGTCTGTAAATGACAAGACTCCTTAGATCTTTACAAAGTTAAAAATTGTAATTTACATGGAAAAGGATTACATCGAATACAATGCTCACTAATCCTTATACCAACTCTTGATATCCACTGTGCTCTTGGCTGCTTACTGGGGATCAGAATCCAACCATTGTGCTCAAGAACGTCTTCAAAATTGAAGATCAGCAGGATGCAGTTACTTTCCAGAATCCCTAATTTTTGCATAAATTGCCCCAAAGTGGGGTACTCAATTTATCGGGATAATTCTTTTCTGTTTTATGTCTCTAACTTTTGCCTGGATCCCCCTTTCAGGTTTTCAATCCACCGAGACGTTCATTTTTGCCTAAGCCGCCCTTTCGGGTTTTCAACTTAGCGAGTTGTTCTTTTCTTTTTTAGGCGAAGTATTTCTTGACTACATCTACGTTCACCGGACGCATGAACTCTTCACCATCCATAGTTATAAGAATCAAAGCACCGCCTGAAAAGGCTCTCTTAACGACATATGGGCCTTCGTAATTAGGAGTCCATTTGCCCCTAGAATCTGGTTTGAAAGATAGAATCTTCTTGAGCACAAGGTCACCTTCTCTGAATACACGAGGTCTGACCTTCTTATCAAAATCTTTCTTCATTCTCTACTGATATAGCTGACCATGACACATGGCAGTCAATCTCTTCTCTTCAATTAAATTCAGTTGATCATACCTAGCTTGACACCATTCAACCTCAGTCAACTTGGCTTCCATCAAAACACGCAGTGATGGGATCTCAACCTCTACGGGGAGCACTTCTTCCATACCGTATACAAGAGAAAAAGGGGTTGCCCCTGTTGAAGTGCGGATGGATGTACGATACCCGTGCAAAGCAAATGGTAGCATCTCATGCCAATCTTTGTACATTACAACCATCTTCTGAATAATCTTCTTGATGTTCTTGTTTGCAGCTTCAACAACCCCATTCATCTTAGGTCTGTAGGGAGAAGAGTTATGATGTGTGATTTTGAAGTCTTTGCAAAGAGCTTCCACCATATTGTTGTTCAAGTTCGATCCATTATCAGTAATGATCTTACTTGGCACACCATAACGGAATATGATTTGATTCTTGATAAACCTTACAATAACTTGCTTGGTTACATTTGCATACAATGTCGCTTCAACCCATTTTGTGAAGTAATCAATTGCCACCAAAATGAAACGATGTCCGTTCAGAGCTTTAGGCTCAATCATGCTAATCATATCAATTCCCCACATGGAGAAGGGCCATGGGGAGGAAATGACATTCAAAAGTGTCGGGGGAACATGAACCTTACCAGATTTTATTGTCAGCCAATAGTAACCTGCTCGTAACATCTTCTCCGCCATTGCATGTCCATTAGAATGAGTACCAAAGGAACCTTCATGGACTTCAGTCATCAATAGGTTTGCTTCATGTCTATCAACGCGTCTGAGCAGAACCATATCGAAGTTTCTCTTGTAAAGCATATCACCATTCAAGTAGAAATTGTCGACTAATCTTCTCAAAGTCTTCTTATCTTTCAATGATGCTCCAAATGAGTAAATCTGACTTTGGAGGAAACATTTGATATCATAATACCACGGCTTTTCATCTTTGACCTCTTCAATAGCAAACACATGAGTTGGCCTATCAAGATGCATCACAGTCAAATTGGGAACCTCATTCCAATATTTCACCACAATCATGGAAGCCAATGTTGCAAGAGCATCTGCCATCCGGTTTTCATCTCGAGGGATATGATGAAATTCAACCTTTGTAAAGAAAGTTGAAATCCTCATCGCATAATCTCTATATGGTATCAAACCGGGTTGATTCATCTCCCATTCACCTTTGATTTGATTTACAACCAAAGCTGAATCTCCATAGACATCCAAATACTTGATTCTGAGATCAATGGCCTCTTCAAGCCCCATAATGCAAGCTTCATATTCTGCCATATTGTTTGTACACTTGAAGGTCAACCTAGCTGTAAATGGAAAATGCGTTCCTTGAGGAGTAATAATCACTACCCCAATGCCATTACCATATTGATTAATAGCTCCATCAAATACCATGCCCCAACGGGAACCAACTTCAAGCAATGGTTCATCACAATCTTTCATTTTCAAGTACAAGATCTCTTTGTCAGGAAAATCATACTGCACTGACTGGTAATCTTCTATCGGTTGGTGAGCCAAATGGTCAGCCAAGATACTACCTTTGATTGCTTTCTGAGATCGGTATTCAATATCATATTCTGATAACAACATCTACCAACGGGCAATCCTCCCAGTTAAAGCAGGCTTCTCAAATATATACTTGATTGGATCCATTTTGGATATCAACCAAGTGGTATGATTCAACATATATTGACGCAGATGCTTAGCAGCCCAAGACAATGCGCAACAAGTATTCTCTAGCATAGAATATCGAGTCTCACAATCGGTGAATTTCTTACTGAGGTAGTAAATTGCAAATTCTTTCTTTCCAGTCTCATCTTGCTGACCAAGAACGCAACCCATAATATCTTCAAGCACAGTCAAATACATGATCAAAGGTCTTCGTTCAATAGGTGGAGACGAAATCGGAGGGATATTCTTTGATACTGTCAAAAGCTTTGTGGCAGTCTTCGGTCCAATCACAAGACTGATCTTTCCAAAGAAGCTTGAATATAGGCGCACATGTGGCAGTCATGTGGGAAATGAATCTTGAGATATAATTCAAGCGGGCGAGAAAACCCTGACTTGCTTCTCAGTTGTGGGCGCAGGCATCTCTTGTATTGCTTTGACCTTGGCAGGATCAACTTCAATACCCTTCTCACTGACAATAAAGCCCAACAACTTACCAGAACGAACACCAAAAGTACATTTATTGGGATTCAAGCGGAGTTTATACTTCCTCAAATGCTGGAATAACTTCAACAAATGCTCAACATGTTCCTCTTCATCAATGGATTTAGCAATCATATCATTAACATAGACTTCAATCTCTTTATGCATCATATCATGAAAAAGAGTAGTCATTGCTCTCTGGTAAGTTGCACCAGCATTCTTTAAACCGAAAGGCATCACCCTATAATAGAATGTTCCTCAGGGTGTAATGAATATGGTCTTCTCCATATCTTTGGGTGCCATCTTGATCTGATTAGATCCAAAAAATTCGTCCATAAAAGAAAAGACTTTGAATTTAGCTGTATTTTCCACCAACATATCAATGTGTGGCAGAGGGAAATCATCTTTCGGACTGACTTTGTTTAAATCTCTATAATCAATATTGGCCACCCACTGCGGATACTCGGCAGTCACAAGGAAACCGACATCGATCTGCTTTTGCACTTCTTCTTTGATCTTCATTGCCATATCGGGATGCGCTCTTCTCAACTTCTGCTTGACTGGCGGGCATTCTAGCTTCAACGACAATCTATGCTCCACTATCTCAAAATCCAAACCATGCATGTCTTGATAGGACCAAGCAAACACATATGAATATTCTCGGAGAAGATCAACCAACCCCTTCTTAACATCTGGACACAGTCGAGACCCAATCTTGACTTCCTTCACATCATCTTCGGAACCCAAGTTGACTAGCTCAAACTGCTCTTCGAATGGCTGAATGGCTTTTCCTTCATGCTCAAGAAGATAAGACAATTCATCACTCACTTCTTCATCACTTTCCTCCTCAGCCTCAAACATGGGGAATTCAAAATTTGGAGAAGGAGAAGGATCATTGTATTCAATGGGGTTAGAAACCAACCTGCATAATGATTTGATATTTGGATTTTAGAGAAGTGAATTTGTGACCAAATATTATGCAGATGGACAATTATATTATTTATTCATGTTTTTTGTGATTACCATTTTCAGAATAAAGCAAAAAGTAAAAACAAAACATCATAGATGTGGATGAATAGAATTATATTTTATTAATGATCAAATTCAAAATGCCCAAACAATGTTGGCTTCTCCCTTAGGCATATGAGAAGGATTTTTGAAAACAAATAAAAGTAATTACTTAGATCGATGCATAATAATAGGAATATCAACAGCAGTCCAATTGTTGCAAGCCTTTCCATGCGTCACAAAATTGGTGCAGTCTTCCTCTTCGTCATCCTCTAGCACAGCAGCTAAGTGTTGTTCATTGCCATGAATGAACCCTCCGCTACGGAAACTGAGTTGCGTATCTTCAGATCTGACTACTGACGAACCTTGAGGGAAACCCAAACCGGTTATGTTCTTATTATCAGAGACCTCTACCATCTTCCCCCACTGATAAACATTTCCATCTTCAACAATCTTCCTTGCATCTTTGAATGAGGACATAGGTGCCCCAACTCCCTTTTCAACAACAATAGATAAGGCTTGGAACGGAGTTCCAACCTCGTCCTCAGCTTCAACATAAGAGAAAGTTGGCAGGTGGCTGACTAACAGTGCCTTCTCCTCGCTAACAATAACTAGCTTTCCATTCTTAACAAACTTGAGCTTCTGATGCAATGTGGAGGTAACAGCTCCCACCTCGTGAATCCATGGCCTTCCCAACAAACAGCTATAAGCCGGGTGTATATCCATTACTTGGAAAGTAATCTGGAAGTCACTCGGACCTATCTTCACCGGAAGGTCCACTTCTCCAATCACAGTTTTGCGCGAACCATCAAAAGCTTTGATGATCACTCCACTATATCTCATAGGCGCTTCTTGATATGACAGTTTTGACAATGTTGACTTTGGAAGTACATTCAACGAAGATCCGGTGTTAACCAACACGTTTGACAAAGTGTCATCTTTGCAGTTCATGGAGATATGCAAAGCCAAGTTATGATTCCTACCCTTATCGGGGAGTTCTTCATCACAGAAACTGAGATTATTACAGGAAGTGATGTTAGCCACAATATGATCAAACTGATCCACCGTAACATCATGTTCCACATACGCTTTCTCAAGAACTTTCTACAGTGCTTCTATGCGTGCTTCTGAATTCATCAACAAGGACGGTACTGAGATCTTCGAGGGGGTTTGGAGCAGCTGCTCCACCATGTTGAACTCACTTTCATCATCGTCATTAGGCTTCAAGCTGTTGGATTCACCAGACTGACACCTTGGAGCACTAACTGATTCTACAACAGGAACCTTCACCTTCTTACTGACCATCGAATCTTCTACATTCTTTGGGAACATCGGCCCAAACACACGACCACTGCGGGTCACCTTGGTAACATCAACAATACTTACAACAGAACTGGTCATAGGCAGAGAAACCTCTTGACCATCTTTCACCATAGTTGCATTATACTGATACGGGACAGCTTTATCGGATGCGTACGGGACTGGACTCGACAACCGTATAACCAACGGTGATACCGATCTCTTGCTGACATTGTTACTACTTCTACTATCATACTGAATGACCACTCTCTCAGGATTCTTGAAAATTGGTACTATAACATTGACATTGTCATCTATGTGACAAGATTGAACTATCTGAATCAAGCTTTTATCCATCAATCGCTGGATGTCCCTCTTTATAGTCACACAACCTCTAGGGTTGACACTGCAGATTTCACAACCATCATGGTCATGCTCACAATCACTAACCAAGCAAATGTCCTTGTGCATCCTCACCAAGGACCTCCTAATGAAGCATACATCGAATACCTTGAAATCGCCTGGACAACCGTCAACCATATTAACAAAAGAATTTCCATGGACAGGCAGTGGATTAGCTTTAACATTCGGTGCTCGGTCCTCAAAGGACACCCTTCCACTCTTAACCAGCTTCTGAAATTCATATTTGAGGGGGTAACAGTTCTCTATATCATGTCCGAGAGCTCCTTGATAGAAAGCACAACAGAGTTCCAGTTTGTACCACCAGGGAAGTGGTTAAGGGATTTGCGGGGGATTTCTTGGTTGTAATAGGTTCTTGAGAACCAAAGACAGATATAGTTCTGCACACGTCATCGGAATTGGGTCGAAAGAGACCTTCTTCCTCTCAAAAGTTTGTTGCTGATGATTGTTGGTATTGTTGTTGTTGTAGGTGTTTGTTCGTTGTTGTGGTTGTTGTTGACGTTGTTGTTGTTGAATTGGTGTTGATTGATTTGCTGAAAATACAAGAATGACTGAAGATACTTGATGATGATGTTGACAGGGTGGTTGATTTCTTCTTACCTGAGGCCTCCTCTGCTTCCCAAAGGTCACTGCATTAGCTTCATTGTCCTTCTTCTTATTGAAATTGTTGCCATACCTCTTGTTGGATGGCACCTCCTCTCTAGATAAATGTCCTTCTCGGACACCTTTTTCTAGCCTCATCCTCATGTTTACCATTTCGGTAAAGTCATTGGGGGCACTGGCAATCACCCGCTCATAATAAAATGAGCTCAGGGTCTTTATAAAAAATCTTAGTCATCTCCTTTTCCTCTAAAGGAGGGGTGATCTGAGCAGCAGGCTCTCTCCATCTTTGCGCATACTCCTTGAATTTATCCTTGTCCTTCTGAGACAATGATCTCAACTGATCTCTATCAGGAGCCATATCAACATTATATTTATACTTCTTCACAAATGCTTTTCCCAAATCATTGAATGTGTGAATGCTCGCACTATCCAACCCCATGTACCACCTCAGAGTGGCACCGGTCAAACTGTCTTGAAAATAATGGATCAATAGTTGATCATTATCTGTTTGAGTAGACATCTTTCGGGCATACATCACCAAATGACTGAGTGGACATGTATTCCCTTTGTATTTTTCAAAGTCAGGCACTTTGAATTTCACCGGAATCTTCACATTGAGGACCAAACACAGTTCTGCAACACTCTTCCCAAACAAGTCTTTACCCCTCAAAGTTTCCAACTCCTTACACAGCTTAAGGAATTGATCCTTCATCTCATCCATCTTCTCATACACATCTGAGCCCTCAGACGGCTCAGAATGATAGATGGTGTCTTCTACACGAGGCAGGGTATGCACAACAGGTGGTGGCACATACATGATCGGGCTAGATGTCGGCATAGAAGAAAATGTAGGCGCAAAACCTTCAGGTACGAAGTTCAGAGGCATTCCCCACGGGAATCCGGCAGGCATGTTGGGTGCAAAATGAGTAGCAGTTGTAGGAATGGTAGAGGTACCCACCTCGGAAATGACAGTCCTTTGAGGAGGAGGAGTTGCGGATGTTGGAGAAGACTGACTCCATCATGGCAGTCAGGCGGGCGATCTCCTCTTTCAAGTCTCTATTCTCTTGCTCAAGATGTTCCATGATTCTGGAGTGATTGGCGCGAGTATTGTATCCATGAATCAGCTTGACTGAAGCAGAGAAGAAACACAAATGAGACATCTGGCGAAAGAGAAACCTGCTTATGCAAATGATGTATGAAATGCAATGCTTGATTATTTTTATTTTCAAGGAACTTACTATATTATTTGCAAATATATACATTTAACAATAATTGCAATAATTTGATATGACCATAAAAATCTCTTTTATTTATATAATTGGAAGGATTACACTAAGTACAAATTCAGAAACCAAATGAAAAATACAAGAGGAAAGGAGACTAGTCATCCTAAGGATCCCTAACAACAATGTCAGAAGGGTAAACCAAATGCAAATATACATACATCAAATATACAGTTATATACACATAAAAAAGTAGTGTAAACCAACTGGAGACTACTCCTCAACATAGTCTCCACTTAATTCCTGTAGCGGTAAATTCATGATCATCAGGCTATGAATAAGCTGGACATCAATTAAACAAGAGTCGCCACCGCGCTTTTATTGTCTCCAAGGGAAAAGGGAAAAGTACGAACAAAACCCAAGAATAAGAAGTTTTCAAATCAAAACTAATAAAATGCCAGAGATTACAGGTAAGGGGGTTGGTTACACAGAGGAAAGGTGTTAGCACCCAAAGTGTCCTAGGTACTCCTAGGGAGCCCTTTCTTGTGTGCATATGTGTTTGTGTACAAATGATGTTTGCAAACAAATAGAATGGAGGGATGAGAAAAGAATGCATTAATTATATTTTTGTGTTTCACAAGACCTTTAGACTTGTGCATACGTACCAACATAAAATGAGGGATCAAAACCTCATAGTTTGTGGTATCAATTTCAAAGTGGATGCATTGCTTTTAACAAAAAATTTAAGTTTGAAAGGCACAAAGGCCTAAAATGATTTGAATGAGTGTTAGTTCTTTTTGGATTTTGAAAATTTTAAGTCAAGTATAGTTAAGTTTATTTACAAGTTTGCTTAAGAAAAGAGTTTGAAAAATGCAATGGCATAAGGCCATAGTTTCTAGTTTGCAAAGAAAGGTCTAAGTTTAGAAACAGACACAAGCAAAGAAGTTTTTAAAAGGAGGGAGAGATTTGAAATTAAAGAAGTGGGGAGGAGATGAAGAGACTAATCTAAGCATAAATTCAAAAGTTGAGAGTTGAAAAGATCTGACCAATGGGATGCAATCTAATAGACAAGAATGTCATATAGAAACCCATAACTCCCTTGGACTTTAGAATCAAGCAACAAACAATGCACAAAATATCAACTTGAAGAGCAAGGCATCAAATAAAGATAGCCCCATCCAGGCTTAACAACTCCATGATCTTCTTCAAATTTGCCCATGTAGCAGATGAATTCCAAGATGGCATAAGTTACAGGTTCAAAATAACAACTTTACAATGATCATGTTGCAGATGAACTTAAATGGATCTTCAGTATGTATCAGATAGAGTTTCAAATTTCAAGCACTTGGTTACATGAAAGTTGGCATTGTCCAAGTCCTTTGCATAGGGAGTGATGCCTAAATTCTAAGTCTAATTGTCTCAGATCAAACCAACAGTCCACACAAGATATTTTTTAAGGTTTTTGTTCTTATTATGCACATTAATGGTCAAAGACCGCACAAACAAACACAATATACACAAACAAAATATATCACAAAATGGTCCAAGTGGACAAAGTGAAAATGATATTATCATAAACAATTTGAATGGTATAAATAATGGCAAATGAATAAAGCTTTAAAAATTAAAATGCATTAAAAGTAAATGACTTGAAATTAAATGTTAGTTATTAATAAGTTATAAGTTAGTATTTCTTTTGCTTTTGCTCTTTTGTTTAAGTCATTATTTGGAGAATACTCAACCCGCTTATCACAAGCATGGATCCTTGAACCAAAACATCTTCCAAAGGAAGGAAAAAAGGCCAAGTTTCCATACAATACCATGAAAGAGGGAGACTTACAATCTGACTAACTAGAATGTTATGCCTTTTGTGTCAAAATTTAGCACTATGTTAAGCAATCATAATTGGACTTATGTAAAAGTCACAACTATTTGAGGTCGGGCAATCGAATTTTGGTGTTAATGCATGTTAGAGACATAGTATGATGAACTATGCTCATGAAACATACCACACACAAAAAATAATATGCAAAGTGGGGTGGACCTAATCTCATCCATACTTATGTTGACTTTGTAATCAACTAGCCTTTGGATATGGAGATATCATAGGTCCATGAAATGAATGAGAAGAGAATGGGATTGAGATGAAGAAGGAGGGGAAATGGATCAAACTCAAATTGGACAAAGGAGGACTTTTACCAAGTTAAGACCATTCATTCATTTTGGGAGATGGAATGTACATTCCATCAATTCCCTAAATCCAATGATATTAACCTAACAAAGTCAAATCAACCTTGACCAAGGCCCAACAACACAAGTCAAACTCACAAAGGCAATTAGAATGGCCCTACACAATTAATTTGGTATTTAATCAATTAAAAATATTAATAATAATGCATTAAATTAAATATGGTTGGTCAATTTCCTAAAAATTCACCAAAACACCAAAGAAATAGGTCAAACAAGGTCAAATGACCTTGGTGAAAAATTTTCAGAATTTTTGGAAACTTAAAAGTATTTTTAAACAATTAAAAATATTCACAAAATCAATTAAATCATGAAAAATATTAATAATGACCCAAAAAATAATTTTAATTCAGAAAATGAAAGAGGATTTTATTTAACAAATTTTGATGAAACTCTCATATTTTTTTGATCAATATTAAAATTAATATGAATTAATGAAAAACAAAGGAATAAAAATAAAAATCAGATAATCAAAAAAACATGGATCACTTGATCTCCCTCATTAATGAAGGTGGCAGATCAAGTGGTAGAGAGCGCGTGTTCCATGATGTGCACTAGTCAACTGTCCATACGCTTGGTAATCACAATGAGCACTCCAGATTAAAACGTTTTAAAACAAATCAATGACTCTGAACACTTCCAGCTCATCGCCGGAGCCAAAGGCCGGTCATCTTCTCCGATGACCCTGGTTGGACTGGTTCAATCATCACCATATCATAAATGAAAAAGGAGGACATGATCTTAAAGAAAAAATGGCGTAGATCACGAATATCACCTCAATTTAACCTAACTCCAAATATATAGAGAGATACGTGGAGTCGAATATTGAGGTGTGTCAACTGAGTTGCTTCGATTTGACCTCAAAGCAACTCAATCTTCTTGCCTACATTGATAGGACTTCAGACAACCAAAGATCCAAGAGAATTGATGAGAATTGAGAGATAATTGAAGAGAAGAAAAATCTGGAAAAATACCTTCAATATTGTGCAGAAATGGATCTCTCTTGCTTCAATTCGTGCTTGATCTTGCTTATGGAACTTGTGGAAGTGGCTTAAGAGTAATGCAAAGCTTTGGATCCTGGATTTTTTGAATCTCTAAACAGTGAGATTCAATTTCAAATTTCAATTGAAATTTATCAGGTTTTCCTTTGAATGGTGAGGGTTTGGAGCTAGGGATTCAAAGTTGGCGCTCAAGGTCCTTCAAACTGAAGCATTAGACCTCTATTTATAGCAAATGGGAAGTGTTATTTGCACACTTGAAATTACTTCCAAAATTGGCAATGCAATGTACATGCTTGCATGGGTGTGTGCAGGCTTATGAAGCAATGCAAAAAGGTCCACAATAAACTTAAATGAGGTTTGCATGAAGGTTGGATTGCAAGGAAAAGTTATTTGAATATTTGAAGCATGAATCTTGCCAACTGAAACATCTCTGTTTAAGCCATGTGCAGACCCCTCAAACCTTATCCGAAATGAATGAATTAGGACTCTTTGGAAATCTTAGATCAAGAGGAACAACTCTTATGTTGAACACTTTTCTATTTGGAACTTGTGTCATGGTGAATTTTGAGGTGGGAGTTTGGAAATTTCAACATGTTAAAATATTTTCTAAGTGTCAAGCCACGTGTTCAATTGTTCCACCTTGCTTAACTTTTTATGTGAGTTCCAAATAAGAAAAGTTTCTTCATAAAAGTTGTATCTATTTCAAAAACCTTTAAAATGGTCACAAATGTGACATCATTTGGACTTGGTAGAGCGAGTTATGCATTTTTGAAGTTGAGGAAAATCACTTGCCCAATGGTTTTGGTCCAAAATGACCTATAATGTATCCTCATATCACATGCTCATAAAGGTTGATTTAGATCTCACTCTAAACATAAAAGTTGAATTAGACATCTTGAATTTCATTGTGAAACTTGTAAATATTTAATCTCATAAAAATTGAGCAAGTTATGGCCTTGGGAAATTGACTTTCAAATTAGGGTTTGGACAAAATGACCTATAATGTTTCAACATAGAAAATGACCTTCCAAGCAAAATTAGCTCTAGACCCCAACATGAAAGTTGTTTGTAATGTCATTTAGAGTAACATTTCTATTGGAATCATTTTCATATGATGCAAATTGTAGGATATATGGTCTAGGGGGCCCAGTTTTGATTAGATGAATTCATCTGGCCAACCACCATCAACCAACTTGCTAACTTGCAATTCTCTTGACTTTTAGGCTTATGGTAGCTCATATATGCATAAGATGATGAATTTTGAAGTTCCCCTTGAGAAATTTGATCAATTGGTGAAGAAGCTTGTTAAAGAAGTTACTCAAGATACCCAGATGAACTAGGGTTTCGAAGACAAATCAATTCCTATCTCTTGAAGAATGCTTGATGAAAATAACATGTAGAGATCATTGGGACTATACATGATGCTTAGAGTCATTGTGGATTATTCCCTGGTTGTGCTCTTGGCAATGAGGGTCTTAAATCCTAGATGTGAACTTGATAGATCAAGGGTGATCATGCCCTACCTACAAAAGAGTTAGGCAATTGCAAAGACATATTTTTGGTATTTTGGTTAGTAAAATGATAAAATACAAGTATGATACAATGACATGGTGCTTGGTGATCTATCCCAAAACGAACCCAATGAAGAGGGGTAAGGAGGATGCCAAGGTATGATCCCAATACTAATGCATATGATGAGATTGCATGAGGGATCTTAGGGTCAAAATTGGGGTCTTACAATAGGATTCGGTATAGTTCCCAATTGGCAGGTACATTAACAAAATGGAAAATAATACCCGTCAAATATCAAGTCAACAACAAAGGTCAAGAAATGCCGAAAATGAAAGGAAGAGGAGACAAAATATGAGCAATGTGTAGAGAGAAAACCATTTGTCGAGACGACATGGAAATTATAGGCGGAGGAAAGAGCAAGAGAAACAAGCTCAAATATCTCGCCCTATAAACAGTCAATCGAGAGTTCTATTTCAAAATTTTATAAATATGACTTTTCCAAGATCACACTTTTAAGGAACTCATGATAGTGAAGTCGGCTCACGTAGAATTATACATACTTGGTTGGTGATGATCAGTATATACATTATATATTACATTTTATAATTTTGTTCGCTTTCGTCATATCTCATTTTATGTATTTAAACCCGCAGATCGTAATTGCACATCACCTAATCAACGAAACAACATGAGTCAATCTGATACAGGTATAAGGGATATAGTTCTAAGTATACGACTAGTAATTTTTACACACACACACACACACACACACACACACACACACACATATATATATATATATATATATATATATATATATATATATATATATATATATATATATATATATATATATATATTAATTATTATTTTTGTATCAGATGATATGGATGTTGACGAAGCTTTGGAGGATGCAGTAATATCATATGTTAACATGGACGTCAGAGAAAATGGTGCATTATCATGCCGTCCTCAAGGTATATTCATAAACGTTTTGTGTCAAATAAATGTAGCTTTTACTCAGGTGACATAAAATTTAAAATCATGAAATATTAAAATATTATAAATGAGGCATCTTGCATACATTTTTTATTTGTATTTTAGATTTTAGATAATATTTATTAATCAATATCAAACTCCTTACTGTAGAACCAGGACATGCTTTTCGAGCAAAGCACAATATTGCTTTAAATTTCAAAAATAACACGATGATGGCAAAATCCAGGTTGCCTCATCCCATTACCTATAGACACTGCAATGTAAGATTGTTTCATCATGAATCATGCGACACATGTTGCAATGGTGGAAAGGAATCATTTTCACGAGTTAATGCTCTTATACAATTGCAACAATTATTTTTGGATGGTTCAGCTAAAGGAAAACATTTTAGGCAACATATTCGAAGCTATAACCATGTGTTCTCATTCACTTCAATTGGTGTTCATGTTGATGAGAATATTCTTGCATTTGGTCGTGGTATATACACATTCCGTGCTCAAGGTTCTTTTTATCATTACATAGGAGGTTTATATCCAATGAGGGTGTCAGGCCGCGTTTCTTACAACTATACATCTACGACACTGATAATGAGCTAGATAATAGAATGTAGGAAAATCTACAGCTGCACCAAAATGTAGTTCACAAATTACAGAAAATGTTCCATCAGTTTAATCCTTTTGTAATTAGGTTCAAGCAACTACCACTACTTCCAAATATCAGTGAATGTAGTCTCATGCTTAAGGAGCATCCAAGTAATCACCATCAATACAATCTTCCAACTGCATAGCAAGTTGCAACAATTATTGTTGGATGTGATGCATATTCTATGGAATATGGAAGGGATATTAATGGCATTCGTCATGATGGAAATATCAAGAGAGTTCAAGAGACAAAGGGATATTATAATCCTTTGCAATACCATGTATTGTTTCCATTTGGGATGCATGGTTGGGACGTCAACACAACAAATTGTAATGGACGAAGAGTGTCATGTCGAGCATATTACAGTTACATGCTTCAGGTAAATTTAGATTAATTTTAATAGATAGTATACTTGGCTAAGCATTGTTTAAAAAAATTTACATTTAGCACCGACACTTTTTTCAATCAACTTTAGATTCGCCCAAATGATCAATCAATGTTGTTAAATACAAGTTGACTATTGCAACAATATGTTGTAGACAATTATGTCAAAATTGAATCAGGGAGATTAAGGTGGATTAAAAAGCACCAAAGTGATATACATGTCAAATTGTACCAAAGTTTACAGGATGTTTTGCATGCTGGTGAAACTAATGCAGGTACAAATTCATATAGCATAAATATACAGTTTTAGATTAATAATTAGTTGTACTTTTAGTGTTAACTATTCATGTATTCTAATACTAATGCATTTCATGAATCGCCGTAGAGAATACTGGAAAAAGAATAATATTGTCATCATCATTTATTGGCGGTTGTCGAGACATGACACAGCGTTATGAAGATGGCATGGCTATTATTCTTAATGGCGGTAAATCATATATATTTCTAACAATGACATGCAATCCTTCTTGGAGTGAGATAACATCATAACTTTTGCCTTTTCAAACACCACAAGATCGTCTAGATTTGCTAACAAGAATATTTCGTTCGAAATTCGAGAAATTGAAGGATGACGTTATTAATAAAGGAGTCTTGGGAAAAGTTAAAGGCTACATGTATGTCACTGAATTTCAAAAGTGAGGACTGTCGCATGTGCATATGTTGTTGGTCTTAGAAAGTAACAACAAGTTGCATGACCCAAAAGATTATGACAGTATGGTAAGAGAAAAAATACCTAAATTAGAATGTGAACCACAATTGTATGAAGTTGTTTCAAAACATATGATCCACGTATCTTGCGGCATAATCAACCGAAAGTCTCCATGTGTGAAAGACAGACATTGTAAAAAAAGGTATCCCAAACAATCCTTGGATGAAACATGTAACACCCCGTTTTTTATTAGATATTTTATTATATTTTAATTGTTTGAATTATGGATTTTTATGATTTATTTTATGGGTGGGTGTTGGCAGAGTATGTATCCTTGAGTTAGGGGTATGGAGGGATGATAGAAGTAAGTAGAATAATTTAGAATTGTTTTGATAATTAAAAATAATGTTTTATTTATTTTTATTATATTAATTAGTGAAGATAGAATAATTGGGCCAAATATGAGAAATTGAGAAAGTTAGTGGGAAGAAGGAATATGAGATAATTAAGTTTGGGCCAAGTTGGTGATTTGGAAAAGTTTACCCTAAAAATAAGGAATATGAGAAACATAGGTTTAAGGAGTTTTTCATAGTAAGTGACATTGTAGAAAAAGGAGAAAAAAGGAAATATGAAAGGTGATCAAGGGAAGAGAGTGAAGGTTTCAATTCAGAATTTTTGCAAGGAATTCAGGTAAGGGTGGGAACTTGTTCCAATGGTAATTAGTATGGTAGAAGGGTAGAATGGAGGAACCTTTAACTTCCTTAGGGTTGGGTGTTTTGATTCATAATTTTGAATTTGGATGCTATGATGGTTGTAATATGATGATTATATGATGAATTCCGTGTCCCTTATATGCGTGTATTTTTCTATTTTTATGATTAAACATATATCCACCATTGTTGCAATTTCGAAGGTTTTAGGCATAATCTTAAAACGGTGATTAAATGATTTAACTGTGTTAAAACTGCAAATTAACTTTAGATAATTAGCGTATTGCATGAGTTGTAATTTTTTGAGTGTTTGGGTTTTTACGGAATCGAAGTCGGAGGTCCGGAAGACCTTCAACGATGAAAAACGTAGAAAACTCTGCATTCTGTCCGCCACGACCGCGCTCAGCATGGGAGCCTTTTTTTATGTTTTTTGGTTGAAATCGTTTTGGCCATAACTTTTAATTCATAAGTGAAAATTAAGTGTCGTTTGAAGCGTCGGATATCTGAAATAGAGGGCTATAACTTTATTTCAGGGATAAAATAATTTTGGTGATTATTTCATGTACGTTTTTAGTAACGTCTTCGTGCACGGTTTTGACCATAACTTTCAACTCGTGAATCATTTTGGGTTGGGCTTTGAAGCATTAGAAAGCTGACTATAAGAGATATAATGTGATGGTGATAAGTAAATTGATTTATTATTATTCCTATTCCTACTATGTTGGTGAAGTTTTTATTCATACGTTCGGTTAATAAATTGTTGACACATCCCGACGATTTTAGTCATAACTTTTATTTCGTAAGTCCAATTTTCATGACGTTTGAAGAGTTAAAAAGTTAACACTCAGATCCATAACATTGTAGTGATTGTTGAGACATTTTAATAATATTCACATGCCTACTATATTAATAAATGTATTGGTTTATACGTTTGGTTGATGAATCATTGCATTGTTGTAATATCATGGTGTGATAATTATGTTGTTATGTCGATGATGTTAAGATGTTGACGAGTTGCTATTGTTTGTTGATATATTCATGTGCTAACATGAATTGGTTGTTACATGATGAATGATGTGATGCATAAATGATGAGATGTATGTGAGGATCTTTTAGGTGAACCTTGTTGTCTTAATGCATGTTATTTGAGAGTCATGCATCTTGGTGTACGGGCTTCGGTCCAATTTTGGTGAGCCTCGATTCTATGGTGATGGATTGGGTGCGAGTAGCTAATTCTTATTATGGGATATTAGTGAAGCGTTACCTATGTTGATGGTAACGAGTTTTGGTGAGCCTCGATCTCATTATGATGGATCGGATGAGAGTAACTAATTCCTATTATGGGGGATTAGTGAAGCGTTACATATGGTGATGGTAGCGATTTTGGTGTGCTCTGGTTCCCAGAGGGAATCGATCCTATGGTGGGGATCATGGAGTGAGATGAACTGAGTGTTCATATTTGGTACCACATGCATGTCGAGTCGGTGTTGAGTACATTGCATAAGTGTTGCATTTGTATTGGTTGTTGTTTATGTGTTGTTGGATGAGATGTTATTGCAGATGATGTTAATGATAATTGAGATATGGTTTTGTATGATATTGATGATAATTGAGATGTTGTCGTGTATGATGTTGATTATGATTTGGATGTAAGAATGTGATATATTGTTATGCATGATTGTGTTGATGTTGTACTCTATTCTTCATTCTATATCATTATTATTGAAATGAATTCTCACCCCTTCTTTCTGAATGTTGCCTTTACATGGGCATCGTGCAGATACTCAAGAGTAGTATTGCTGAAGTAAGTGGAAGGTAGCTCTTGGGTTACTTCTTTATTTTGTCGCTTTTACTAGTGGTACCTTGCACTGATCATGTAACATCGGGTTGGGTTAAACGCTTATTTTATTCCTTATGCCTGATTATGTTGAAGTCATAAGACTAATTTTGTTGTTGAGAATTCTTAAGATGTTGAGTTGATTTATTAGAACTCTCTTATTTTGTTATTACAATTGAAGTTGAGACTAGATGTTATTACTTGCTTTATCTTTCATAATTGTGATGATAATTCCGTTGCGATAATACTTTAAAATGGAAGTGAACGTGTGGTGACAAGTTATGAATGTCTTATTATATGAACATATAGTACCGATCAGATGAGATAGATATCGTGTAAACATCCCATGTATGATTCAGATAAGTTGGATGTCGTGTAAACATCCTTATTATAAATGTGTGTATTGAAATATACTGTTGAAACCCGTGTTACGGAGCAGGTCATGTGTGTTATGAATGTGTGACACCCTATATGGTTTTATTTTATATTTAATTTACGCGATAAATTATGTGTGGGGTTTAGGGTGTTACATTAGTGGTATCAGAGCCTGGTTGGTCTGTCCGGCCAGGTTGTTTAATTATGTTTGTTCCCAAGTATACGACATGTGTGTGAGAACACTATCGATGCTTGCTTTGTTTTCCATTTGCAGGTTGGGAATGAAACAAGTTGGGGATAAAAGTATGCTTCTCTTGGATGTTCCAAGTATATAGAGCTTGGACATCATGTTGCTACATGCAAGAGTGCAGTGTTGGCTAGTTAACGTGTTTTGAGAATGTTGTGCTTTTCCTGAACCCAAAGAGAGGTTAAATTCGAGAATGGTTCCGGTTAGCAAAATGGTGTGATCCTTGAGGGAATACGGTCAGGTGTTCTCGTTGGTCGCTTCCTTGTGAGGGGGAAGGCGATGTTTTGGCCAGAGATGAGCTAGTGGTGTGTTGAGTATCGTGATGTGTTCCCTGAGGATGTGTACGGTTTGTATTTTGTTGGAACAGGTTGACGTTATTCTTGGAATGAATTGGTTGGAGTTAAACCAAGTGTTTACCAATTGTTTTGATAAGTTGGTGCAGTGTGCCGCTGATTGCAAGAGCCCAGGTGATGTTAAAGTTGTGTTGTTCCTAACACTGAAGATGTTGTGGATTCGAGATTCCTGTCTGTCGGACAAGTTGGGAAGTCTTTAGGGAAAATGATCAAGTATTGCTAATGTTGTTTCTCAAAGAGTAGAGAGCAATGTGATGACTAGTGTTATGCCAGTAAGTCGCACCTCGAAAAATGAGAACACGACTTAGCGAAGCGCAATCGCTCGCATGATGGACTGAACAGAGTCGCCACCGAACTTTATTTATTCCTAAAAAAGGAAAGGGGAAATATCTGTAAAACCCAAGAAATAACGACAATGATATTGGTCATCGCAACCAAATCAGGGTTCGGGAGTCGATTATGCAAGGGGAAGGTATTAGCACCCCTCACATCCATTGTACTCAACGAGAACCATTACGTTAATTGTGTGTGTTAGTGTTAGCTTGAAATGTTAGGCTTCTCAAATTATTATGAGGGAAAGAATAATAGTATTAAAAGAAAAGAGAAGATGTTTTTGGATTTTTAACAAACGCGAATAAACCTAAGTTTTTTATTAGGCCTAACAAGATTTACAAATCCTGCTCCTACGTATCTCTGGGTGCAATAGAGAACTCAAGGCTTACGTAGTTCTGGGTAGAAAAATATTTGTTTGTTGGTCGATTTTAGCGAAAGCTATATTGTATTAATCGACGAAAACATTGTTTTACCCAAAACAGATGAGGAGCGGACGTATACCACACATCAAATGGATTTACAAATCAACATTTGGAAATACGTCACTTATCTCAACTCAACAATTGCGGCCGAATCATTGTTTTAAATCACCTTAAGACAAGGTGTCTTTCGTTTATGAAAAGGTTTTTCTGATCAATCACACGGCGGCGAAAATAGAGTTTGATTGGTTGAATGTATTTTTGGGCTTGAAAGACGAGTATTTATGACTTGCAAGCTCTTACAACTTGGGTCTAATACTCGGGACTACGTTTGGAAATTTCATCCAGGTAATCTTTTTCTTTCAATTTTATTGAGAAAAGACGTTTGAATATTTATAAATATTTTGAAGAGAAGACGAATACATAGGGCTTACAAGCTCTTACAACTTAGGCCTAATATTCGGGATTACGACTGGATATTTCATCCAGGTAATCTTTTTCTTCATATTTTATTTAAGAAAATGGTTTGAATATTAGAGCATTTTGAAAAGAAGACGAATACATAGGGCTTACAAGCTCTTACAACTTGGGCATAATATTCAGGATTACGATTGGATATTCCATCCAAGGTAATCTTTTTCTTCAGATCTTACTTATGAAAATGATTTGAATGGGAAAGGAATTGAGAATGGTTTGAAGTGATTTTAGGGTAATTGAAATGCATACAAGTATATGCGACCATGCAAAAAGAAAAATGTTCATTGTAAGAAGGCCCAAGAGTAAGCCACGGGATCGGCAACCAACCAAAATCAAAAGCAACTGAATTTAGCTCTAAGCTAACTAAAAATAGACTCATGTAAGAAACAATCTATAAGAAGCCGAGCAAATAAAATCTATATGTCCAAGTGATTTTCGGAAATCAAATTGTATTTAAACTCCGAAATTGCAACGTAATGAAAGACAACATGAACAACCAAAATATTATTATAGAGGTGTTATGACTTTTTTACATAGACTAAAAGTAATCGGAAAATAAAATAAAATTGCTAAACACGACATACACATGCTATCCACAATAAATTTAAATTACTATGAAACTCAGTGTATGAAAATATATAGTATCTATAAATTCAGTGTATAGAATCTATAAATTACTATAAATAATATAAACATATTATAAAATATATGTATATAAAACTCAGGGTATGAAAATATATAGAATCTATAAATTCACAAAACATAATATTTATAAAATATATTAAACTTACAAAAACATATATATATATATATATATATATATATATATATATATATATATATATATATATATATATATATATATATATATATATATATATATATATATATATATATATATATATATATATATATATATATATATATATATAACAAGCGAACAAATCATATCTATATATTTCTCTCTTAGCAATTCATATTTATACTTAAAAAATAATATATTTCTTAAAACAATAAGGAGTAATATATATATATATATATATATATATATATATATATATATATATATATATATATATATATATATATATATATATATGTCAAACTTAAAACAAGACTGTATATAAACTGGAAACGGCATATGCATATACATAAAACCAAAACAAGGTATATATATATGACGCTCAAAACAAACAACAAATATATAAATAAATACAAAATCAATCCAAAATAAGTATATAAATATGAGGATCTAAGCAATCAATATATCAAACTCAAAAAACAATAGACATATATATAAAACGAAAAAAAACAATCTAAAATTATAGTATAACAAAGTAGTAATCGGAAGTGAAAAAGAAAGAGAGTTCTATGGTAGTTACTCATAGAATGAAAGAGTTTAAGAGGTATATGAAGTTAACACTAGAACCATCATAATCTAATGAATGTGTGAGAAGGGGTCTTTTTTGAAGCAAAACTATCACTTTTTTTTATTTGTTTTATTTTGAATTGAAAGAGAGAAAAAAAAAAGGAGAAAAACAGAAGAAAAGCGCCGCTAGTGGTTACATTGTGGATTTTTGTCGGTTGTCTCCTCTCAAATTCAATAACTTATACTAGGGTTACTTGAGTTTTAAAAATGACCAAAAGACCCTTTTAAGTATTTTAAGGGATAAAAAGAGTTAAAACTATACAAATCAATTAAAAATTAAATAATCTAAATAATTGAAATTAAATTGAAAAAAAAACATAAAAAATTATAATTAATTATTACAAATATTTTAATAAAGAAATAAAAATAAAGGGACTAAAATGAATAAAAATTGAGTATAAAAGTGCTTGAAAAATTTAATTGAATGCACCATCATGATCAGTGCGAAATAAACGACTCAGAAACATACAAGTTTTTTTCAAATTTTGAAATGGAAAACGCATGGTTAGAACACTTAGACGGATCAAAATGTGCCCAAAAAATTAGCCGAAAAATAAATCGAGCACACCAAGTTAAACTACGCAAAAAGTAGATTAATAAAACTGATGTCTGCAAGCTTGATTTGGAAATATTTCATTTGCTGATTTGACGCATATTTAAAAATTGATTCAACTGGTCTGCCTGTAGATCCGAAAATTTATTTCGATTGGCATTCTATGTATTATGCGGTATGGAATGCATGATATGATATGCAGAGATGTGACAACTATGATGAATATATAGAATTCGTGATTTATGGTCAAAATCAGGGTGTGACAGTTGCCCCTATTTAAGTATCTTCAACCATAGAATACGAAGCAGTACACTCTTCATATGATCATAGTGGAAGATATTTAAATAATTAGAAGACCCGGATTTTGACCATGCATGCACATGGCATGATATGATATGCAGAGATGGGTGCATGACTCTTTTTTTATGATGATTTTAATATGTTATAAATATGATGAACTCTAGCAAAAAAATTATGATGGATGATAGACAGACTTGTGGGGAATGATGGAAATATATGGTAAAGGGGCCCCATGAAAAACAAAAATTGAGGTTAGAAATTAACTAGGGATAACAATCTTACTGGAGGAAAGACAGTTGTGGAATACACAAAGAGATTTTAACAACAAGTTCATACATGACCTGACAACACCAGAATATTCAAAGAATTTTCAACAACAGGTTCAAACATGACCTAATAACACTTGACTATTCAAAGAGTGTTCAATCAACAGGTTCAAACATGACCTGGCAGCATTAGAGAACATACAAAGAATGTTTGAACAACAGGTTCAGACTTTGACCTGATAACAACCTGAATATCAAGGAAAGTTTAGTCAACAGATTCATACATGATCTGATAACACCAAAAAAAATTTAAAGAATTCCATCAATAGGTTTATACATGACCTGACCATTGGAATATTTAAATGGTTTCAATAATAGGTTCAAACACTGGCAATGCTAGGGGATATCAAAAGATTTCATCAATAGGTTCGAACATGAACTGATAATACTGGAAAACATATAAAGAAATTTCCATCAACAAACTCATACATGACCTGACAACATTGGAAAATTCAAAGTATTTCAACAACAAGTTCAGACATGACCTGACTATGCTAGAAAATCAAGGAAAGTTTAATCAATAGGTTCATACGTGACCTCAACATTTGGATATTCAAAGAAAGTTTCACCCATAGGTTCATACTGAAGGAGAATTGCCATCCATGGCGCAACGGAATTTAAAAATTTCTCCATTTAGTGATCCTTACGAATGGGCATGATCAGTGATAGAATCGTTACCTCTTGTGATGATTGAAACCTTTGGTGCAGGTCTCTTGTAATGATCAAAACCTTTGATACAGATCCACGGAGCGATCACGAACGTTGAACGATGACAACGTCTCTACTCAGTCCACACGAACGGGTTCCTTCAATCTCAGTGCTAGCTGGTACGAATGAAGGCTTTGAGTGAGAGAGAGAGAGAGGGAAACGAAATTCCAAGTCTTCACTTGAGTGTTAGTCTGAGTGACAATGCTTCTACCCAAGGGGTTCTATTTATAGAACCACTTGTTTGGGCTTCAAGCTAAAAAGCCCACTTAAGTGTATTTGGCCCACATCTTATAATATGCCCAATATCACTTAAGTATTTGGTACCTTACCATATTTCATATTCCACTTAAGTGCATCGTACCTTACGGTATTCCTTAGTTACTCTATCTCTCATCAATCCGTCCTTTGTTTGTGACCCTGTAGGTTTTCGCGACGTTGGCAATTATATTAAATCACGCATTTAACATAATAAACAGTGAGCGGTATCTAGCAACACACCACTGCTACCCAAGTCACGAAAATGTCATGTGATCTGACAAGTCCTTCTGTGATAATAATTATGTGTATAATTACCCCTTTGCCCTTATGTCTATATTGAACACAAGGTATAGACCGTGTCATCCTTGTCCAGTTCAATATTGGGCCCATAGACATTTATCCTGTTACGCAGGATGGGCAAATTCCATCTAGGTCACTCATGTCCCTCAGCATGCTTCGTGGAGTACCCATCAACTGTCTTTATGGTTATCCAGTTACGGACAACGTTGGATCAGCAATAAAGCACTCGACTCTACATCTAGGATCCATAGTGGTTTCAGGTCGAAGAGTGATATACACCATTATCACCATGAGAATAACTTATGACACTTTGCATAAATTTCTATATAGTATTCTCATAGCGGGTCAATCCGGTATAAATATTACTCTTAATATTCATACATATGTTTAAGACTTGATAACTCTTTATCCATGATCCATGAGATGTGATCATCAGTCTACAAACATAATAGTCTTAATGCTTTAATGTTATCCCACTTCACAATAAAGCTCGACTACGGATACTTTAAGAATAGTGTCCTTATGTTTAATGTGATCTCATGATTAAGTCATACTTGATACATTAAACGGACTAGCTATTCTAGGGACTTTATTAATCAAACATAATAAAGAAAAAGCCTTTTATTAATTAATAAATAATTAGATACAAGTACCAAAAGTATTGGCCTCTAGGGCTTACACCAACACATACATGACCTGAAAACACTTGGAAAAAATAAAAGGGAGTTTTATCAACAAGTTCATACATGACCTGACGATACTGGAAAATTCAAAGAAAGTGTATCCATAGGTTCATGCATGACCTGGAAATTCTAGAGGTTTCAAATAGTTTTTATTAACAGGTTCAGACCTGACCTAACAACACTCTAAAACCCAAAGAAAAATTTAACAACAAGTTCATACATGACCGGACAATATTGGAAAACATACCAAACAAGTTTCATCAACATGTTCATACATGACCTGACACTTTAGAATACATCAGACAGTTCTGGAGATTTCTCACAAGAAATTCATCCGATCAAAGATTTTGGAGATTCCTATCTGGAAATTTATGCAAAACAAAGATAAATAGAAGTCTTCTTATAAGTAGGTCATCCATGCAAAAGGCTACATCGATTCTTTACAAAGAAATCAAACAAAACCAACATTATTGGAGTTTTCTAACACGAAAAACATCCAAGCTTATGGGAATTCCTCAAGATGATGAGTCATACATGACTTTCACGGAACCATCAGGAAAGACAGGGTAATTAAACTCTTTGTACGTGCCAACAACTATTGGACTTTGACCATAAGCAATGGATTACAACCAGCTTTTAACGGATTTTGCCAACAACAATTGGACTTTGACCGTAAGCAATGGATTACAACCAGCTTTTAACGGATTTTGCCAACAACAATTGGACTTTGACCATAAGCAATGGATTACAACCAGTTTTTAACGGATTTTGCCAACAACAATTGGACTTTGACCGTAAGCAATGGATTACAACCAGCTTTTAACGAATTTTGCCAACAACAATTGGACTTTGACCATAAATAATGGATTACAACCAGCTTTTAACGGATTTTGCCAACAACAATTGGACTTTGACCGTAAGCAATGGATTACAACCAGCTTTTAACGGATTTTGCCAACAACAATTGGACTTTGACCGTAAGCAACGAATTACAACCAACTTTTAACGGATTTTGCTAACAACAATAGGACTTGATAAAAGTCATTAGTAAAACAATTATCGACTACGACGGAGTTTTCCAGCAACAACTAGACTTGAAATGATGTTGGCGACAACCAAACTTCAGATACCAATTACGATTGTATTTATAAACTGAGTGACAATGATGCCAACGACAATTGGGTTTAAAATGAGTTCTAGTAACAACTGAGCTTGGAATAATGATAGTGACAACTGGATTTTAGGAGACACCAATGAGTCTTGAAATAATGCTAGGGAATGGCATATGGGTTCTGGAAGTGTGTCAGAACAAAAATGACATGTCCGGGAATTCATCGGAGAGTAAAAGAAACGAATTCTGGAAATGCATCAGAATTACAAGTGATATTCTGGAAATACATCAAAATACATACACATCCGATAATACATCGAGGAAATTCTGGAAATACATCAGAATAAAAGACATACATATTTAAGAGTACATCAGAGAGGTGGGGAAACATCTGGAAACACATTAGACAAGTTATGGAAATACATCAATAAACAAAGGAGTAATCCGGAAATTCATCGGATAATCCAAAACGGAAGTGAACCACATGGGCAAAAAAATTGATAGGTGCCAACTGAGTTTTGTAGCACCTCAAATTTGCACCCCCCATTCATGCATTCATTTCATTTTTTTAGGACATTAACATTACATATTGCATTGCATCTTGGCAGTCAGCACTAGCATCAAGAGAATTCCTCAGTGCAAAAAAGAGAAAGTTTTTTCCTTGATATGAAGGCCACATGATTATTCTAGAAAGATTATACGAGCCAAGATTCATTTTGAAGCAACTTTACCAAGTGGTAGAGGCCCAAAGTCATCAGTGCATTTTCAAGTCATTTGAGGCCCATACAAGTCAACTGTGCAGTCGACTGAGGGCTTTGAGGTGGAGAAATGGTTTGAGACACTTCATTCATGTCCAAAAGAGGCTTATTCATCATGTCAAACATCTATCTTGAAGATTTTGAAGTCAAATCAGTAGTTTCCAAAAATGGAAAGTGACCGGTAATTTCAAGTTTCCAAAAATGGCAAGGTTTTGGACCACATTCAACTTGACTTTCCAACATCAAATAAGCTTCAAATGAAATTTTGTTGAACATGAAAGTTGAAGATCTTTCTCTCCCCTTTCCAAAAAGTCCAAGGTCATGAGCATCTGATGAATGGTTGAGAAGTTATGAGCAAATGACCAGCAAGTGTACATGGAACTTCAAAAGGGCATAACTTTGGTTTCAAAACTCCAAATTTAGTCACTCTTTTTGCAAAATGCATGTCATGACCAATATTTTTCAAATCCATCATTGCATTGCATGAAAAGATCTCATATGATCATTGGCTTACACAAGTGCATTTTGGAGGGAAAATTGGCAATTCAAATTTGGTGCATCATACATGCTTAGTTCCAATCCAATTGTGTTCATGAGCTGATTTTAAGTGATCTTACACACTCACATGGCATTGTTCACGTCCATTTTGCCATGCATAGGGTGCACTTACCAATTTTGCATCACACTCCATATTTCATTAACTTTTCATTAGCCAAGCTTAATTTGGATTAGCATGATAATTAGCACATGGTATATAAGCTTAATTGTAACAGAAATGCTGAGATTACACATTCTAGATCTAGAATCTCATTTCCCTCCAAATTTTCTCTCAATTGAAACTTCAAATTGTTGCACACAACTCATTGATTTTATTGCATAATTGTGTTCATTGAGTATCATTGAGTACAAATCAAGCATTGGATTGAAGATTTTGGCCAAGATTCGTGCACATCAAGCTCATGAAGATGAACATGGAAGTTACAATTTGAGCTAGATCCAAGCCTTTTCAAGCTTCAATTCGTGCATAAAGCTTCACTACAAGGTTGATAGAGGAGATCTGGAAGATTTAAGCTCTTGAATCCACTGTTTTCATCCACTGCTCTTCAAGAAGGTTGGATTTCGAACCTCATGATTCTTGATTTTATTGCCATGATCTTGTAGGTCTTTGAACACTGAGAATTCTGATATAAATTTTATTAAAAATGGATGAGTATTGCATGAGATATGATGATTTCAAGTTTGATGCATGAATTTTGTTTTCCTTCGATTCGTGTTGGTTATGAAGAATTAGGACTTTTAAATGTTAGATTCTTGTTCCTGGCTTCGAGACGGCTTCAATGATGTCTAATATGCAAAATTCTGGAAAAAAATTGGATGAAGGTTACTGTAGCGCCGCCGTCTCATTGAGGAAGACGGTGGAAACCACCGTCCTCCACCGCATATGAATAGTAACTTAGGGTTTTCAGGTTCGCGTGCGTGATGTACACTGTAGAAGCGCCTTTCACCTTCCCGTCTCCAGTTCGATTCCCAGCGAATGCCTTTTTATTTTTCACCTTTGATTTCCTTCATTAGTCCAAAACGCGGCGTTGTGATGTGCCCTGGGTTCGATTCCAGGCGTGGACATTTCATTTGTTTTTATTTCAAGCGCTCATTTTGACTGCATACGTGGTTCGATCCTTACCTGTTGCATTTTTTCCTACATGTTCATCTTGATGTCTATTATTTGTTGATGTTAATTTCCTGATTTTATCATTTCTGGATTTTTAATTGTGCTGGCTTATTTGAACATGATGCAAAATGTGACATGTTGTACCAATTCTTTTGTGAAATACTCATACATTGTCCAATTGCCATGAAATTTAACATGATTGATCCTAACATGTTACCTGATTTTTGAGATTTGGTTTGGCATTTTTAGCATTTTCCATCTCTGTTTTAGACACATGGATGTAGGGTGTGACAATGTGTGTCACACATTTTGATGTTGCTCTTGTTCATTTTCATATACATGTCAATTGAGCTTTTCTGATTCCAATTTTTTGCATGATGCTTGTGTTTAACATGTTGTGTGCACATAAAAATTTTCATGATCATTGGATTCATTTCTGTTTTAATGTGCATTTTCTCATTTGTGTGTCCAATTGTTTATCATCTTGTGTGCCTTTGCCTTATCTTGTGCAATTGATGACCTTTCCCTATAAATTGAGTTTGATCCTTTTTAGGACATGTTCTTATTTGATTAAATGTGCTTCATGTTGAATATTGGCTGCTGTTTTGACTTTTTGCTTTACCTTTGACCCTAGTCTTGCACTAGTGGTTTGTACTCACCTTTTGAGCTTTGAATTTCAGGTTCAAGCAATTACTTGAGATGCAAATTACATTGTCCACTAACCTTGATTGTGTTGTAGGTCCTTGGGTGGTGAACTCACTTGAGTTGTTTGCACATAGGACTTGTATTGTGTACATATTGGTTGTAACACTGTTGACTGTCTGTTTGGTTTTTCTGAATATGATATTGACTTGTTTGACTTTCTTACAGGTACTTTAGTCGCTTTTAGCTCATTGCTTGAGCTTTGCTTTGCTTGTGGTTGGCATACCACCTAGGTAATCATTCTCTAACTCCATGTAGTCTGGAAGCCCTGTCGTTTCTTTTGGCAGGCATTTGGTTGAAGTCCTCCTTAAGAGGCAATGTCTGTGATTGTTTACTTTTGTGATAAAGACCTCCTTGTCGAGGCATGTGACTTAAGTCCTCCTAAGTGAAGAGGCAATTGACAGATAGAAGGGACTAGCAGTCAGTCCCCTGTTAATCGTTGAGTCGTTCATTATGCTCGCACTACGTGCTAAGGCTCTTGAACCTAACCCAAGATCCTTGTATATAGAGTTAGTCAAGTGGAGTAGGGTCCCTCATTCTGGATCCCCATGTTTTCATTGATTTGAAGCTCACCCAGGCCCGGGTTAAGAGCTATGAGGTCTTATCCTCATTACCTTTCATATGCTCACCCTGACGGTCAATGTCAATGGTTAAGAGCCCTCAGATACCCTTCCAGTTGGCTTGTTTGTCGAGGTTGATATGACCCCTCTTGACTAAAGCCCGACTTGTTTGTCGAGGTTGATATGACCCCTTGACTAAAGCCTTACCCCATATGTTTGAGCCCCCTTGTTGGTGTGTTTACTTCATGTTATATGTTTTTGTGTGTTGTGATTGTATCCCCTAGGTTTGCTAGACTTCGCATAGTCTCTCGTTTGCATGTCAATTAAGGTAGCACGGTTCCTTCGTATAGGACTTCCTTTCTTGCGTGAGCTTTCCTAAAACACAAACAAACTTTATCTTCTCTTAAGGACACGTTGACTCCTTCTACTACAGGTGAGTAAGTCTCCCAAGGTCGAGCATCCGGTAGATTGCGTAGTAACGTCGTTCATCTAAAAAACACAAAACAAACAGAAATAGTTTAGCCGAACTACGACAACTCTGATTCTCATGTTCAGATGAGATACGTAGGCACGAGATGCGATGTCTTGTCGAGTTTGACTGACGACTAACATTTAATCCTTGCTGGTTTTCGCCTTTGGTGCGATTCTTTTCTCTCGCCCTCGTTGCGATCGAGACCTTCCTTTTCTCTTGCCCTAGTTGCAATCGAGACCCTTCTTCTTTTCGCGTGTGTTTGTTAGGAGTTGGATGTAAGACCAGCCATTGGCATTCCGTTTCTTGTTTGCGTTTGCTTGTTCGGAGTCTGATGTAAGTCCATCTATTGGCATTCGGTTTCCCGTTTGTTTATTTGTTGTTCGGAGTCGGATGTAAGTCCAGCCATTGGCAGTCTGTTTCCGTTTGTGTGTTTCTTTTGACGTTTCAGCGTTTTTTTCAAGCGTTTTGTTTCGGCGTGCGTTAGCCGAGCTACGAGTGCTCTGATTCTTACTCTGGGTAGAGAAGATACGTATGCATAGGATGCGAGGTCCTAGTGAGCACGTTTCCTCATTTCCCCGAACTACGTCGACTCTGATGTTTGTGTCTGACAAACTACGTAGGCCCAGGATGCGATATCCTGCCGAGTCCGCTTTCTCCGTCTTCTTTCATCCTGTTTATTAATCCAGTGTGTGTGCATTCTTTGAGCAGTTATTCAGCAACCTTTTCTCTATTCTTTTGAGCGTGGATCCCGTCGAGTACGACGAACGTGAGGGGTGCTAATACCTTCCCCTTGCGTAACCGACTCCCGTACCTTGCAATCTCTGGTCGTAAGACCATTCCTTTCCCTTTTTCAGGTTTACTTCGAGCGTTTCCTTTCCCTCCTTTGGGATAAAAAATGCACGGTGGCGGCTCTGTGTCTTTTCCCGCCGGTTGTTTTTCGCGTATGCGACAGCTGGCGACTCTGCTGGGGACTCTAGAGAAGTTGACCTCTTGCTGGTCCATCTTCCCTAAGCGAGTCAATCCTAGCGCTCTCTAGGATAGTTTTGGTTGCTTGTACTGCTTTATTTATTGCATTTATGATTATTATGCTGTGATTGTATATACTTGCATATATGTTTGCATGCATCATATTATCATTATGCTGGTTGTGTATCTGTTTCTCTATGGGGTGGGAATCACAAGAGGTAAAAGGCCCAATACACAGGCTATGAGTGAACTTTAGGACACCTAGGAATAGAGTGATTCATGGGAAGCGGGTGGTATGGCGCCACTTAGCGGAACATGGTATCACGAGCAGTTCAGATTCTGATGGGGTATTATCGTTGCATACACCTGGTGTGCATATGATGATATTCTTGAAAGGATTGTTTATCCTGCGTTTCTCTTGACCTTACCCTGGCCTAGATTACACCCGTGAGTGGGGCGGGAATGATCATTTGCAGGTACTGATGGTGACTTTGGCTCAGTCGGATTTATGGATATTTATTTTTGGACGCCAGAATTTTGTCCGTGGTATTTATCAGCGGGTTCCGTTTCTTTCGGATCCCCGGATTGAATTGGAAGGTACTTGTTCAGAGGATTGTGTTATCATCTGTTCAGTGGATGTTCCTGTGATGATGGTGATATGTCCACCGGTTCCGTTTATTTCGGAACTCCCCCAAGTTGGATTTGTGGTTACATGGGCCCTCAGATGACTGTGACCAGTTCAGAGACATGAATCCAGTACAGTGGGTGTTCAGATGACTTGGACGATGGCACAGTGACTTGCATTCATGCATCTGCATCATTCCCATTTTGCATTCATCCGCATCCAACTCATGTATATCCATACTCAGGGAACATTCTCGATTGAGATTCTGGTTGAGAGACATCCTGATGTCAAAATGTTATTGTCATATTATTATCCGTCTCGATGAAGCCAGAATCGAAAGACAGAATGTTCCTCACACGGATAGACATTGCATTCATGTGTGAGTCATATTAACCTGTCTTTTGTTTTGCAGGTGTCAGTATCTAACCTGTTTGATTGACTCAGGAATCACTGCCTGCGCATGCAGAATCATCCCTTTGCACATAGCTCGTCCGCTCAGATATCCTGTCAGACGCCACAAACCCAAACTGATGGATCCACCCAACGCT
Source organism: Lathyrus oleraceus (assembly GCF_024323335.1). Lineage (NCBI taxonomy): Eukaryota > Viridiplantae > Streptophyta > Magnoliopsida > Fabales > Fabaceae > Lathyrus > Lathyrus oleraceus. Next base: position 198,122,102 of record NC_066584.1, on the reverse strand, counting down.
GACATTCTCGAGCTGAAAGAGAAGATGAGTGAGTTGTTCAACGTCATGCAAGGGTTCGCCTTGGGGCAGAAAGCAATCTCCGAGAGGTTGGAGAGGATTGAAAACTGGCTGAGAATGGGGGAAATACAGGGAAATGTTCCGTCGTCTGGAGTAAAGAAACCCTCTGGTAATGGTTAGTACAAGAAGAAGGGTGAATCAAGTGAGGTGTATGTCTGAAGGGAACACAGTGGGGATCGTCACCACCCGTATGCTGCTACAGTAACAATTCCTGCTTGTAATCAATCCGTACAACAGCAATAGCAGCCGCCTCAACAGAGAGCATAAAAAGCCGGGTGCCAAGTGAGAAAAGGGAAGACAGATCGTCAGTTTGATAAGCCACCCGTGACTTATGCCTTTCTATTTAGAAGGTTGAAGGATCTTGGATTGGTGCAGCCAAGGATGTTGGTTCCGGTAGGACTAGGTCAGAGGCCTGCAAATTACGATGAGAACGTCAGGTGCGAGTTCCATTCTGGGGCTCCCGGACATCACATTGAGGGTTGTAGAGCTTTTAAGCATGTCGTCCAAGATTGGGTGGATTCTAAAGCCATCAATTTCACACCGACGCCGAATGTTAATGCTGACCCCGTGCCAATGCATGGTCCTATGGGGGTGCACGTGATGTCAAAGGACAAGAGAAAAATGGAGGAGACGAATGCGGATCAGTTAAGAACTCCGATGTCTGTGGTCCAGAGACATCTGATGAAGAGTGGAGTTTTCCCTAGTTGTGATAATTGTTGTACGGTTGTCGCCACAAATGGGTGTGCAATGATGAGGGAAACGGTTCAGAGAATAATGGAGGTGGAAATGGATGGTGAACCATGTGAAACACCATGTTAGGCGTTTGAAACCGTCAAGGTGGAGAATGCCACTTTTGCTAAAAAAGAAGATAAAAGGTCGTCCATTTCTTCTTACAAACAGGCCATGGAAGTGGTGAAGAATGGAGAAGCCCAAGGCTGGGGAGGAATGATAGACATTACGGTGAAAGCAGATAGGTTCGGGGTTGGCTATCAGCCGGGTCAAGACTCGTCTGGGCAAAACAGAGGACGTTGTCAATCGTTCATGTTCACCGGTGCTGGAATGCTAGATCCAGATCACGCCTGTGCGAAGGGTGAAGAGATCGACAGTGACTGCAAGCTCGATCGTTGGATAAAATCGTGCGTACCAGAGAACTGGGAGGCCTAAAAGATCATCACTGTCACTCTACGGGAAGAGTAATATTTCTGGTTTTTCAATACTGTTTGCATGAAAGCCATACGTTTTGCCCGAAACGTAATGGTTCATTGTAAGGGCCACCTCATGTGTTTCATTTTGCAACATTTTGCATCATTAATAAATGGATGTTTTTTGTAGTAAAAGCGGTGTTCCCTGTTTTTCATTTATTTTTGCAGTTTAAAAAAATAAAAATGGCAATGTTTGTTTTCATTTTCCTTCCTTGTGTTTTGTCTCGTTCCGACTTTTGTATTCTCCGGATCTCATTGATAACAATTCTGTTACACCCTCATATGACTTCGACAATCCGATCTATCATGCCGAAGAAGAAGGCGAAGAAGATTATGAATTGTCGGAAGAATTAGCCAGGTTGTTGAAACAAGAGGAGAAGGTGATTCAACCGCACAAGGAGCGAGTTGAGTTTGTCAATTCAGGCACCGAGAAGGTCAGGAAGGAAGTGAAAGTTGGGGCCGCTTTAGAGGAAAATGTCAAGAGCAGGTTGGTAGCCTTGTTGAAAGAGTATGCTGATATCTTCGCCTGGTCTTATCAAGATATGCCAGGGTGGAATACCGATATTGTTGTGCACAAGCTACCATTGAGAGAAGACTGTCCTCCAGTGAAGCAGAAGTTGTGGTGCCAAAGAAAGGATGTGAATGTGAGAATGTGTGTGGAATACCGGGATTTGAACAGAGCTGGCCCGAAAGATGATTTCCCATTACCTCACATCGATGTGTTGGTAGATAATACAGCTCAATTCTCGGTGTTTTTCTTCATGGATGGCTTTTCTGGTTTTAATCAGATTAAAATGTCGCCAGATGATATGGAGAAAACAACGTTCATCACACCATGGGGCACTCTTGTTATAAGGTGATGCCATTCGGTCTCAAGAACACCGATGCCACGTATCAAAGGGTTATGGTGACTTTGTTTCATGATATGATTCATCATGAAACTGAATGCTATGTTGATGACATGATAGCAAAGTCCTAAACAGAAGAGGGGCATCTGGTAGATTTGGCCAAGCTGTTTGACCGGTTGAGACAATTCAAGCTGAGGTTGAATCCGAATAAATGCACTTCAGAGTGCGGTCCGGTAAGCTGTTGGGGCTTATTGTGAGTGAAAGAGGAATCGAGGTTGATCCTGCTAAAAAAAAAAGCAATACAAGAAATGCCTGAACCGAGAACAGAAAAAGAGGTTCGTGGTCTCTTAGGTAGGTTGAACTGCATTTCACGGTTCATATCTCATCTAACGGCCACGTGCGAACCCATACTCAAGTTGTTGAGAAAAGATCAAACGGTCAGGTGGAATAATGATTGCCAAGCGGCATTTGAAAAAAAAAAGAATATTTGCAGAAGCCTCTGATTCTATTGCCTCCTGTGGAGGGACGACCGTTAATTCTGTACTTGATAGCCCTCGAGGGGTCTATGGGGTGCGTACTGGGGCAGGATGACGAGTCTGGTCGAAAAGAGCATGCAATTTACCTTAGCAAAAAGTTTACCGACTGTGAAACAAAATATTCACTGCTCGAGAAAACTTGTTGTGCTTTGGCATAGGCTGCTCGCCGACTAAGACAGTATATGCTGGTTCATACCACTTTATGAATTTCCAAGATGGATCCGATCAAGTATGTATTTGAGAAGCCAGCATTGACCGGACGGGTTGCGAGATGACAAATGATTTTGACTGAGTACGATATTCAGTATACCTCTCAAAAAGCAATCAAGGGGAGTGTATTTTCTGATTACCTCGCCCAGCAACCCATTCAGGATTATCAACCGATGAAGTTTGAGTTCCCTGATGAGGACATCAGGTTTCTCTAATCGAAAGATTGTGAGGATTCGATCCCGGAGGAGGGGCGCGACCCTGAATCCGAATGGATTCTGATGTTTGATGGGGCCGTTAATGTGGATGGTAACGGAGTTGGAGCTGTTTTGGTTACGCCGAAGGGATCCCACATTCCTTGTGTTGCCCGGCTAACGTTTGAATGCACCAACAATGTGGCAGGTACGAAGCTCGTATCCTGGGTATCGAACCTCAATGCATACGTCAACTGGGGCAACGCTTTTTCTCGCTCGTATGGGGCGGAAGTCGTGCTACCAGTCGAGGTCCAGACTCCGTCATTGAGAGTCCTGATGGACGTGAAATTGAAAGAGGCGGAATGGGTAAGGACTCGGTATGAAGAGTTGAGCCTAATTGAGGAAAAGAGGCTGGCAGTTATTCGTCATGGGCAGTTGTGCCAGCAGCGCATGAAGCGTGCTTTTGACCAAAAGGTTCGAACTCGTGGGTATCGTGTGGGAGACGTGGTGTTGAAAAGGATCCTTCCTCCTCAGAACGATCGTCGGGGCAAGTGGACCCACAGTTATGAACGCCTATTCATGGTCAAGAAGGTTTTCTCTGGCGAAGCCTTGTTGTTGACGACCATGGATGGTGAAGATTTTCCATCCCCTGTGGATGCGGACGCAGTTAAAAGAATACTTCGTATAAGAGACCCACTGGACGAAAAGAATAAAATAGTCCAGGCAAAAAAGGGCATCCCGGTGAACCAAAAAAAAATGAAAAGGGTTCGGGCAAAAATTAGGGATGAAAAGAAAAAACTGTACACCCGGCAAGTCGAAAACCCCACAAAGGCGGCTTAGGCAAAAAAGGGTATCCCGGTGGACTGAAAACCCGAAAGGGCGGTCCAGGAAAAAGAGGGATTGAAACGAACAACTGCGTCCAGAATGATCGTTTGTACTTTGGTTAAGACACCTGGATAATCACCGGCAGAGATCGGTCGGAAGCGTCTTATTCAGAAGACAGAAAGTGCGGAGAGTCTTGAGGACATATGGGGTGTAACCGGGTTGGAACTCGATGAGTTCACGGTTTCACATTGCCATTAGGATAGATTTTCCTTTTGTGCGCAATTACCTCTTTTCAGGGATTGCTTCCGGTGTTTTGCTCAGTCATGAGCCACCTTTTTCAATCAATAAAATGCATGTTCAGTCAAATAATTTTGTTTTTATTTTCATTACCGCTTTGATTGCAAAAACATCCGTTTATTTTGATAAAGAATCGTTGCATTTTGAGACATAGGGGTCCCTTCCGATGCATGTTTATAAGATTGAAAACGTGAAATCTTATTCGGAAGTTTGAGTGACCTAGGTGTTGAAATCTTGGCACGCCTGGGGCACGTTTTTATCTAACAATCTCTTTTGCAGGTGCTGTTGGTTATGTTCACTCACTTGCAGGTTGTGATGTGAAGCGTTTTGACAAGAGATCCCCGCAGAGTCCAATCAGGGACGAGGGATAGAATAACGATGAAAAGACGGCGAAAGAATGATGACGATCCTAGAAGGTAATCAAGAAGACTCTTCAAAGTCTGAGGATTAGAGAGTTGGCCCGGATCTGAGGAGATCGATTGTCTCGAAGCAGAGAAAAGCCGAGAATACAAGGCGATGAATCAGAAGAGACCAGATGAGTCTGGGAGTTCTCAAAAGTGAAAAATTGACACTGTGGTTGGATGGTGAATGCCAGTGTTCGACGAGTCGACAGGTGTTCCATGTCAAAATTTCGTACCTCCCCAGCGGTTTGAGATTGTTATCTCCCTAGCGGGTTCGAGATCGGTGTTTCCTCGGCAGCTGGGCCTGAGGTTTGTTGCTTCCCCTAGCAGGTTCGAGATTGTTATCTCCCCAGCGGGTTCAAGATCGGTGTTTCCTCAGCAGCCAGGCCTGAGGTTGGTCATTTCCCCTAGCAGGGTTGAGAGTGTTATCTCCCCAGCGGGTTCGAGATCGGTGTTCCCTCGGCAGCCAAGCCTGAGGTTGGTTATCTCCCCAGCAGGGTTGAGAATGTTATTTCCCCAGCAAGTCTGAAGGTTGCTGTTTCCCCAGCGGAGGTTTGTGTTGTTTGTTTTCCCCCAGCGAAGTCCTCAAGCGGATCGAGTTCAGCGGAGGTCGTCCCCAGTGAGGATTATCCGTTCCCCAGCAGCAGCGCTATTCCCCAGCAGGGTGGAGATGGGAGTGACATCAAGTTCCTCAGCAGAGTTCCTCGAAATCCTCAGTAGAGTCCCCGGAGGGGGATATTTTTTATGCATTCATCATTTAGAAAAGCATAGCATATTGCATCATTAATTGCGTAGCATTTCCATGGTTGTGGAGCATTATGCTGTAAAATTCATGCATCAGCATTGCAAGCATAAGCTAGTCCCAAGCCGTGGTTACCGTTCGAGGATTGGTTTAGCCGGTTGGTGAAGATGTTACTCTGAGAAGTTTGGCATCGTGACGTTGGGTCATCTGGGTCGATTTCAGAATTGGTTTCCCCAGCATGGTTGAGAGGTTGGTGTTTTCCCAACAAGTGACTCCCTAGTTGAGTGGGTTTCTCTGCCGTTTCGAGAATAACAGATCAACAAGCATCCCCAGCAGTGCTATTCCCCACAGAGTTGGGAGATCGAATCAGGAATCGTGTGCTCAGCAAAGGGATCACTTGCTTTCCAAGCAGGAGTTTTTCTCCCCTTGCATCTTGCAGGCTTGGATCGTATCCCCAGTAGAGGCGGATCAGTTTTCAACATCTGAATGGCACATTTGCAGCGGTTGCTCTTGACAGCATTCAGAATTGACAATCCCCAGAGAGGTTTATTTCCTCACCCATCCGTGAAAGGAAAGCGTGACTCCCCAGTGTAGTCCCTGGCAAGTGTCTGCCTTGTTTGACATAGGTAGATATCGTCCTTGCGATACCAGTAAGTGTCGTGTTGATCCCCGTGTGGGTCCTTTCTTTTGGTGTCAGTAAACATCATCCTTCGATGTTGATAAACGTCGAGTTTCTTTATTCCCATTCATCCGTTGGTGTCTGGTCGTGGTTTCTTTTTCCCATTCATCCGTTGATGTCTGGTCGTGGTTTCTCTCTTCCCATTCATCCGTTGATGTCTGGTCGTGGTTTCTCTCTTCCCTTTCATCCGTTGATGTCTGGTCGTGGTTTCTCTCTTCCCATTCATCCGTTGATGTCTGGTCGTGGTTTCTTTCTTCCCATTCATCCGTTGATGTCTGGTCGTGGTTTCTTTATTCCCATTCATCCGTTGATGTCTGGTCGTGGTTTCTTTATTCCCATTCATCCGTTGATGTCTGGTCGTGGTTTCTCTTTCCCATTCGTCGGTAGACGTCTGGTCGTGGTTTCTTTCTTCCCATTCGTCCGTTAATGTCTAGTCGTGGTTTCTCTCTTCCCATTCATCCGTTGATGTCTGGTCGTGGTTTCTCTTTCCCATTCGTCGGTAGACGTCTGGTCGTGGTTTCTTTATTCCCATTCGTCCGTTGACGTCTGGTCGTGGTTTCTTTATTCCCATTCATCCGTTGATGTCCGGTCGTGGTTTCTCTTTCCCATTCGTCGATAGACGTCTGGTCGTGGTTTCTTTATTCCCATTCGTCCGTTGACGTCTGGTCGTGGTTTCTCTCTTCCCATTCGTCCTTTGACGTCTGGTCGTGGTTTCTCTCTTCCCATTCATCCGTTGATGTCAGGTCGTGGTTTCTCTTTCCCATTCGTTGGTAGACGTCTAGTCATGGTTTCTTTATTCCCATTCGTCCGTTGACGTCTGGTCGTGGTTTCTCTCTTCCCATTCGTCCCTTGACGTCTGGTCGTGGTTTCTCTCTTCCCATTCATCCGTTGATGTCTGATTGTGGTTTCTCTTTCCCATTCGTCGGTAGACGTCTGGTCATGGTTTCTTTATTCCCATTCGTCCGTTGACGTCTGGTCGTGGTTTCTTTATTCCCATTCATCTGTTGATGTTTGGTCGTGGTTTCTCTTTCCCATTCGCCGGTAGACGTCTGGTCGTGGTTTCTTTATTCCCATTCATCCGTTGATGTCTGGTCGTGGTTTCTCTTTCCCATTCGTCGGTAGACGTCTGGTCGTGGTTTCTTTATTCCCATTCATCCGTTGATGTCTGGTCGTGGTTTCTCTTTGCCATTTGTCGGTAGACGTCTGGTCGTGGTTTCTTTATTCCCATTCATTTGTTGATGTCTGGTCGTGGTTTCTCTTTCCCATTCCTCGGTAGACGTCTGGTCGTGCTTCCCATTCGTCCGTTGACGTCTGGTCGTGGTTTCTCTCTTCCCATTCATCCGTTGATGTCTGGTCGTGGTTTCTCTCTTCCCATTCGTCTGTTGATGTCTGGTCGTGGTTTCTCTCTTCCCATTCATCCGTTGATGTCTGGTCGTGGTTTCTCTTTCCCATTCGTCGGTAGACATTTGGTCGTGGTTTCTCTTTCCCATTCATCGGTAGACGTCTGGTCGTGGTTTCTCTTTCCTATTCGTCGGTAGACGTCTGGTCGTGGTTTCTTTATTCCCATTCGTCCGTTGACGTCTGGTCTTGGTTTCTCTCTTCACATTCATCCGTTGATTTCTGGTCGAGGTTTCTTTGATTCATCCCCCGCAGAGTGCAAATTTTACGGTTCTTTTGGTATTCAATCCCTGTTTACCTTGACAGTCTGATAGTCGTTGCTTTCATCCGTTCAGGTTCCCAGTTGATTGAATAGGGGCAGCTGTTGCACCTTAAATTTGCACCCCCCATTCATGCATTCATTTCATTTTTTTTAGGACATTAACATTACATATTGCATTGCATCTTGGCAGTCAGCACTGGCATCAAGAGAATTCCTCAGTGCAAAAAAGAGCAAGTTTTTTCCTTGAGATGAAGGCCACATGATTATTCTAGAAAGCTTATATGAGCCAAGGTTCATTTTGAAGCAACTTTACCAAGTGGTAGAGGCCCAAAGTCATCAGTGCATTTTAAGTCATCTGAGGCCCATACAAGTCAACTATGCAGTCGACTGAGGGCTTTGAGGTGGAGAAATGGTTTGAGACACTTCATTCATGTCCAAAAGAGGCTTATTCATCATGTCAAACATCTATCTTGAAGATTTTGAAGTCAAATCAGTAGTTTCCAAAAATGGAAAGTGACCTGTAATTTCAAGTTTCCAAAAATGGCAAGGTTTTGGACCACATTCAACTTGACTTTCCAACATCAAATAAGCTTAAAATGAAATTTTATTGAACATGAAAGTTGAAGATATTTCTCTCCCCTTTCCAAAAAGTCCAAGATCATGAGCATCTGATGAATGGTTGAGAAGTTATGAGCAAATGACCACCAAGCATACATGGAACTTCAAAAGGGCATAACTTTGGTTTCAAAACTCCAAATTTAGTCACTCTTTTTGCAAAATGCATGTCATGACCAATATTTTTCAAATCCATCATTGCATTGCATGAAAAGATCTCATATGATCATTGGCTTACACAAGTGCATTTTGGAGGGAAAATTGGCAATTCAAATTTGGTGCATCATACATGCTTAGTTCCAATCCAATTGTGTTCATGAGCTAATTTTAAGTGATCTTACACACTCACATGGCACTGTTCACGTCCATTTTGCCATGAATAGGGTGCACTTACCAATTTTGCATCACACTCCATATTTCATTAACTTTTCATTAGCCAAGCTTAATTTGGATTAGCATGATAATTAGCACATGGTATATAAGCTTAATTGTAACAGAATTGCTGAGATTACACATTCTAGATCTAGAATCTCATTTCCCTCCAAATTTTCTCTCAATTGAAACTTCAAATTTTTGCATACAACTCATTGATTTTATTGCATAATTGTGTTCATTGAGTATCATTGAGTACAAATCAAGCATTGGATTGAAGATTTTGGCCAAGATTCGTGCACATCAAGCTCATGAAGATGAACATGGAAGTTGCAATTTGAGCTAGATCCAAGCCTTTTCAAGCTTCAATTCGTGCATAAAGCTTCACTACAAGGTTGATAGAGGAGATCTGGAAGATTTAAGCTCTTGAATCCACTGTTTTCATCCACTGCTCTTCAAGAAGGTTGGATTTCGAACCTCATGATTCTTGATTTTATTGCCATGATCTTGTAGGTCTTTGAACACTGAGAATTCTGATATAAATTTTATTAAAAATGGATGAGTATTGCATGAGATATGATGATTTCAAGTTTGATGCATGAATTTTGTTTTCCTTCGATTCGTGTTGGTTATGAAGAATTAGGACTTTTAAATGTTAGATTCTTGTTCCTGGCTTCGAGACGGCTTCAATGATGTCTAATATGCAAAATTCTGGAAAAAAATTGGATAAAGGTTACTGTAGCGCCGTCGTCTCATTGAGGAAGACGGTGGAAACCACCGTCCTCCACCGCATATGAATAGTAACTTAGGGTTTTCAGGTTCGCGCGCGTGATGTACACTGTAGAAGCGCCTTTCACCTTCCCGTCTCCAGTTCGATTCCCAGCGAATGCCTTTTAATTTTTCACCTTTGATTTCCTTCATTAGTCCAAAACGCGGCGTTTTGATGTGCCCTGGGTTCGATTCCAGGCGTGGACATTTCATTTGTTTTTATTTCAAGCGCTCATTTTGACTGCATACGTGGTTCGATCCTTACCTGTTGCATTTTTCCAATTCCCATTCAATTTCCATTTTCCACATGATTTTCAATATTATTTTATTTTGTTCCTTAAATTGAAAAAATCACTAAAAATAGAAAAATAGTCCAAATAAATCCAAATTTTTTCCTACATGTTCATCTTGATGTCTATTATTTGTTGATGTTAGTTTCCTGATTTTATCATATCTGGATTTTTAATTATGCTGGCTTATTTGAACATGATGCAAAATGTGACATGTTGTACCAATTCTTTTGTGAAATGCTCATACATTGTCCAATTGCCATGAAATTTAACATGATTGATCCTAACATGTTACCTGATATTTGAGATTTGGTTTGACATTTTTAGCATTTTCCATCTCTGTTTTAGACACATGGATGTAGGGTGTGACAATGTGTGTCACACATTTTGATGTTGTTTTTGTTCATTTTCATATACATGTCAATTGAGCTTTTATGATTCCAATTTTTTGCATGATGCTTGTGTTTAACATGTTGTGTGCACATAAAAAATTCCATGATCATTGGATTCATTTCTGTTTTAATGTGCATTTTCTCATTTGTGTGTCCAATTGTTTATCATCTTGTGTGCCTTTGCCTTATCTTGTGAAATTGATGACCTTGCCCTATAATTTGAGTTTGATCCTTTTTAGGACATGTTCTTATTTGATTAAATGTGCTTCATGTTGAATATTGGCTGTTGTTTTGACTTTTTGCTTTACCTTTGACCCTAGTCTTGCACTAGTGGTTTGTACTCACCTTTTGAGCTTTGTATTTCAGGTTCAAGCAATTAACTTTAATGATGGATGTTGATCTCATTACTTGATATGCAAATTACATTGTCCACTAACCTTGATTGTGTTGTAGGTCCTTGGGTGGTGAACTCACTTGAGTTGTTTGCACATAGGACTTGTATTGTGTACATATTGGTTGTAACACTGTTGACTGTCTGTTTGGTTTTTCTGAATATGATATTGACTTGTTTGACTTTCTTACAGGTACTTTAGTCGCTTTTAGCTCATTGCTTGAGCTTTGCTTTGCTTGTGGTTGGCATACCACCTAGGTAATCATTCTCTAACTCCATGTAGTCTGGAAGCCCTGCCGTTTCTTTTGGCAGGCATTTGGCTGAAGTCCTCCTTAAGAGGCAATGTCTGTGATTGTTTACTTTTGTGATAAAGACCTCCTTGTCGAGGCATGTGACTTAAGTCCTCCTAAGTGAAGAGGCAATTGACAGATAGAAGGGACTAGCAGTCAGTCCCCTGTTAATCGTTGAGTCGTTCATTATGCTCGCACTACGTGCTGAGGCTCTTGAACCTAACCCAAGATCCTTGTATATATAGTTAGTCAAGTGGAGTAGGGTCCCTCATTCTGGATCCCCATGTTTTCATTGATTTGAAGCTCACCCAGGCCCGGGTTAAGAGCTATGAGATCTTATCCTCATTACCTTTCATATGCTCACCCTGACGGTCAATGTCAATGGTTGAGAGCCCTCAGATACCCTTCCAGTTGGCTTGTTTGTCGAGGTTGATATGACCCCTCTTGACTAAAGCCCGACTTGTTTGTCGAGGTTGATATGACCCCTTGACTAAAGCCTTACCCCATATGTTTGAGCCCCCTTGTTGGTGTGTTTACTTCATGTTATATGTTTTTGTGTGTTGTGATTGTATCCCCTAGGTTTGCTAGACTTCGCATAGTCTCTCGTTTGCATGTCAATTAAGGTAGCACGGTTCCTTCTTATAGGACTTCCTTTCTTGCGTGAGCTTTCCTAAAACACAAACAAACTTTATCTTCTCTTAAGGACACGTTGACTCCTTCTACTACAGGTGAGTAAGTCTCCCAAGGTCGAGCATCTGGTAGATTGCGTAGTAACGCCGTTCATCTAAAAAACACAAAACAAACAGAAATAGTTTAGCCGAACTACGACAACTCTGATTCTCATGTTCAGATGAGATACGTAGGCACGAGATGCGATGTCTTGTCGAGTTTGACTGACGACTAACATTTAATCCTTGCTGGTTTTCGCCTTTGGTGCGATTCTTTTCTCTCGCCCTCGTTGCGATCGAGACCTTCCTTTTCTCTTGCCCTAGTTGCAATCGAGACCCTTCTTCTTTTCGCATGTGTTTGTTAGGAGTTGGATGTAAGACCAGCCATTGGCATTCCGTTTCCTGTTTGCGTTTGCTTGTTCGGAGTCTGATGTAAGTCCATCTATTGGCATTCGGTTTCCCGTTTGTTTGTTTGTTGTTCGGAGTCGGATGTAAGTCCAGTCATTGGCAGTCTATTTCCGTTTGTGTGTTTCTTTTGACGTTTTAGCGTTTTTTTTCAGCGTTTTTTTTCGGCGTGCGTTAGCCGAGCTACGAGTGCTCTGATTCTTACTCTGGTTAGAGAAGATACGTATGCATAGGATGCAAGGTCCTAGCGAGCACGTTTCCCCATTTCCTCGAACTACGTCGACTCTGATGTTTGTGTCTGACAAACTACGTAGGCCCAGGATGCGACATCCTGTCGAGTCCGCTTTCTCCGTCTTCTTTCATCCTGTTTATTAATCCAGTGTGTGTGCATTCTTTGAGCAGTTATTCAGCAACCTTTTCTCTATTCTTTTGAGCGTGGATCCCGTCGAGTACGACGGACGTGAGAGGTGCTAATACCTTCCCCTTGCGTAACCGACTCCCGTACCTTGCAATCTCTGGTCGTAAGACCATTCCTTTCCCTTTTTCAGGTTTACTTCGAGCGTTTCCTTTCCCTCCTTTGGGATAAAAAACGCACGGTGGCGGCTCTGTGTCTTTTCCCGCCGGTTGTTTTTCGCGTATGCGACAAGTTTGACTTGAAAATGACTGCGAAAACCGAATGATGGTTTAAGGGCACCAAAGACAAACGATAATTAGAGGTCAAAGCATATAGGATCAACAACAAAACTTGGATGAATGCAAACTGAGCACGAAGTACATTTCGGCTATGCATGATCATGATATGAAAATGCTAACACTTGAGTGGACTGGGAGTTTGTAAAGGCTTTTTATGGAGGTCATGACTCCTTAACACTGAGAAATCAACCAAATGTTTTGTGATAGATGTTGTCAAAGGAGAATTCTATCAAGCTTGACAACCACAACTTAGCCAATGGGATCCTTTTGGAGGATTAATGAATCGTGCTAGCATAATTTTCGGGAACTCGTCTTAAACTCAATAGTTGTTGACGTATGGAGGAATTTGTTTGAGCAGTTTGAAAGCATGAAGGGGGTCTTCCCCTCTGTGGCTCATCTTTCCCCAGTCTGTTGGGTCTTTGAAAATGTTCACCTTGAAAGTGAGTTTGAAACAACTTGACATGAGATGATCTCGAGATGGCTTACCTTAATGTTTGAATACCACAGTGATTTGACCCTGATTAAACAAAACCTAGAATGATAGACTTCTGATTGATTGTCCTTGGATAGTTGGACTCAATGAGATTCTTAGGTGGCTTTCCCCAGTCTGAGTCTTAAAACAAATTACTCTTGGCTAACTGAACCTTGGGGTGATTGGCTCGGATTGAATGATACTCAAAGTGATTCTCCCCTGATCGGACTTCTTTCACTTTATCAAATTCCTCAATTGTATATTGTTGGAATTTCTTTAATGCTAAGTGTTGACTCGCAAATAAGATAGTTCATTCAAAAATGGTCATTTTAATGCAGTGTTTATGCAAAAATTTGAAATCAGAGTTTATTGATATGAACGGGTGAAATACAATGAATGAGTCATTGATAAGAACACAATGATGATCAAGTCATTCAAAGTATGCAAGTTGGTGCCATCAAATGATTAACAAAAATTGTTTGGAGTCAGGTTAACATAACCTTGTTGTAGTATGCTTTCAGAATAAACCTGCCTCAATTAGGTCTTTTAAGGGTTGTAACATGGTCTGGTTCACGGTTTTTTGAAACAAAAGGATATAAGGATCAAAATGTAATTTTTACCCACCCTTCTTCTTGATGATCTCCAGTTCCTATGTTCAGTTAATTCAATACACGCATTCGACTTCGAAGGTGTGAAGGTGAAAATGAGGATTCAAGATGAGATTTTCTTGAAATGACAGTCACCTTTTTTATTGAGGATTTAGTGACTTCTTTTTTCTGTTTTTCTTTATCCCTAATTTTTCCTGTTCCGCTTCTTTGAAGATTTCGGTCCATCAGGATGCCCTAACTTTTGCCTAAGTCATTTTGTGGTATTTGACTTAGCGGGCTTCTTTCTCTTTTTTTAAAAGGTGTTAACTCCCACATTATTGGTGGATGAGGATCAACCAACACTAATTTTAGCTTTTCTCAGCTTCTTCGACACTTCAACATGTGCGCGAAGGATAACATGTGGTTGAACCTAATTGGAGGGTGTACAGATGGACGAATTCTTTTAAAAGATAGAATGTATGGTCAAACTATCTGAACACAACTACCCTGCCCCAGGTTAAGATCAAAGGTTTTAGATCCGAAAGAAACACCAACTTCTAGGCTCAAAGTGGTTGACTAGGGATTAACTCCTTATATCTTCAGTGTTTAGGGATTTGAAACAATGCCTTACATCATCGACAAGGTTTTCTTCAAAAGCCTACCACAACAATTTCAAGTGTTTCGTTTTCATCATCCTCTTTCCAATCTTTGTTAATATAACGGTTTGATAAACAAAAGTGATTGAGAGAAGTATTATTATTTTTTGTTTTTAACATAAATGAAAAATGAGTGAATACGAATGGATTAATTCAAAAGATGCATAAACATTTCATTAATCTTACCAATTCAAAGAAAACAATAATACTTAAAAGCAAATCACAATCAACATGCAAGGACATTACAAAAGGAATGATGAAACAGCCAAATGATTGCCAACTTTAGTGAATTGACTTCTTCAAACTTGATCCATTAACTTTGGGAGACACCCCTTGAAGTCTTCACACTTATCCGGGCGATAGGTTAACGTTCACCACCAGGCTTCCTTCTTGAAAGGCTATGTACCTGTTATCACTCAGCTGTTGTACTTTGGCTTTGAAAGCGTTACAGTCTTCAGTTGAATGCCCTTCTCATTCGGCATGATATCCACATTGCACATTTGGGTCATACCCAGGTGGGTAAGGTTGTGGAGCCGACATGAGAGGCTTGGAACCACCAACGAGTTTTGAATCAGAGGCTATAGAAGTTGGCTATATGTCATGAGGATTGGATGACGGGGAGCATTTCTTCTTTCCAAGTTACTTTGAGGCATATGCTGATTTTGATGTTGATTTCGACATCTTGGGTTTTGGGCTTGTTGATTTGGATGAGGAGCAAACCATGATTGTTGGTAATGAAGGCCAAAAGGTAGTGGTTGCTAGTATGGAACTTTGGGCATTGATAACTGTTCATTTTCATCCACTTGAAGGTTGGGATCAACAAGATTTTTGACATTGGCACGACGATCTTCAAATTCTTTTCCTTCAATCTCATCGTTGGACGCAACCCTCTTGGACCCATTACTCACTTCTCCTTTACTTCTGTTGGCATGGGTCGTGACATTGGAAATCTAAGGAGATATCTCAATGCTCTTATTGGGAAACGATGATATCTCATTAGCCATATCCCTGACCTTTTCCTTGTAGTACAAAACCTTAAGGGGTTTCAGCGGTCCTTTGCCTTTCTCATTACCTAGGCCAGAAATCAAGATATATGTACCCGAGCCTTCCTCCTTGAGTGTTGGTAACCTAATGTCAATCAATCTTTGCAGCTTGAACTTAAAACTCTTGCATTCCTTGATGGAGTGGCTCATTGTTCCAGTATGGTATTCGCATTTGACCTTCGGGTGATCTTCTTCAAAGACTATGCTCTTTTTGTTAATCAGTTCTCGTACCAAGGCTTTCAGCGCTAAGCAAGAATCCCGGTCATGTCCCACTGCCTCTTTATGGAATTCACATGTTGCATTTGGATTGTACCATGGCAGGTATGGCGTCAGAGTAATATAAAAGATTGTCGAATCCACAGAGATCAAGTGTCAATCTATCGTTATCTATTGTTATGGTGTTTATCAAAGGCAATCAAAATAAGTGTTTTTAGAGTGTGCAATGAAAAGTAAAGTGTTGAATAAAGATTAATTAATAAAGACAGGGTCGAATATAATTCACGTAATCAATTAATAATCCAAGTACTTGCTAATAGAATTACTTATGGGCAATGTTTCCTACTTTGAAAAGAACTAATTTAACAGGAACTGTCGCTTTCGCGTATTCAGAACCGAGTTGTACTCCCTAATCAAACCCTCTTATTGTCACTTATAAAAAGGCGTGCATTGCGTTAGAGTAGTAAACCTATTTTTAAGAAATATAGTATCTTGACTAAGTTGAAAAGTATTATAACCTGGATTTCTTAACCAAAAGAGGTTCTCACGAACCAGACTCTAAACTTATAAACGCGTCCGAAAATAGTTTTAAAATCTCTTTTCTTCTTAAGTTAAAAACTCCTAATGAACTAGACAAAGCGCTTTCGCTGTTTTTGAAATAGTTAAAAACAATTAAGTTTAGATAGACGTTGGACGACTTTCGATCTTACCCAACGGAATTGAAGTGCGGGAAAACTTAAGTTGAAAGTTAAAATAGCCCTTAAGTATTTCTACGAACAATTGTATGGATTATCGGTTCAATTACGATCCTTACATTCTAACCTTATAAACTTAGTTAGACATGGTAAAGTAAAAGTGCATTAATTTAAATAAAAGTAGTGCGAGTGCGGAAAGTAAATAAAAGTAGTGTGAGTGCGGAAAGTAAATAAAAGTAGTGCGAGTGCGAGAAATAAATAAAGTAAACCGAGTGCGAGGAAATAAATAATTTAAAGCGAGTGCGAGGAAAATAAATAAAGTAAAGCGAGTGCGAGAAAATAAATAAGATAAAGACAAGTAATAAAAACCTGCTCCAATCAGAGGGTTGAATAAATTGCAAAGCGGAAATGAAAATGGCGGCAGGATTAACTTCCTTCCAAAGTGCTCCAAACTCGATTACAGACTCTATCACAGACTCGATTACACAATTGTGGTAACACTCCAATGCGAAGCGATTACCACTTTAAAATACTGAATATATGCCTAAGTGAAACAAAGTTGCTCTGAGTTTGCCTCTGCTCTAAGTTTGGATGATTGTAAAAGTGATTTCGAGTTTCTATTTATAAGCAAGTAAAAAGATGGAAATGACAAGGATGCCCTTCAACTTGAAAATGGGAGGGAAAACTTTTCCTCTTGTGGCGCCCGCCACAAGGCCAATCTGAGGCGTCTTAGTGGAAGTAGTGGGGAATGTGGTAGTTGAGGGAAGTTGAGCTTGGACACGTCATGGCAGGGTCTATGGCGCCAGCCATGGGTAGGCCACAAGTAAAAAATGCTGAATTTTAGGGTTTTTAGCTCTTTTTCACTCCTTTTCTCGATCGGGGCTCCGATTAAAGTAAAAACCTGAAAACAAAGGAAAACATAGCAATAACACAACAAAATAACAATAAAACAACTAGAATGCATGTGAAATCAGAGTCGAAAATACGGTAAATTTTAGTGTTATCAAACTCTCCCACACTTAAACCTTTTCTTGTCCTCAAGCAAAACATTAAGAAGCTCATAAAAGAATTTTTGTGTAAACGAGTGTTTGAGGTAAAAATTCTAAGTTCAAGTCGGGATGCAGTGATAGGTACTAACTGAGTGAACTAAGGGTATCATGATGACACTGATCCGCAAATACGGACATAAACTTCATTCCTATATTAACCAACCCATATTATCCCACAATACCTAGGCCTGCCTCTTCATCTCTTTTTGTGTCCTTTTCATTCAGGCGCAATCACATTAAGCCCGTTATTCGTACATGTTTCATAGTAGAGTGGCCTGTTAGTGATTATGATCTGAGCATGGGGTTTCTGGCACATAAATATGTGTAAACCCTTTTATTGGACCCAACTGTAGTTGTGGGGGATCGGATCGTAATCCGCTCTATCGAGTTCAGTGCCAGATACCTCTGAACCAACTAACAGTGGGTAAGTTTTTCTTTTTCTTTTTCTTTTTTTTCTTTTTCTTTTTGTAGCAAATTTTTACAATTCTTTGGTTTAAATGACTTTGTGAGGGTCACCTATACCGGAGTTGCCTTTTTGCTTTCTTTTATTTTTTTGTTTTTCTGGATCATTCACTTATTTGCATCGGTCCCCTACGTAGAGGATGCGTAGGCCGGAGCTGACTGCTGAGATAAACTACTGAGGACTTATACGGAAATGATGATTAGGGCCATGGTATATGGGGTTTCGGGAGTGGTTCCTATATTTACGAAGTCTATGGTGCTAAAATAATACTGATGTTTCGCAAAGTTCTCCCAAGTCACCGCATCCTTACTCAAAACATGTCCTTAAAACCTGAAAACTTTCGGAATAACACTATTTTCTTTTGCAAAAAAAAATTCGGTGGGGCTAAAGGTATGGGGAGGTAGGATTGTACTAAAGATCTACTATATTTGGTGACTCGTCAGACTCATGCATTATACTAAAAAGCAAAATAAACAACTAAAAGGAAATAAAAAGAAATAAACTATCTAAAAACAGCAAAGAAAAAGCGATAAAGGAAAAACGAGAAAAACAATAAAGAAAAGACGATAGAGTCTCCTCCCACACTTAAATCGAACATTGTCCCCAATGTTTCTAAATAAGATAAGGGAAGAGTCACCTGACAACCTATTGCTGACCACTAGTGCCCTCGCCATCCTGAGGTGGACGACGGGATCGGGCACGACGACGGTCTCTCTGATCCATCCTCGCCTGCAGGGCATCCTAAGCAGTCCTCACTTCTCGAAGGTTACCCATAATGGAACCTTGAGTGGCTCTAATGAGTGCCATGTGTCTCTGGTGGTAGTGTTGTTGACGGAATTGTGTATTTGTGATCGTTTGCAGGGACTGTAGAACAGTGTCGTAGGACCTGTCTGTCCTCCGCTGCGACTCTTGCATGAAGCTCATGTTATCCGCCATTTGCTGCTGGATGGTAGAGAGTAGGTCGTCACGCCTCTGCTCTCTATCCATGTGGTCACGCCACATCTCCTCTATAATATAGAAGCCAAGAGTGGTACCTGCAGAAGAAGAAGATGGTGCAGTGTGTGGTGGTGAAGGATGATGGGGGGACACATGGGGTACGGGAGATCTGTCTCTCCGATCATATTCATCATCAGTGTCATGTCCCGCCTCATCAGGAATGTTAGGAGGAAGAGGACCCAAAACAGGTGGAGCATCTAAAGTGTAGGTCCAATTCCTTTCATCTCGTACATCTGTACGTCTAGTGCACGGTAGAACAACAGATGGGATGGCTACACCATGAACCATAAGCATATAGCCTCCTTCTCTCCTCGAACGGCACAGTTTCATGTCTCTCGAAAATGTTAGGTTAATTGTGCGAGGAGGTAAGGGGTCTAGGGTAGCCATCTCATTGTTCAGGTTAAGCACCCGAGCAATAGATGTAATCAATCCACCAAAAGAAATCGGTCCCGCTTTATTCAAAGTTAAAGTCATATGAGCAAGCATGAACGAAACCGAATTAATATGTCTATTTGTGAGGCTTCCTTGTAAAAATAGAAGCTCTCTAGCATTAACCTTATTTGGATTCTCCCGGCCAAAAATAGTGCATGCCAACAGATATCTAAAAACTCTGATGGCCGGGTTATGGATAGTTGAGGCAAGAACTCCTTCAAAAGAGTTTATAGAAGTGTTTGATAAACGCTCCCAGAAGGAAAATACCTCAACTGACCACTCTGAATCCAAAGGGGCCTCACAAATAGCACCTTCCCCATGAGGGATTCCTAACAAGCTGGCTAGTTCGTCGGTACTGAATTCGTATTCAACAGCAAACATTCTAAATCTGACAGTACCAACTGTGCTAGCAGTGTTAGGGTTGACAATATAAATCAAGGAACTCAAAAATTCAATTGCCAACCACTCATAGGTAGGTTCTTTGTTGGAAAAGAAATTATGCAAACCTAAATTATCTAATAAATGAAATATGCTATGATAGATACCTAAAGTGTAGAGACAGTTTTCGTCAACCTACCTTGTCGGGAGGATTTCCCAATTTTGCAACCGTTCGATGATTTTTCTTTGTCTATCCCCCGGTTTTCCTCCTCGAAGAATGAATCCGTTAAACTCCATTTGAAAGCTCTTGAAAAGTGGTGAAGAAGATGAAGTGGTTTGTGAAAAGGTTGGATTTTTACGAAATCCGACGAATGAAAATGAAAATGGAAATCGGAAAAATGATTTGTACGGTGTGGTGGTTAGAAAAGTATGAGCTTTTGTGGGTTCAAGGATGTTTTTCCAAGGTGAAAAATGGGTTTGGAAGGTTGTAAGGTGTAAAAATGGTGAAGAAAGAGGTTCTGCCCCGACCTTTTACAGACACTGTGGCGGGCGCCACAGGGTCTATGACGGGCGCCACAAGGCAAAATCTGGCTGGGCCAGATTTTGGTCCTTTGGCTTGGGCTTCTCTTGTCTTTTGGCTTTGAGGGGTCCGGATAGCATTTGTTTTGTGATTTTCCTAGCATCATTGGCTTGCATAATTTTATAAAAGTAAAAATAAAAATAAAAATGAAACAAAAACAAAAAATTAAATATTAGACTAATAAATAAATAAATAACTGAAAAATTAAAATGCAAATAAAACAAACATAAGACATATATGGATAAAGATAGAAATACCGATGTATAGATGTAGTTTATATAATATTCCAAATGCGATAATATAAGATGAGTTATGTAAATATGATAAAAATAAAATAAAAGAAAGATAAAATAAGATGGAATGGTGAGATCTTATAGTAAGGATGTCGTCTTCCTGAGAGGATCCACGGAGCATGGCTACCTCCTGCTTGAGCTATGCGATCTCCTGATATATACAGTCGGCTTCAGTAGCATGGGTGAGATCAGACACTCCTATCTGTAAAGTGAGGTCAGCCACCTCCTGTCTAAGCTCTGCGATCTCTCTATGGCACTCGACAATCTGAGTGCGGATGTCGGGGGTCTGCAATGAAAGATTATTAGAGAAAACAGTGATCCTAGGAGATGGTGGCGTAGGCGTGTACTCAGCAATGGGTGGTGATCTCGGCTCCTCGACGGTTTCTCCCTGGCCCTCCAGAGCATAACTCCAATTCGCTGGATCATGCACACTGGTCATCATAGGATCTGGCAGTGTGAAATAGTGGATAACCTCGTTGTCGACTAGCAATCGGAACTGACATGGGTGGAAAGAGGCTTTCCTCATCAACCCTCTGGTCAAACAGAAGTTGATGTCCATGGTAGTGTACCCATAGTAGGTCCGAAGATGTAACGGCTTGCGAGACAGACCTAAAGCGACAGCAATCTGCGTGATGATTCCGCCAACATGGATGGCTCCTTCGGTAGATCTGGAGATACCGCTGAGACTGTATAATAAAAAGTTCCCACATGCTACTGGGCGAGACTGGGATGCACAAAATAATAGGAAGATATCCTCTTCACTCAGTAGTGTATCTACATCCGGTCTTCCCAGGAAGGAATGTGCTAATATCATCTGAAAGTATCTGAAGGCGGGGTTATGTATAACATGAGACAGCTGCGTAGATGGATCTTGGCTTCCGCCACCTGATATATCACTCCAAAACTTCTCCACCTCCTTACCCAGAAAATATCCCATAGGTCTCTCCAGGATAGCATCAGGAGTGGTCTGGAAACCCAATAAGTCGCCGAACTCTTTCTGGATGAAGGAGTACTCAACTCCAAAGAGCCTGAAAGCAGCATACCCATCTGGTCCAGAGTATGGGTCATAGTCGAATGAACTCAGGAACTCCAATGTCAGGTTCCTGTAGGTGTTACTCAAGTCATCAGCAAACTCGTCCCAGTGAAGCTGGTGGCTAAGGAATCGGATACTCGGCTCGATACCCAGTGCCTCCATACAGTGCTGATCAAGATAACGTGTGGGTGCCATAAGGCGCTGATACAGAGCGATGTAGCGCTCTCTCTGAGCATTATCTCTATAGGCCACATGCATGTCATCAAAATCCTGCATCCTGTAAAAGTTAAGAAAGTGATCCTGAAAGTGCAAACCATTCAAATTTTAGTCTCAATGCAAAATATGATAAAATAAAAAAATAAAAATAAAAATAAAAATAAAAAAATCCGAAAAAGTAAAATGAAAGAAAAACCATGGGTTGCCTCCCACGCAACGCTTGTTTAACGTCATTAGCTTGACGATTAGAATCTATACACCTGTAGTAGTAGGAATTGGTGGATCAATCAGGGTGTGGCTTGAGTAGTATACTGGGATGTCTCCTCCTTCGTAGAGCTTCAGTCTTTGTCCATTTACAATGAATGGACTACAGGTATCGTTCTTGATTTCCACGGCTCCGGATCTCAGGATCTTGGATCCTTCGAATGGGCCAGTCCATCTTGAGCGTAGCTTCCCAGGGAAGAGTCGTAACCTAGAGTTGAAAAGGAGAACAAAATCGCGTATATTGAAGTTTTTCTTTACTATTCTTTTGTCGTGATAGGCTTTTGTCCTCTCTTTATATATTTTTTCATTCTCGTAGGCAGATTGCCTAAGTTCTTCTAATTTATGAATGTCTAGGGTACGCTTTTCTCCAGCGGCTAGGTAGTCTAAATTCAAAGTTTTAATGGCCCAATAGGCCTTATGCTCTAATTCGAACGGTAAGTGACAGGATTTTCCATAAACTAATTGATAAGGAGTAGTTCCTATAGGGGTTTTGAAAGCGGTTCTATAGGCCCATAATGCTTCTTGAAGCTTCTGAGACCAGTCTCTCCTAGAAATAGAAACGGTTTTCTCTAGGATTTGTTTTATCTCCCTATTAGATACTTCTACTTGGCCACTAGTCTGTGGGTGGTATGGTGTTGCTACTCTATGCCTAACTTCATATTTTCTTAAAAGTTTGTCAAATATTCTCGATATGAAGTGTGATCCTCCATCGCTTATGACTAAACGTGGTGTTCCAAATCTAGGGAATATATAGTTTTTAAATAGTTTGATTACTACCCTAGTGTCGTTTGTGGGTGCGACTATAGCTTCAATCCACTTAGACACATAGTCTACAGCTACTAAGATATACCTGTTTCCTAAGGATGGTGGGAAGGGTCCCATGAAATCTATACCCCATACGTCAAAGAGTTCTACTTCCTGAATGTTTCTTAGAGGCATTTCATCACGCCTTGAAATGTTTCCAGTGCGTTGGCATCTATCCACTTGACAATGCAAGCATAGACATCGCGCCACATGGTAGGCCAGAATAGGCCAGCTTGAAGAATCTTGGCGTATGTCTTAGATGTGCTTGCATGTCCACCATAAGGTGCAGAATGACAATGCTCGATAATATTATTTACCTCTTCTTCCGGAATGCAACGGCGAAAAATGCCATCTTTACCCCTTTCGAAAAGGAGCAGTTCGTCCCAATAGAAGTTTCTCACATCGTGGAAGAATTTCTTCTTGCGGTGGTAGTCAAGATCAGGGGGTACTATATCAGCAGCTAGGTAATTAACGAAGTCTGCATACCAGGGTACGTTACTTATTGCTAAGGAATTTTGGGGGTGCTCATAAGGATCTAGGTTATTATCTTCAATGGTTTCTACTTTAGCTATCAGTCTATCATAGGTGAAATCATCATTTATGGGTACTAGTTCAGGTTTTAGATGTTCTAGCCTAGAAAGGTGATCGGCTACTATATTTTCAGTGCCTTTTTTATCTCTTATGTCTAAATCAAACTCTTGTAGTAATAGAATCCATCGGAGTAACCTGGGCTTGACATCTTTTTTACTTAATAGGTAACGAATGGCAGCATGGTCGGTGTAAACTATAATTTTTGCTCCTACTAGATAAGATCTAAATTTGTCTATAGCGAAAACTACAACGAGTAATTCTTTTTCAGTTGTTGTTTAGTTAAGTTGGGCAGCATCTAGGGTTCTACTGGCATAATAAATGGCATGTAATTTTTTATCTTTCCTTTGTCCTAGAACGGCTCCAACTGCATAATCACTAGCATCGAACATTATCTCAAAAGGTTCCGACCAATCAGGTGGTTTCATAATGGGTGCTGAGATCAACGCTTGCTTTAAAAGATTAAATGCGTCATTACATTTTTCATCGAAAATGAATTCAGCATCTTTCATTAAAAGTCCAGTTAAAGGTTTGGTTATTTTGGAGAAATCCTTAATAAAACGCCGGTAGAATCCAGCGTGTCCAAGAAAGCTTCGGACTTCTCTGATGGTTTTTGGGGGTTTTAGATTTTCTATAACTTCTATTTTAGCTTTATCTACCTCTATACCTTTTTCGAAAACTATATGTCCTAAAACTATTCCTTCGGTTACCATGAAATGACACTTTTCCCAGTTTAGCACGAGGTTCACCTCCACACATCTCTCCGGGATTTTCTCAAGGTTAGCAAGACAATTGTGGAAATCAAATCCGCAAACCGAGAAATCATCCATAAACACTTCCACGATACCATCTAGGTAATCTGCAAAGATTGACATCATGCAGCGTTGGAAAGTAGTTGGGGCATTACAGAGGCTGAACAACATTCGTCTGTAGGCAAAAGTTCCATAAGGGCATGTAAAGGTAGTTTTTTCTTGATCTTCGGGGTGGATAGGTATTGGGAAGAATCCAGAGTATCCATCTAGATAACAGAAGTAAGAGTGTCTGACTAGACGCTCCAACATTTGGTCTATAAATGGTAAAGGGAAATGATCCTTCCTAGTCGCTTTATTTAATTTTCTATAATCTATACACATCCACCATCCTCCTTCTAAACGTTTTGCTACATGTTCGCCTTTATCGTTTTGCACGACTGTGATGCCTCCCTTTTTAGGTACTACATGCACAGGGCTCACCCACTTACTATCAGAGGTCTGGTAGATTATACCTGCCTCAAGTAACTTAAGAACTTCCTTTTTAACAACATCACTCATTATAGGGTTTATTCTTCTCTGATGTTCCCTAGAGGGTTTTGAATCTTCTTCGAGCGAAATCCGATGCATGCATACGGATGGGCTTATACCTTTTAGGTCAGAGATATTATATCCTAAGGTTGAGGGATATCTTCGTAAAACATCTAAAAGTTGGTTCGTTTCCTTTTGGCTCAAGGTAACACTGACTATAACTGGACGGTTCATCTTTTCATCGAGGAACTCATATCTCAGGTTCTTAGGCAGTTCCTTAAGTTCTAAGGTTGGTTTCTTAGGGCATGGCATAGGATCTAGAGTAAAAGATTCGTAAAGGTTATCATCGATGTAGGGTTTCTTAAAGTCATCATCTTCCCTTATGAGAGTTGATGGTAACTTAATTGTTTTTATAATTTCTTTTTGTTCTAATTCTCTAACACATTCATCAATGATATCTAAGGCATAACACGAGTCTCCCATCACAGGTGCCATAAGAAATTTCGAAAGTATAAATTCTATTTTCTCGTCACCTACCTCAAATGTCAACTTTCCTTTCTTGACATCTATTATGGCTCCTGCAGTCGATAAGAATGGTCTACCTAGAAGGATTGGTATATCATTGTCCTCTTTGATGTCCATGACAACAAAATCAGTAGGGATAAACAATTGACCTATCCTAACAGGAACATCTTCTAAAATGCCTATCGGATATTTAACAGATCTATCGGCTAACTGAAGTGACATCTTAGTGGGCTGTAATTCTCCTAAGTTTAACCTCTCACAAACTGCTAAAGGCATTAGGCTCACACTAGCTCCTAAGTCTAGAAAAGCTTTTTCGATGACATGATTACCCAAAAGGCAAGGAATGGAGAAATTTCCAGGATCTTTATCTTTCTTTGCTAATTTGTCCTCGGAAATAGCATTACATTCCAAAGGCTTCGGATCGTCAAGTCTACGTTTGTTGGTAAGAATGTCTTTGAGAAACTTTGCATAAGAAGGTATTTGGGTGATGGCTTATGTGAAAGGGATTTCTACATGAAGTTTTTCTATAACTTTAATAAATTTTTGATACTGTTTATTGATCTGGGTTTGTTTGAGTCTTTGCGGATATGGTATAGGTGGTTTATATGGCGGGGGTGGTACGTAAGTTTTATCTTTAGGTTCTCCTCCTTTTTCTCGGCCTTCCTGGTTTTCAGGTTCCTCTGGTTCCTTTACTTCGTCCGGGGGCTTGGTACATTCCTTAGAAGTTTCGAGTTCACTCAATCTAGAGTTTGGTGGCTCATCATAAGCGTTCCCACTTCGTAGGGTAATGGCATTGGCCTGTCCTCTCGGATTTTATTGAGGTTGTTCAGGGAATTGTTCTCCAGGTGTAGTCTGAGGGGCTTGGTTTAAAGCTACCTGAGAGATCTGGGTTTCAAGCATCTTGGTATGAGTAACTATTTGGTCAACCTTGGTTCCTAACTGAGTAATCAATTCGTTAACATGAATGTTTTAATTCATGAACTCCTTGTTTTGTTGGGTTTAAGCGGTGATAAAATTTTCCATAATTTTCTCAAGGCTCGGCTTTGGTGGCACAGGTTGCATAGGTTGATTTGATCTAGGGGCTTGATAACTAGGTCTCGGAGGTGCATTATTTTGGATAGGGTTATTGTTTTTATAGGAGAAGTTCGGGTGATTCCTCCATCCAGGGTTATAGGTATTCGAGTATGGGTTCCCTTGAGTGTAGTTCACTTGCTCAGAGTGGGTTTCGTTTAATAGACTGCATTCTGCAGATTGGTGTCCTTTGGTTCCACATATCTCACAATCCAACGAAACTGCGGCTACAGTATTCGGGTTTATGCACATATGCTCGACTTTGAGGGCTAATGCGTCCATTTTAGCTTGCATAATGTCTATAGAGCTTAGTTCATGCACTCCTCCTTGGGCTTCCTTCTTCTCAACTGTCGCTCGTTCGACTCCCCATGATTGATGGTTTTGAGCCATATCTTCGATGAGGGCACTAGCTTCAGGATAAGGTTTGTTCATCAGAGCACCGCCTGCGGCAGCGTCGATGGTCATCTTTGTGTTGTAATGAAGTCCATTATAGAAGGTTTGAATGATTAACCAGTTTTCTAAGCCATGATGTGGGCATGCTCGTAACAACTCTTTATATCTCTCCCAAGCTTCGAACAACGATTCTCCTTGGTTTTTGGTAAATCTAGTTATATGGTTTCGAAGAATGGCGGTCTTACTCGGGGGAAAATATCTAGCAAGAAAAACTCTTCTAAGGTTATCCCAAGTCGTAATGGAATTGGGTGGAAGGGAATCTAACCATGATAGGGCTTTATCTCTGAGGGAAAAAGGAAATAATATTAAATGTATTGCCTCAGGAGAAGCTCAATTGGTTTTAAAAGTGTCTGCTAATTGAAGAAATATTTTTAAATGTTGGTTTGGGTTCTCAGTAGCGAGACCTACGAATTGTCTCTGTTGCACTAGTTGCAACAGGGATGGTTTAAGTTCAAAATTAATAGCTGGGATGGTTGGGTTTACTATAGTAGAACTAGGTTCTTCATTTGATGGTTGAGCGAAATCCTTAAGAGGTCTTTGGTTTTGATCTTCAACCATAGCTCTCTTAATTCTATGAAAATATAAACGTGCGCGAGCGTAACGTTCAGGTTCCTCCAGAGGATATACTAAGCTTAAACTTCCGGTGCTGCGAGTTCTTCGCATTGACCGGCGGGAAATAGCCTAAGTCTAAACGATATAACAACAGGGAAATGAAATTTGACGAAATTGGTCCCCGGCAACGGCGCCAAAAACTTGATGCGGTGTTTCGCAAGTATACGAACGCGTCAGAGTAATATAAAAGATTGTCGAATCCACAGAGATCAAGTGTCAATCTATCGTTATCTATTGTTATGGTGTTTATCAAAGGCAATCAAAATAAGTGTTTTTAGAGTGTGCAATGAAAAGTAAAGTGTTGAATAAAGATTAATTAATAAAGACAGGGTCGAATGTAATTCACGTAATCAATTAATAATCCAAGTACTTGCTAATAGAATTACTTATGGGCAATGTTTCCTACTTTGAAAAGAACTAATTTAACAGGAACTGTCGCTTTCGCGTATTCAGAACCGAGTTGTACTCCCTAATCAAACCCTCTTATTGTCACTTATAAAAAGGCGTGCATTGCGTTAGAGTAGTAAACCTATTTTTAAGAAATATAGTATCTTGACTAAGTTGAAAAGTATTATAACCTGGATTTCTTAACCAAAAGAGGTTCTCACGAACCAGACTCTAAACTTATAAACGCGTCCGAAAATAGTTTTAAAATCTCTTTTCTTCTTAAGTTAAAAACTCCTAATGAACTAGACAAAGCGCTTTCGCTGTTTTTGAAATAGTTAAAAACAATTAAGTTTAGATAGACGTTGGACGACTTTCGATCTTACCCAACGGAATTGAAGTGCGGGAAAACTTAAGTTGAAAGTTAAAATAGCCCTTAAGTATTTCTACGAACAATTGTACGGATTATCGGTTCAATTACGATCCTTACATTCTAACCTTATAAACTTAGTTAGACATGGTAAAGTAAAAGTGCATTAATTTAAATAAAAGTAGTGCGAGTGCGGAAAGTAAATAAAAGTAGTGTGAGTGCGGAAAGTAAATAAAAGTAGTGCGAGTGCGAGAAATAAATAAAGTAAACCGAGTGTGAGGAAATAAATAATTTAAAGCGAGTGCGAGGAAAATAAATAAAGTAAAGCGAGTGCGAGAAAATAAATAATATAAAGACAAGTAATAAAAACCTGCTCCAATCGGAGGGTTGAATAAATTGCAAAACGGAAATGAAAATGGCGGCAGGATTAACTTCCTTCCAAAGTGCTCCAAACTCGATTACAGACTCTATCACAGACTCGATTACACAATTGTGGTAACACTCCAATGCAAAGCGATTACCACTTTAAAATACTGAATATATGCCTAAGTGAAACAAAGTTGCTCTGAGTTTGCCTCTGCTCTAAGTTTGGATGATTGTAAAAGTGATTTCGAGTTTCTATTTATAAGCAAGTAAAAAGATGGAAATGACAAGGATGCCCTTCAACTTGAAAATGGGAGGGAAAACTTTTCCTCTTGTGGCGCCCGCCACAAGGCCAATCTGAGGCGCCTTAGTGGAAGTAGTGGGGAACGTGGCAGTTGAGGGAAGTTGAACTTGGACACGTCATGGCAGGGTCTATGGCGCCAACCATGGGGTAGGCCACAAGTAAAAAATGCTGAATTTTAGGGTTTTTAGCTCTTTTTCACTCCTTTTCTCGATCGGGGCTCCGATTAAAGTAAAAACCTAAAAACAAAGGAAAACATAGCAATAACACAACAAAATAACAATAAAACAACTAGAATGCATGTGAAATCAGAGTCGAAAATACGGTAAATTTCAGTGTTATCACTTGCGGCAACTTACTTGTCAGGCGTCAACTCCATCAAGTGAAACTATTCTGGTTGAGGTTCTCGCATCAATCCAACGAGAAATTCATCTCATGGACCCACACTACACAATCATCGTTCCTAGTTGGCCAAAGGATTAAGGTTCTACAAATGGTCCTTAGAGTCATGGATCCTGATGAAAATATCGACGCTTACGACAACTTACTTGCTGGGCAACAACATCCTCCAAAGGATCTACTCTAAGTGAAGTTCTCGTACTGACCCAATGAGAAATTCATCTCGCAAACCCGCACTACTCAACCTCGTCCTATCTTATGTTTTTACTCGAGACTCGGGTAAAAATTCTTTCCCACAAGGTTTGCAATCAGAGTATCCAAGTACTAAAGCATAATGGAACCAATACAATAGATTTTATCAATATGAAAATAAAAATAGAAAAAACAATAAAGAAAAGCCACACAAGTAAACAAATAAAGGCACACAAACGACCTAACTAGGCTTGTCTCACTTAGGGAAACATGTTATCCCCAGCAGAGTCGCCATCTGGTGCACCTCGAAAATTGAGAACATGACTTAGCGAAGCATAATCGCACACTCGCATGATGGACTAAACAGAGTCGCCGTCGAACTTCATTTATTCCTAAAAAAGGAAAAGGGAAATATCAATAAAACCTAAGAAAGAATGACAATGATATTGGGCGTCGCAACCAAATCAGGGTTCGGGAGTCGATTATGCAAGGGGGAGGTATTAGCACCCCTCACGTCCGTTGTACTCAACGGAAACCATTAGGTTAATTGTACGTGTTAGTGTTAGCTTGAAATGTTAGGCTTCTCAAATTATTATGAGGGAAAGAATAATAGGATTAAAAAAAAATAGAAGATGTTTTTGGATTTTTAACGATGGGGAATAAACATAAGTTTTTTATTAATGGGCCTGACAAGATTTACAAATCCTGCTCCTACGTATCTCCGGGTGCAATAGAGAACTCAAGGCTTACGCAGTTTTGGGTAGAAAAATATTTGTTTGTTGGTCGATTTTAGCGAAAGCTATATCATATTAATCAACGAAAACATTGTTTTATCCAAAACAGATGAGGAGCGGACGGTACCACACATCGAATGGATTTACAAATCAACATTCGGAAAAACGTCACTTATCTCAACTCAACAATTATGGCCCAATCATTATTTTACATCACCTTAAGACAAGGTGTCTTGCGTTTATGAAAAGGTTTTTCTGACCAATCGCACGACGGCGAAAATAGAGTTTGATTGGTCAAATGTATTTTTGGGCTTGAAAGACGAGTATTTATGACTTGCAAGCTCTTACAACTTGGGTAATACTCGGGACTACGTTTGGATCTTTCATCCAGGTAATCTTTTTATTTCAATTTTATTGAGAAAAGACGTTTGAATATTTATAAATATTTTGAAGAGAAGACGAATACATAGGGCTTACAGGCTCTTACAACTTGGGCCTAATATTCGGAATTACGACTGGATATTTCATCCAGGTAATCTTTTTCTTCAGATTTTATTTAAGAAAATGGTTTGAATATTGGAGAGCTTTGAAAAGAAGATGAATACATAGGGCTTACAAGCTCTTACAACTTTGGCCTAATATTCAGGATTACGCTGGATATTCCATCCAGGGTAATCTTTTTCTTCAGATCTTACTTATGAAAATGGTTTGAATAGAAAAGGAATTGAGAATGATTTGAAGTGATTTTAGGGTAATTGAAATGATACAAGTATATGTGAGCCCGCAAAAAGAAAAAAACTCATTGTAAGAAGACCCAAGAGTAAGCCACGGGACTGACAACCAACCAAAATCAAAAGCAACTGAATTTAGCTCTAAGCTAACTTAAAATAGACTCATTTATGAATCAATCTATAAGAAGCCGAGCAAATAAAATTTATGTGTCCAAGTGATTTTCGGAAATCAAATTGTATTTAAACTCCGAAATTTCAACGTAATGAAAGACAGCAGGAACAACCAAAATATTATTATAGTGGTGTTATGACTTTTTTACATCAACCCAAAGTAATCGGAAAATAAAATAAAATAGCTAAACACGACATACACATACTTGCTATCCACAATAAATTTGAATCACTATGAAATCAATAAAAAAATAAAAAATAAAAAATATAAAAACAATATAAACATATTATAAAATATATGTATATAAAACTCAGTGTATGAAAATATATAGAATCTATACATTCACAAAATAGAATATTTATGAAATATATTAAACTTACAAAAACATTATATATATATATATATATATATATATATATATATATATATATATATATATATATATATATATATATATATATATATATATATATATATATATATATATATATATATATATATATATATATATATATGGAACAAGGGAACAAATCATATCTATATATTTCTCTCTTAGCAATTCATACTTATATTTAAAAAACAACATATTTCTTAAAACAATAAGGAGTAATATATATATATAATATATATATATATATATATATATATATATATATATATATATATATATATATATATATATATATATATATATATATATATATATATATATATGTCAAACTTAAAACAAGACGGTATATAAACTGGAAACGAAATATGTATATACATAAAACCAAAACAAGGTGTGTGAAAATATATATAGGACACTCAAAACAAACAGCAAACATATAAATAAATACAAAATCAATACAAAATAAATATATACATATGAGGATCTAAGCAATCAGTATATCAAATTCAAAAAATAATATATATACAAAAAAAAAACAATAGACATATATATAAAACGAAAAAGACAAATCTAAAATTATAGTATAACAAATTAGTAACCGGAAGTGAAAAAGAAAGAGAGTTTTATGGTAGTTACTCATAGAATGAAAGAGTTTAAGAGGTATATGAAGTTAACAGTAGAACCATCATAATCTAATGAATGTGTGAGAGGGGGTCTTTTTTGAAACAAAACTATCACTTTTTTCTATTTGTTTTATTTTGAATTGAAAGAAAAAAAGGGAGAGAAACAGAAGAAAAGCGCCCTTGGTTTTACATTGTGGATTTTTTTTCCGGTTGTCTCCTCTCAAATTCAATAACTTATACTAGGGTTACTTGAGTTTTAAAAATGACCAAAAGGCCCTTTTAAATATTTTAAGGGATAAAAAGAGTTAAAATTATACAAATCAATTAAAAATTAAATTAATCTAAATAATTGAAATTAAATCTAAACAAAAACATAAAAAATTACAATTAATTATTACAAATATTTTAATAAAGAAATAAAAATAAAGGGACAAAAAATGAATAAAAATTTAGTACAAAAGTGCTTAAAAAATTTAACTGAATGCACCATCATGATCAGTGCGAAACAAACAACTCAGAAACATACATGTTTTTACAAAATTTTGAAATGGAAAACGCACGGTTAGAACACTTAGACGGATCAAAATGTGCCCGAAAAATTAGCCGAAAAATAAATTGAGCACACCAAGTTAAACTATGCAAAACGTAGATTAATAAAACTGATGTCTGCAAGCTTGATTTGGAAATATTTTGTTTGCTGATTTGACGCATATTTAAAAATTGATTCAATTGGTCTGCCTGTAGATCCGAAAATTTATTTCGACTGGTATTCTAGGCATTATGCGGTATGAAATGCATGATATGATATGCAGAGATGTGACAACTATGATGAATGTACGAAATCTGTGATTTATGGTCAAAATCAGGGTGTGACATAGTGGTGTGTGTATTCCGAATGTTTTCCTAAAGATATCTGTGACTTGCCTCTAGAGCGTGATTTTGAATTCGATAGAGGTGAAGTGTTGATCTTTGTATCAGCTAAGCAAGTGAGAGAATCCGTGAAGGATATGGCACAAATGTTTGTGATGTTAGCTTCATTGGAAGCTAGAGGACATGGAGTAGTTTGTGATCTTCCTAGAGTGTGTGAATTTCCTAATGTGTTTTCTAAAGACATCAGTGATTTTCCTCTAGAGCACGGAGTGGATTTTTCTATAGACTTAGTACCTGGTACTAGTTCTATGTCGATGACTCCTTATAGGGTGTCTACTTCAGAGTTGAGGAATTGAATAAGCAACTAGAAAATTTGCTTGAGAAGAAGTTTGTTCAAAGTGTCGATGTTGTTAGTAAAGAAGAGGGGCGGTAGTATGAGGATATGAGTGATTTGAGAATTGTATTATAGGCATTGAAAGAGAACCATTTGTACGTAAATTTTTTCCAAGTACGAGTTATGGTTAAAGGAAGTGAGTTTCCTTAGTCATGTGATCCTAGTGGTGGTATAGTTGTGGATCTATCGAAGATAAATGTCGCGTTATAATGGGAGACTCTGAAGTTTGCCAATGAGATTAGAAGTTTTTCTTGGATTGACTGGTTACTACAGGAAGTTCATTAAAGATTTTTCAAATTTAGCATTGTCGTTAATTCAGTTGACTCGAAAGGGTTAAGCCTAGGTTGGGATGTGCATTGTGAACAGAGTTTCCAAGAACTCAAGAAGAAGTTGATGTCAACTCCAATTTTGATTTCGATGAATCCAAGTGAGTCCTTTGTTGTATATTGTGATGCTTCGAAGATGGGTCTGGGAGGTGTGTTGATGCAAAATGGTTAGGTTGTGGCTTATGCTTAGAGACAGATGAGATTTCATGAAAGGAATTACCCTACGCATGATCTTGAGTTGACAACAATGGTATTCATGTTGAATATTTGAAGGCACTACCTATTTGGCTCCAAATTCGAAGTGTTTAGTGATCATAAGTGTTTGAAATATTTATTTGGTGAGAAGAGTCGAATATGAGGTAGGGGAGATGGCTTTAACTTTTAAAGGGTTATGATTTTAATTTGAGTTACCATTCAGTTTAAACTAATGTTGTAGCTCATGCGACGAGTAAGAAGTCTTTACACAGGTCGATGCTTATGGTTTTAGAGTTAGAACTGATTCAACAATTCAAAGATATGAGTTAGTGGGTGGATAAACTCCTAATAATGTGAAGTTGGGTATGTTGAAGTTGACGAGTGGTATCCTTGAAGAGATCGGTTAAGGTCTGAGATCTGATTTGAGTTTGAATGATCGTCTCACATTAATCGACCAAGGTAATGGATGTGATTTTCGAGTTGATGAAAATTGTGTGATGATGTTCAGAGATAGAATTTGTGTTTCTGATGTACCCGAAGTTAAGAGGAGTATTCTTGAGAAGGGTCACAGAAGTGGATTGAATATTCATCCTGGTGCTACGAATATGTATCAATATATGAAGAAGATGTTTTGGTGGCCATGAATGAAGAAAAAGGTTGTCGAATTTGTGTATCCTTCTTTGACCTGTCAGAAGTCAAAGATCGAACATCAGAAGTCATTGGGTCTGATGCAACCATTGAATATTCCATAGTGCAAATGGGATAGTATTTCCACGGATTTTGTAACAGATTTACCTTAGACTTCAAAGGGATGCGATTCAATTTGGGTGATTGTGTATAGATTGACCAAATCGGCTCATTTTGTACCGATGAGGATCAATTACCCTTTGCAGAAGCTGGATGAATTCTATATTGATGAGACTGTGAAGCTAAATGGTAATCCTTTAAGTATTGTGTTAGATAGAGATCTAAGATTTACATCGAGGTTCTGGGAGAGTCTGTAGGATACTTTGGGTACTATGCTGAAGTTGAGTTCTTCTTATCTTATGTAGACGGACGATCAAATAGAGAGGACTATCCAGTCTTTTGAGGACTTGTTGAGGGCTTGTGTGCTAGAACATGGAGGTACTTGGGATAACTACTTGTCGTTAATGGAGTTTACCTATAACAACAGTTTCTATTCTAGTATCAGAATGGACAAAATGACGCGTTGTATGGTAGGAGGTGTAGAACTTATTTATGTTAGTATGAGTCAGGCGAACGTGTTGTGCTCGGACCTGAGATTTTTCACTTGACGACTAGAAAGATCAAGATGATCTAAGAAATGATGAAAACGTCACAGAGTCGTCAGAAAAGTTACCATGACAAGAGGAGGAAAGCACTTGAGTTCTAGAAGGGAGATCACGTGTTTTTGAGAGTTACGCTGGTAACTGGTGTTGGTCGAGTTTTGAAGTCTCGAAAGCTCACACCGTGTTTTGTTGGTTCTTACCAAATTTTATAGAGGATAAGATAGGTGTCCTATCAGATTGTTTTGTCACCGTCACTAGCTAATCTTCATGATGTGTTTCATGTGTCTCAGTTGAGGAGATACATTTTGGATTTATCTCATGTGATCCAGGTGGATGATATGCAGGTGAGAGATGACCTGACTGTTGAGGTATCACCTATGTGGATAGAGGATTGAGAAGTGAAGTAGATGCATGGTAAACAATTTGCCTTAGTGAAGTTAGTTTGAGGTGGACTAGCTGGTGGGAGCATGACTTGAGAACGTGAGAAGCAGATGAAGGAGTCGTATCTGACCTTACTTTCCTTAAGGTAATTTTCGAGGGTGGAAATTTCTTAAGTGAAGGAGAGTTGTAACACTCCATTTTTTATTAGATTTTTATTATATTTTAATTATTTGAATTATGGATTTTGATGATTTATTTTATGGCTGGGTGTTGGCGGAGTATTATATTAATATAGGGGTATGGAGGGATGATAAAAGTAAGTAGAATAATTTAGAATTGTTTTGATAATTAAAAATAATGTTTTATTTATTTTTATTATATTAATTAGTGAAGATAGAATAATTGAGCCAAATATGAGAAATTGAGAAAGTTAGTGGGAAGAAGAAATATGAGATAATTAAGTTTGGGCCAAGTTGGTGATTTGGAAAAGTTTACCCTAAAAATAAGGAATATGAGAAACATAGGTTTAGGGAGTTTTTCATAGTAAGTGACATTTGAGAAAAAGGAGAAAAAAAGAAATATGAAAGGTGATCAAGGGAAGAGAGTGAAGGTTTCAATTCAGAATTTTTGCAAGGAATTCAGGTAAGGGTGGGAACTTGTTCCAATAGTAATGAGTATGATAGAAGGGTAGAATGGAGGAACCTTTAACTTCCTTATGGTTGGGTGTTTTGATTCATAATTTTGAATTTGGATGCTATGATGGTTATTATATGATGATTATATGATGAATTTCATGTCCCTTATATGTGTGTATTTTTCTGTTTTTATGATTAAACATATATCCACCATTTTTGCAATTTCAAAGGTTTTAGGCATAATCTTAAAACTGTGATTAAATTATTTAATTGTGTTAAAACTGGTAATTAACTTTAAATAATTAGAGTATTGCATGAGTTGTAATTTTCTAAGCGTTTGAGTTTTTATGGAATTGAAATCGGAGGTCCGGAAGACCTCCAACGATGAAAAACTCAGAAAATTCTGCATTTTGTACGTTACGATTGCGCTCAACGTGGGAGCCTTTTTTTATATTTTTTGGTTGAAATCGTTTTGACCATAACTTTTGATCCGTAAGTCCAAATTGAGTGCCGTTTGAAGTGTTGGATATCTGAAATAGAGGGATATAACTTTGTTTCATGAATAAAATGATTTTTGTGATTATTTCATAGATGTTTTTGGGGTTGAAGAAGATGAAAATTGTGTTGGAAATTTTAGAAAACAACAACTTTTTAGTAACGCCTTCGTGCACAGTTTTAACCATAACTTTCAACTCGTGAATCATTTTGGGTTAGGGTTTGAAGCATTAGAAAGCTGACTATAAGAGATATAATGTGATAGTGATAAGTGAATTGATTGAGTATTATTCCTATGTGTCATACGGTGAACTGGACTTTTTGTGGTTTTAATCGCAATGTCGCGGTTAGCAAGAGTCGCCACCGACTTTTCTTTTATCCCATAAGGAAAGGTGGAAAAGAACAGGAAAGACCTTAATTTTAAATTCTTAGGTTCGGGAGGTACTTTATACAAAGGGAAGGTATTAGCACCCTTTGTATCCATGGTTATCCATGGGCTCTTAATTGCTCAATCATTTATGTTTTCTAGTTTGAAAAAGGTGGTTGAGAAATGTGTGAAAAATGTTTTGAAAATGAGAATTTAACTTTGTAATGATTCTTGCATGAATGTATACAAAGTGGTTATCTCGTATAGTTTTTGAAAGTAGTTTAGAAAAATATAACTCGGCAATGATCCTAGTACGGATGTATGCTAAGTGATGATTTTCCAAAAGATGTTTGAAAGGTGTAAGGTGTGAAAAGTATTTTTTTGTTATGAATGAGCAATTAAGGTTATACCTGTCCGAGGTCATTCCGGGCATTTCCTATCCTTATGAGGGTAAAACTGTCCTGACTATTGAGAAGTAAGTAGTTTTATCCTTGGGATATAAAAGGGTCATTGTAGGGTCATCGATAGGTCATTGAAGGCAACAGTTGTGAGGATACCTTAGCATTCGAAGGGACGATCATCATTTAACCGTAGGCTACACCGAAGGGTCATCGCGGGACAAAATCGTATTTTCGAAGGCAACATCTGAGGGACCATGATTTATTTTATGATGATTTAATCGAAGGGTCTTTGCTAAGTGTATCCCTACATTCGCGGGACATGACCGTTATGCCGTAATACCGTAAGGCAGCAAAGAGAGGTCCAAGATCACTTATTTAAAGGTCATATTTTAAAGTCAATTAAGTAATTAAGTCCATACTAAAATCAATGCATTAAAATTAATACATTAAAATTAATACATTAAAATTAAGACATTAAAATGAACACATTAAAATTAATTAGGCCACTTAGGGTGAGTCTCCACAAGGGTATCCCACAAATAAAGTGGGAGACCTAAACAGCAATCTTTTCCCGGGACATATGAACCTTTGCAAAATTCAGCAAACGGGTTAGAATACCAAATCAGGGTGCAATCGAGAGTTGCACCAAAGTAATAGGTAAACAAAGCATGGTTATGATAAAACAGGTCAGATGGGCAAAGATCAAAATAGGCCGAAGAACAGCGGCATCCATTACAACAATTCAAAGTATCCAGGCATACTTAAGTTACATGCAAAACCTCAAATATATTTATGAATCTCAATTATGATATCACATGTGAATTAGGAACATAAAGTGATAATAGTAACGCAAACCTGTTTGCACTTGAGTCGCAACCTTGAATTGGCCGATCGGATAGACTTGAGCGGAGGTGACCTTGCTGCCACCGTAAGATTAGATTCGGTAAAAAGGCACGCAATAGTTTCCGTTGTAGAAACTATTGTGCAAAAAGAATCAACTAAATACCAAAAGGGAATCAGGAATGGCAAAAGAAATAGTGTAGCCCTTGTAAAACACAATGCCAAAGCTGCTGGAAAAGAAGAAAAAAATGCAAAGGCGAAAACGGCAAAGGAAAAAGAATCTCGGAAAAAGCTCCCCTTTTAGGTTTTCAAGGTGGCTATTTATATTGTTGTCATTAGGTCATGCCTGCTGCCAAAAAAGGTCTTCAACGCGCGCGTGGATCTAGGGCCCAACGGACCTTCAAGTCTCCGAAGCATTATCTGCGCCCAAAAAGTAGGGGAACGGTGTGACGTTCGTCACACCATGTGTGACGCCCGTCACAGGGGTAGGCGTGACGCTCGTCACAGCCTCTGTGACGCTCGTCACAGATGCCACACCCGTGTTCTTGTACTTTGGGTTGGGCTTTGCTGTTTGGTTCGTTTTCTTTCTTTTTGCACCCCTTTTCCTCCGCTTCCAAATAAACCACTTTCATATTATCACTAGGTGAGCGTGTAGCGAGTAGGCCATTTTGGGTCATTCGCGAGCTGGGCCTTTGTTCCTTTAAGTGTCATAAAAATGAGTCGGAGTGCCCTGAAATGTCTTGAAATATTAATGGGCAAATTTTGGGGTATGACAGCTGCCCCTGTTCAATATTCTTGAACCGAGAGAGTAGAATGGTATGTGCACCATTCGTGGTCTGGAGGTGGAAGATTATTGAACACTAGAATGCCCCGAAAATTTGCGCTTGTCAATTGGTCTTGATGGAGATGGGCTTAAAGATGCCATCCAGGAAGTTTGATGATGGGAGCTTCAGACTGTGTCGTACGTTAGACGATATCTGAAGACATGGGTGTCATACCGGGTCATACACTAGACCGTATAGTGAATCCCCCGTCATGCTGTTGACTTCGCTGGGGAGTCAGAGTATGCTATACTGCTGGGGATGAGGGATCAGAATGGATCATATGTTAGACCGTGTCTGAATACCAGAGTGAGCTGTTCCTTAGGCAGATGACTTTGCTGTGGATGCAAGATCAGAATGGATCGTACGCTAGATCGTATCTGAGTTGCAGAATGAGCCGTACGTTAGGCTGAAGCTGCTGAAAAGGGAGTAGTCGCATACTAGACTACCATTCAGGAATGTACCTGTCCGAAGGTAGCACCTGAGAAAGGGAATAGCCGTATACTAGACTACCATTCAGGAATGTACCTGTCCGAAGGTAGCACCTGAGAAAGGGAGTAGCCATATACTAGACTACCATTCAGGAATGTACCCGTCCGAAGGTAGCACCTGAGAAAGGGAATAGCCGTATACTAGACTACCATTCAGGAATGTACCTGTCCGAAGGTAGCACCTGAGAAAAGGAGTAGCCGTATACTAGACTACCATTCAGGAATGTACCTGTCCGAAGGTAGCACCTGAGAAAGGGAGTAGCCATATACTAGACTACCATTCAGGAATGTACCTGTCCGAAGGTAGCACCTGAGAAAGGGAGTAGCCATATACTAGACTACCATTCAGGAATGTACCCGTCCGAAGGTAGCACCTGAGAAAAGGAGTAGCCGTATACTAGACTACCATTCAGGAATGTACCTGTCCGAAGGTAGCACCTGAGAAAGGGAGTAGCCATATACTCGACTACCATTCAGGAATGTACCTGTCCGAAGGTAGCACCTGAGAAAGGGAGTAGCCATATACTCGACTACCATTCAGGAATGTACCTGTCCGAAGGTAGCACCTGAGAAAGGGAGTAGCCATATACTAGACTACCATTCAGGAATGTACCCGTCCGAAGGTAGCACCTGAGAAAAGGATGAAGGTTTAACTTGGTCGTACATTAGACTGTATCTGATGCCTGGAAGGTCTAACTTGGTCGTACATTAGACTGTATTTGAGTTGTTGAAGGAGTCATATGTTGAGATGAATCCGGATGAACCGTATGTTAGGCTGTATCTGTATACATTGTATTTGCAATAAATGTTTGGGATGGGCTTAAAGATGCCATCGCTAGGAGGATATCGAAGTGTTGTCAGAATGAATGTTCCCATAAATTGCATCTGGAATATGTATCTAGATCTGGTCTGTGATTGATAAAGGCGTCTGCATGAATGAGCCTTTTACTCTGACTATATCAGGAGGATAATTAACCTGCCAAGAAAAGTTAGCTTTATGCCATGTCATGATGCATGAGATGTTTTATGCTTTCGAAAATGAATGCGAATGTTGTATGCAGGCGTATGCTGCGAAATGATGTAATGAGTTATGGTATGAGAAGTTCTGCTTGGGGACTCTACTGGGGGAAAATAAATCCCCATCTACTGATTGGAGATATTCGTGTTGAGGACCCTCTCTCGGCTGGGGGTTCTGATTTCTGTCTGATGGTAGAGATATTCAACAGAGCCTGGCTAGGGATGGATGAGATGATCAATCTGCCTGATGAGGCCGACCTCTGTTGGGGAATAGCTGGCTGTGCCGGGGAATACTGCCAATTTCTTCTGGGAAAAACAGGCTTGCTGGAGGAAGAGAATTGGTAGTGGATTCATTGGAAGCATGATTAGACCTTATTCTCGATCCCGAAGTTTTGTAGTAATTGTTATTGCTATTTTATGTACGTATTTTTGATAACATTGGTCATATTCAAATGCACATATTAATTCAAATTAAATCAATGGACGTTTACGCAAACAAAACAGAAAAAGTAAAAACAAAAGTATCTTTTTTGAAAGAAGGTTGTATTGATTTTGAAAGGAGGCCTATAAACAGGCAATTGTATACAAGGAGACAGAAATCCTAGTAAGAGGAAATTGTCAAAAACAAAGAGACAGCTATGCAGAAAAGGTCCTATTGATTTTAAGTCTACTACTGCCATTATGTCTTCAAGCATCTCATCCCCTGCTGTCGGATAGAAGTGATTGGCTTGGTCAGTCCCTGGAACTTGGATGAAAGTTGACTGAGAACGGGACATAGTCATACGCTTTAATCCCTAATTTTTGCCTGGACCGCCTTTTCAGGTTTTCAGTCCACCAGGATACCCTTTTTTGCCCAAGCCACCTTTTCAGGTTTTCGACTTGCCGGGTGTACATCTTTATATGTTTATCCCTAATTTTGCCCGAACCCTTTTGGTTCGCCGGGATGCCCTTACTTTTGCCTAGGTACGTCGACCTAGCGGGTCTCTTTTATGCGTAGTATTTTTTAACTATGTCCGCGTTCACAGGATGCGGGAAGTCTTCGCCATCCATTGTAGCAAGTATCATGGCTCCACCAGAGAATACCTTCCTAACTACAAATGGCCCTTCGTATGTGGGAGTCCATTTGCCTCTGGGATCACCTTGGGGTAGAATGATACGCTTGATCACCAAGTTACCAATTTGATACACCTGTCTCTTGACTCTTTTGTTAAATGCCTGGGTCATGCGTTTCTGATATATCTGCCCATGACAAACAGCCGCAAGTCTCTTTTCATCAATCAAGTTTATCTGGTCGAGTCGTGTCTGAATCCATTCATCTTCATCTAAGCCTGCCTCTTTCATGATTCTTAGAGAGGGAATCTGGACTTCCACTGGTAAAACGGCTTCCGTTCCATAGACTAAAGAGAAAGGAGTTGCCCCTGTCGAAGTGCGTACTGAAGTGCGATAACCGTGAAGGGCAAACGGTAACATCTCATGCCAGTCTTTGTACGTTACCGTCATCTTTTGTATGATCTTCTTGATGTTCTTATTAGCAGCCTCTACGGCGCCGTTCATCTTTGGTCGGTACGGAGAAGAGTTGTGATGCTTAATTTTGAACTGCGTGCAGAGTTCAGTAATCATCTTGTTGTTCAAATTAGTACCATTGTCAGTGATAATTCTTTCAGGGATGCCATATCGACAAATAAGACTATTCTTGATGAACCGTGCCACCACATTCTTGGTGACAGAAGCGAATGAGGCTGCCTCTACCCACTTTGTGAAGTAATCAATAGCGACGAGAATGAAGCGATGTCCGTTGGAAGCCGTAGGTTTAATCTCTCCGATCATATCGATGCCCCACATTGCAAAGGGCCAAGGAGCTGTCAACACGTTCAATGGAGCAGGAGGCACATGTACTTTGTCCGCATAAATCTGGCACTTGTGACAGGTTCTGGAGTGATGATGGCAATCGGCTTCCATGGTAGACCAATAATACCCTGATCTCAGAATCTTCTTGGCCATTGTATGTCCATTAGAATGAGTCCCAAAAATACCGTCATGCATGTCTTCCATAATCCTTTCTGCTTCCTTTTTATCCACACAGCGAAGCAGAGTCGAATCATGATTACGTTTGTATAATACTCCGTTACTCAGAAAGAATTTAGCGGAGAACTTCCTCAGGAATTTTCTGTCCTTGATGGATGCCCCTTCAGGGTATTCCTGAGCTTCCAAATATCTTCTTATGTCGTGGAACCAAGGTTTCTCCTGTACCTTCTCAGTGTTAAGTCCATAACAGTACGCTGGTTCATCTAACCGTCCAATGGTAATCATGGGAGCTTCACCGTCCCATCTGACTCTGAACATAGACGACATGGTAGCTAATGCGTCTGCCAACTGATTCTCTTCTCGTGGGATATGTTCAAATGTTATCTCTTCAAAGTATGGGATCAATGTCATCACCTGCTCTCGATAAGGGATGAGATTTGGATGTTTAGTATCCCATTCCCCTTTGATCTGACTGATTACCA
This sequence comes from Lathyrus oleraceus, assembly GCF_024323335.1. Lineage (NCBI taxonomy): Eukaryota > Viridiplantae > Streptophyta > Magnoliopsida > Fabales > Fabaceae > Lathyrus > Lathyrus oleraceus. The sequence goes on along the minus strand of NC_066584.1, from coordinate 198,079,175 downwards.
AGGCCGAATCTCCGTACACACTCAAAAGCTTGATTCGCCAGTCTATAGCAGCTTTGAGTCCAAAAATACATGCTTCATACTCAGCCATATTATTGGTGCAATGAAAACATAGTCTAGCAGTGAGAGGTGTATGGTAACCTCCGGGAGAAATGAGTACAACCCCAACACCATGGCCCAATGCATTAGAAGATCCATCAAAGACCATAGTCCATCGGGATCCCCCTTCGGGTCCTTCATCTGGTTTAGGTTTTTCATTATCCGTAACAAACATGACATCCTCATCTGGGAACTCAAAATTCATAGATTGGTAATCATCCACCGCTTGATGAGCCAAATGATCAGCCAGCACGCTTCCTTTGATTGCTTTCTGGGTAGTACATTGGATATCATACTCTGTTAAGATCATCTGCCATCTTGCTATTCTTCCGGAGAGGGCAGGCTTCTCGAACATGTATTTGATGGGATCCATCCTAGAAATCAACAAAGTGGTATGATTCAACATATACTGTCTTAGTCGGGGAGCAGCCCAGGCCAAAGCACAGCAAGTTCTCTCGAGCAGTGAATATCTTGTTTCACAGTCGGTAAACTTTTTGCTCAGGTAGTATATGGCATGCTCTTTTCGACCAGACTCGTCATGTTGCCCCAACACACACCCCATTGAATTTTCTAACACGGTCAAATACATGATTAGAGGTCTTCCTTCAACCGGTGGCATCAGTGTCGGAGGTTCCTGGAGATACTTCTTGATTTTGTCAAAAGCTTCTTGGCATTCGTCATTCCATATCATCTCTTGATTCTTCCTCAATAATTTGAAGATGGGTTTGCAGGTAGCGGTCAAGTGGGAGATAAATCGAGCAATGTAGTTCAAGCGCCCCAAGAAACCTCTGACCTCTTTCTCTGTACGGGGAACTGGCATTTCTTGAATAGCCCTCACTTTAGCCGGGTCAACCTCAATTCCTTTGCCACTGACAATAAAGCCTAAGAGTTTACCGGATCTCACTCCAAAAGTGCATTTGTTCGGATTTAATCTCAACTTGTACTTCTTCAGCCTCTCGAACAGTTTATATAAATGATCGAGATGCTCTTCCTCAGTATGAGATCTGGCTATCATGTCATCCACATATACTTCTATCTCATGATGAATCATATCGTGGAACAAGACCACCATAGCACGCTGGTACGTTGCCCCGGCGTTCTTTAGACCGAATGGCATTACTTTGTAACAAAAAGTGCCCCATTGCGTCACAAACGTAGTTTTCTCCATGTCCTCAGGTGCCATCTTAATCTGGTTATAACCCGAGAATCCATCCATGAATGAGAATACTTTGTGTTGAGCGGTGTTATCTACCAGAACATCAATGTGCGGGAGTGGAAAGTCATCTTTGGGACTTGCTTTATTCAGGTCTCGGTAATCTACGCACATTCGCACCTTACCATCTTTCTTTGGTACTGGTACCACATTAGCAACCCATTGAGGGTAAGAAGTAACGGCTAGGAAACCGGCATTGAACTGTTTCATAACCTCGGCTTTGATTTTCTCGGACATTTCAGGACGCATGCGACGAACCTTTTGCTTAACAGGACGACATTCTTCCCTCGTTGGCAGTCGATGCACCACTATATCAGTATCCAACCCGGGCATGTCTTCATAAGACCAGGCGAAAACCTCTACATAGTCATGTAACATCCGAATCAATCTTTCTTTGACACTGTTTTCCAATCCTGCTCCTATTCTGACTTCTTTTCTTTCCACTAGATTTACGACTTCGAGTGACTCTTCATGCGGCTGTATAGTCCTTTCCTCTTGCAGTAACAGTCTGGCAAGCTCTCCAGGGACTTCACAATCTTCCTCACTTCCATCTTCGGCTTGGTAGATCGGATTTTCAAAGTCATAATGAACAGTAGCGGAATTATTGTCAATAGGATCCAGAGTGGATACGGATCTGCGATTTATGACGTGAGTGTGTGTAAGAATGCATAGCTTGTTTGAAAGACGACAGGAAAAATAAAGAGCGCAATATTTGAATGCGGAAAAGTCCATTGATTTATTGAATATGAATATGCTTATGAAATGACAAACCCTTAACAAATTAGCTATTGTGCCCCGGGTATAGACACAATGCTTTAAGAAGTTCAATTGAAAAAATAAAGATTTGCAAAACTAAATGGACAATAGCAATTACTCCTGACTAAAGGAGATCGGGGTAGTGTCTTCAGCCTTCCAATTATTGAGTCCGTCGCCAATTGTTGGGTAGATCCAGCTATCCAGGTCGCAATCATCGTCAGCATCTTCTACAGCATTGATTTGATCTTTGACCATCTTTCCAGAGTTGAATCCCAGACCAGCTTTGTCAGACTTGTACGGTACGTTGATCAGTTGACCCCAGCCAGTACAGCCACCATCTTCGACCACAGCTTGAGCATCTTTCAGAGAAATCATAGCAGGAGGAGCTCGAATAACCTCGGGCACAAGGGGAGTTGGCTTAAGGACAGGACTAGGCGGAGGAACCACTTCAAATGACTGAGTTGGAGTCTCGAAGAATTCACCATCCATCTCAACGTATCTGAAGGTATGCACACTACTGACAATGTATTCTTCTTCCCCACTCACAGTGACAATCTTTCCCTCTACTGGATATCTCAGCTTTTGATGGAGAGACGAAGCTACAGCACCTGCCCCATGAATCCAGGGGCGTCCCAGCAAGCAGGAATAGGCGGGGCGAATGTTCATTACATGAAAGGTAGTGTTGAAGACTTGAGGTCCTATCTTGATAGGGAGAACAACTTCACCGTGGACAACACTCTTTGCACCATCGTAAGCACGCACCACAATGTCACTAGGATTCAATTCAATGCCTTTACAGTCCAGTTTATCGAGCACAACTTTCGGCAGCACATTCAAGGAAGAGCCATTATCGATCAACACATGAGCCAAAGTGATTCCCTTACACTCAATAGAAATATGCAGGGCCTTATTGTGGTTCCTTCCTGCTGGTGTCAGGTCAGCATTGGAAAAACCTAGGCCGTCGTCAACAGTCAGGTTAGCAACATAGTTTTCGAACTGATCGACGGAGGTCTCCTGAGGTACATGGGCAGTCTTCAGGAATTTTATCAAGGCATTGGCATGAGATTCAGAAGACAACAACAAGGACAACATCGAGATTTTGGAAGGGGTATGCCCTAACTGTTCTACCACATCAAAATCACTCTTGCGGATGATTTTCAGCACTTCTTCCATTTCTCGTTTGGCAACGTCTTCAGTAGTAGCTTCGATCGGTGTCTCTGACTGAGAAGGGTTGACTGGTTCCTTTCCTCGGTTCTCGGGAACTGGAGGTGAGATCTCTGGAGAGAAGATCCTTCCGCTTCGAGTAACTTTACTAGTCCCAACAATGTCATTAGGATTAGCAGAATTACCCACTTGCTTTACACCATGGATGTAAACATCACCTCCATAATTCCACGGAATAGCTTTGCTTGAGGAATACGGGATCGGGCCAGGTGCAGTAATGATCAGGGGAGCTACTCCGGGCTCAGCAATGATCTTTACAGGTATTCTGGGAGCAGTAATCTTCACTGGAACCTTGGACCTTGCAATCACAGATACTTCTTCAACAGGGTTTTCCGTCTTAGAAACCCTTTCAAAGAGAATTGTACGATCGTCTATCAGCTGTTGAATACCATTCTTCAATTTCAAACAGTCCTCGGGCCGGAGTATGCAGAGATTGCAATCTTCAGTACAACCTGGAAATAAACCAGCTTGCAATAAATTCCTCTTTATAATTGGGAGAGGAGATGTTAAGTCCGCTACAGTAGTGATGAGAGGATTGTCATCGAGAGCATTAACAGCTTTGTCATGATTAGGCATAGGAGCGGTGATGACATTAGGGGTCTCCGGAGGCTCGAACTCAATTTCCCCAGCGTCGATCATGTCCTGAATTTTATTCTTTAACAGCCAACAATCGTTTGTATCGTGCCCGGGGCTATCGGAGTGATATGCACACCTGGCATTGGGATTATAACGAGGCGAAGCAGTGTTGACATTTGCAGGAGGACCTCTGAGAGTGATTAAATTTACCTTCAGCATGCTTTGCAGTGCTTGTGCTAAAGTCATATTGAGCTTGGTAAACTGCCTTCTTGGTCTGTCTTGCCTTTGCTGGAAGTTCTGAGCTGGCGGGGCTGCAATTGTCACTGCTCCAACGGCGTGGTCACCATTTTTCTTATTATGATTCTTCTGACCATACACAGCATTCGATTCATTCTTCCCATGATAGGATTTCTTACTGCTTGTAGAAGTAGCTGCCTGTAACTTTCCACTTCGAATGCCGCTCTCCACCCGTTCACCTGTCAGTATAAGTTCAGTGAAACCTGAGGAAGAACTCCCCAGTAGATGGCTGTAGAATGGGCCAGTCAGGGTACCCATGAACAGGTCTACTAACTCTCGGTCAGTCATAGGGGGTTTGACCCTGCCAGCCAAATCTCTCCATTTCTGAGCATACTCTTTGAAGCTTTCTTTAGATCCCATGGTCATATTTTGTAGCTGTAGCCGAGTAGGCGCTAATTCAGAATTGTACTGGTACTGCTTATAGAAAGCTGTTGCTAAATCAGTCCAGGTGCGGATGTCAGAGCTCTCGAGCTGATAATACCATTCCAACTGAGTGCCAGACAGACTTTCTTGGAAGAAGTGGATCCACAGTTTCTTATCAGTGGTATGCGGCTGAATCTTTCTCACATAAGCCCTTAAATGCATCTGAGGGCAGGATGCACCATCGTACTTAGTGAAAGTGGGGATTTTGAATTTGCGGGGAATGGTCACATCGGAGACCAGACCCAGACTTTCGAAATCCAGACCAGGTGTCTTCTGACCCTCCATGGCTAGCATGCGTTCTTCCAGCAGTTTGTACTTATCATCTCTTGGAGAGTACTGTTCATTTTCATACTCTTCATCATCATCCTCAGGGTTAGAGAAATCAGCATTCTCCTCCTCTGAATCATCCTCCGCCCCCTCTTCTGGACCATTCGGGATTCCAAATTTGATTCCCGTAGCCTGTCCTTTACGCCTTCTGCCCGGGTTAATGAAGCTCACAGCTTTCTTGTCCTTCTTCTTTTCGGCCAAAAGAGCCTTCAGTTCCTCCTGCCCCTTGGATAAGCTTAGCATCATCTCCTTGAACTGAGCATTCTGAGTCTGGAGATCTTTGACAGTTTGTTCGAGATCCATTTTTCTGTTTAAGAGGCAGACCGTGAGAATATGGTCCTTTGGAATACCTGTTATGCAATGTCATGTTATGTGATGCAATGCATGAAATGTTTTCAAGGACTTTTGGAATTTAACTTTGCATAAATCACCAACAAGAGAGAAATGTTTATTGCTACTTTTTTAATCAATGTTCATTACAAAAGGCATAATAGTAAAATACAATGAAATCTCAAGTCTCCCAGGGGCGACTTCTTTTTGGGCGAAGATATGCATTGAGTCTTCGTTCCTCATTAAGCTGACTGGTGAGCTCTAATACTTTCTTCCTTTCTGCATTGAACTGAGCTTCGAAAGTATCTCTCTCTTCTCTCAACTGGGTCCAGGATCTTTTCAATTCCTCAGCATCAGTAGGCATATCTGGGTAAGGAATGATCTGGGAAGTACCTCCTTCGACCTCTGATTCAACAATCAATGGTCCGACTGCAAGATATGGCATGACAAGTTCACGAGCTCTGGCGCGTACCCATCTGAGATAAGGCTCCATAGGAATAGAATTTTTCTTGCCTAAATTGCTCCTTTTCACCATGCCCCAAGCTCGTACAAACTTTTGACGGAGATTTTGAGGGTCATTGTCATAGTCGAACACTATACCTTGGATAATCATTTCATGTGGACTATCTCTTCGGGCATACCCAAACTGACGTAGGGCTAAGGCAGGATTATAAGTAATACCTCCTCTTATCCCCATGAGGGGTACATTAGGGAATTCTCCACAACGGTCGATGATGATAACATTTTCTCTGAGGTTAGAACACCAACGGATGTCCGAATGGGAGAGTGCCATTATCCTTTGAGACCACTTCAGATTTTGATCATTCTTTAAAACTGATTGAGGAAGGTGCGAAATAAACCACCTAGACAACAAAGGTACACAGCACATGAGAGTCCCTTGCTTCTTCATAGTACGAGTGTGAAGGGAATGCAAGACATCTCCAAGCAAGGTAGGCACAGGGTTATGAGTGAGGAATATCTTAATAGCATTCATGTCTATGAATTGGTCTGGATTAGGGAATAGCACCAAACCATAGATTAGCAATGCTAAAACATCTTCAAAAGCATGCACTTTCATAACTTTCAGGAATTCCCGGGCTTTACTTATCAGAAATTTAGCAAGTAAACCTTTCATTCCACTTCTTGTTACCCAATTAGCTTCAATGTCGGACTTTGTCATGTGTAAAGCTGTGGCAACTTCTTCAGACTTTGGCATCTTTTCTAAACCGCTGAAGGGTATTTGATCCAGGATAGGTATCCCAAGCAGCTGGGAGAATTCTTCTAACGTGGGTACCAACTGATAATCTGGGAAAGTGAAGCAATGATGCTTAGGATCGAAGAACTGGAATAGGACTCTCATCATATCTTCCTTGAAACCAGTGGTAACTAAGTTGAGAAGATGACCATGTTTCTTGTTGAACTGAGCATGATCGGGAAGTTCTGACACCAAATCCTTGAGTTGAGGAGAGATTGCTACAAGATTGATCCGGATAGTCTTCCTGGAAGCCATAACCTGTTTAACAGAGCAAAGCTAAATTCCTAAGTCCTTGAAATGGTTAGTATGATGATGTTATGATGTTATGATGTTATGATGTTATGCAAGCACAAGCATGTCACACAACAATTATTCCTAGGTTTTAAGGCTTGCCTGAGTTCCATAGGTAAGTACCCTCCCCACTGAAGTTTGGTTGGTTCAACCTGTCCTAGCATAGTAACCGGGTTCTAGAAGGATCTCAGATCATCGACCTTTCTTTAGGTCCACTTCAGTGCAACACCAAGTGGTTGACCGACGCTTTCCTAAAGTCCAATCTCAAAGAGTGTAGCATCGAGTATCAACCAACCTCAGTCGGAACCGAAGTCAGTTATCTCACTACTTTCTAATGGCTAGGATGAGTCAATTAGGGTTCTAAAGGTCTGGTTAATGCTTTGATGACACCACGCGGAAGCCAAATTTTTCCCCAAATAACATGAGGACCATCAGGACAACCAAAGTGTCGCATTAACCGTAGCTATCATTTTAACCATTCCAGTATACGCCGGATAGTCGCGATGATCTATTGCTACTTACCTAAGGTACACTAGATCCGGGTGTAGGATCTTTCACTCAACAATACCCTTAAAGCGAAAGAACAAATTAAAACATAAATGATTTTTTTAAGATGGACCTCTCTTTTCGTCCCCAGCAGAGTCGCCAGTTCTGTCATACGGTGAACTGGACTTTTTGTGGTTTTAATCGCAATGTCGCGGTTAGCAAGAGTCGCCACCGACTTTTCTTTTATCCCATAAGGAAAGGTGGAAAAGAACAGGAAAGACCTTAATTTTAAATTCTTAGGTTCGGGAGGTACTTTATACAAAGGGAAGGTATTAGCACCCTTTGTATCCATGGTTATCCATGGGCTCTTAATTGCTCAATCATTTATGTTTTCTAGTTTGAAAAAGGTGGTTGAGAAATGTGTGAAAAATGTTTTGAAAATGAGAATTTAACTTTGTAATGATTCTTGCATGAATGTATACAAAGTGGTTATCTCGTATAGTTTTTGAAAGTAGTTTAGAAAAATATAACTCGGCAATGATCCTAGTACGGATGTATGCTAAGTGATGATTTTCCAAAAGATGTTTGAAAGGTGTAAGGTGTGAAAAGTATTTTTTTGTTATGAATGAGCAATTAAGGTTATACCTGTCCGAGGTCATTCCGGGCATTTCCTATCCTTATGAGGGTAAAACTGTCCTGACTATTGAGAAGTAAGTAGTTTTATCCTTGGGATATAAAAGGGTCATTGTAGGGTCATCGATAGGTCATTGAAGGCAACAGTTGTGAGGATACCTTAGCATTCGAAGGGACGATCATCATTTAACCGTAGGCTACACCGAAGGGTCATCGCGGGACAAAATCGTATTTTCGAAGGCAACATCCGAGGGACCATGATTTATTTTATGATGATTTAATCGAAGGGTCTTTGCTAAGTGTATCCCTACATTCGCGGGACATGACCGTTATGCCGTAATACCGTAAGGCAGCAAAGAGAGGTCCAAGATCACTTATTTAAAGGTCATATTTTAAAGTCAATTAAGTAATTAAGTCCATACTAAAATCAATGCATTAAAATTAATACATTAAAATTAATACATTAAAATTAAGACATTAAAATGAACACATTAAAATTAATTAGGCCACTTAGGGTGAGTCTCCACAAGGGTATCCCACAAATAAAGTGGGAGACCTAAACAGCAATCTTTTCCCGGGACATATGAACCTTTGCAAAATTCAGCAAACGGGTTAGAATACCAAATCAGGGTGCAATCGAGAGTTGCACCAAAGTAATAGGTAAACAAAGCATGGTTATGATAAAACAGGTCAGATGGGCAAAGATCAAAATAGGCCGAAGAACAGCGGCATCCATTACAACAATTCAAAGTATCCAGGCATACTTAAGTTACATGCAAAACCTCAAATATATTTATGAATCTCAATTATGATATCACATGTGAATTAGGAACATAAAGTGATAATAGTAACGCAAACCTGTTTGCACTTGAGTCGCAACCTTGAATTGGCCGATCGGATAGACTTGAGCGGAGGTGACCTTGCTGCCACCGTAAGATTAGATTCGGTAAAAAGGCACGCAATAGTTTCCGTTGTAGAAACTATTGTGCAAAAAGAATCAACTAAATACCAAAAGGGAATCAGGAATGGCAAAAGAAATAGTGTAGCCCTTGTAAAACACAATGCCAAAGCTGCTGGAAAAGAAGAAAAAAATGCAAAGGCGAAAACGGCAAAGGAAAAAGAATCTCGGAAAAAGCTCCCCTTTTAGGTTTTCAAGGTGGCTATTTATATTGTTGTCATTAGGTCATGCCTGCTGCCAAAAAAGGTCTTCAACGCGCGCGTGGATCTAGGGCCCAACGGACCTTCAAGTCTCCGAAGCATTATCTGCGCCCAAAAAGTAGGGGAACGGTGTGACGTTCGTCACACCATGTGTGACGCCCGTCACAGGGGTAGGCGTGACGCTCGTCACAGCCTCTGTGACGCTCGTCACAGATGCCACACCCGTGTTCTTGTACTTTGGGTTGGGCTTTGCTGTTTGGTTCGTTTTCTTTCTTTTTGCACCCCTTTTCCTCCGCTTCCAAATAAACCACTTTCATATTATCACTAGGTGAGCGTGTAGCGAGTAGGCCATTTTGGGTCATTCGCGAGCTGGGCCTTTGTTCCTTTAAGTGTCATAAAAATGAGTCGGAGTGCCCTGAAATGTCTTGAAATATTAATGGGCAAATTTTGGGGTATGACACTATGCCTACTGTGTTAGGGAAGTTTTTATTCATACGTTCGGTTAATAAATTGTTGACACATCGCGACGATTTTAGTCATAACTTTTATTTTGTAAGTCCAATTTTGATGTCGTTCGAAGAGTTAGAAAGCTAACACTCAGACTCATAACATGGTAGTGATTGTTGAGATGTTTTAATAATATTTACATGCCTACTATGTTAATAAATGTATTGGTTTATACGTTTGGTTGATGAATCATTGCATTGTTATAATATCATGGTGTGATAATTATGTTGTTATGTCGATGATGTTAAGATGTTGACGAGTTGCTATTGTTTATTGATATTATTCATATGGTAACATGAATTGGTTGTTGCATGATGAATGATGTGATGTATAAATGATGAGATGTGTGTGGGGATCCTTTAGGTGAACCTTGTTGTCTTAATGCATGTTATTTGAGAGTCATGCATCTTAGTGTACGGGCTTTGGTCCAATTTTGGTGAGCCTCGATTCTATGATGATAGATCGAGTGCGAGTAGCTAATTCTTATTATGGGGTATTAGTGAAGTGTTACATATGTTGATGGTAACAAGTTTTGGTGAGCCTCGATCTTATTGTGATGGATCGGGTACGAGTAGCTAATTCCTATTATGGGGGATTAGTGAAGCGTTACCTATGGTGATGGTAGCGATTTTGGTGTGCTCTGGTTCCAAGAGGGAATCGATCTTATGATGGGGATTATGGAGTGAGATGAACTGAGTGTTCATATTTGGTACCACATGCATGTTGAGTCGGTGTTGAGTATATTGCATAAGTGTTGCATTTGTATAGGTTGTTATTGATGTGCTATTGGACGATATGTTGTTGCATATGATGTTAATGATAATTGAGGTATGGTTTTGTATGATATTGATGATAATTGAGATGCTGTCGTGTATGATGTTGATTACTATTTGGATGTAGGAATGTCATATATTGTTATCCATGATTGTGTAGATGTTGTAATATATTCTTCATTCTATATCATTATTATTGAAATGAATTCTCACCCCTTCTTTTTGAATGTTGCTTTTACATGAGCATCGTGCAGATACTCAAGAGTAGTATTGTTGAAGTAAGTGGAATGTAGCTCTTGGATTACTTCTTTTTTTTGTCGCTTTTACTAGTTGTACCTTGCTCTGATCATGTAACATCGGGTTGGGTTAAACACTTATTTTATTCCTTATGTCTGATTATGTTGAAGTCATAAGACTAATTTTGTTGTTGAGAATTATTAAGATGTTGAGTTGATTGATTGAAACTCTCTTATTTTGTTATTATAATGAAGTTGAGACTAGATGTTATTACTTGCTTTATCTTCCATAATTGTGATGATAATTCTGTTGCGATAATACTTTAAAATGGAAGTGAGCGTGCAGTGACAAGTTATGAATGTCTTATTATATGAATATATAATACCGATCAGATGAGATGGATGTCGTGTAAAAATCTCAGGTATGATTCAGATAAGTTGGATGTCGTGTAAACATCCTTATTATAAATGTGTGTATTGGAATTTATTGTTGAAACCCGTGTTACGGAGCAGGTCATGTGTGTTATGAATGTGTGACACCCTATGTGGTTTTATTTTATATTTAATTTACGCGATAAACTATGTGTGGAGTTTAGGATGTTACAAAACACGTCAAGGCACTGACTCATATCCCGAGTATAGGAGAAGGTTTGATGAATCTATATCATTAGGTATAGATAGGTCTGTCGATAATAGATGGGTGGTTCCTTATAACCTTTGGTTACTATTAAAGTATGACTGTCACATCAATGTAGAGATTTGCAGTAGCATTAAAAGTATCAAGTATCTATACAAATATGTGTACAAGGGCCCTGATCGTGTGGCTATGGAGGTTCATAAAGGATCATACATGGATGGAGTTCAGCAATATGTTGATGCAAGATGGATTTGTGCTCCCGAGGTATTATTAAAAATATTTCAATTCACTATTTACCGATTATATCCTTTGGTTGAAAGATTGCAGATCCACTTGTCGAACCTCCATCAAGTGCGCTTTTATGATCATCAACGAGTTGCAGATATGTTAAATAATTAATGCAACTCCAAAATAATGCTCACACAATTCTTTGCATTAAATCTACGAAATCTACGAGATCCACAAGAAAGAAAGTATATGTATATAGAGAGATTTCAGAGCATTATTGTTGGAACAAACGGGACATGGAATGGCATCGCAGACGGTCAACACGAAAAGTTATCGGGAGAATGTATACGGTATCACATTCGGAGGGAGATAAGTTTTACTTTCGACTGTTGTTATCTCATGTCACAGGTCCAACCAATTGGGAATATCTTCTTACAAATAATGGCACGACTTTCAATACATTCAAAAAATCAGCCGAGGATAGGGGATTTCTAGAGACTGATCATAATATTCGTGATTATTTGGTTGAGGCTACGAGTCTCCAAATGTCATATGCTTTACAGAGGTTATTCGTGACGATTTTAATATTTTGTGAACCTACTGATGTTAGAGGCCTTTGGAATAAGTTTTTTTACACATATGGTAGAGGATTATCAAACAACTAACAATATTACGGAATCAGACTTGACTAATATATTGTTGAAGGACTTGAATGAACTCTTAAACCTTCATGGTAAAAAAATTGAAGATTATAATCTTCCATCTTTACCCCTTAATACAATAGATAGAGATGCAATTCCAAGTCTTATACAAGAGGAGTTAGCGGTTGATATCCCCAATGAAGATATTGAATTTGTTGCAAAGTTAAATAATGATCAAGTGATTGCATTCAAAACCATTATTAATGTAATTGTTCAAAAATACAGTAGGGTATTTTTTGTTAATGGTCCAGGAGGAACAGATAAAACATTCCTTTATCGAACATTAATGGCAAGTTTAAGAAGTAGATGAGATATTGTCTTAGCAACTGCATCATCTGGTATAGCTGCAACATTGTTGCCCAGTGGTAGGACTGCACACTCTCGATTTAAGATACCTATTGATATACAACTGAGTTTCATTTGTGGTATTCAAAAGCAAAAAGATCTTGCAAATCTCATTCGAGTTGTTGCTGCAATAATTTGAGATGAAGCACCAATGACAAACAAAAATTGTTTGGAAGCCTTAGATCGATCATTATAAGTCATTTGTAGCAACATTGCTCCATTTGGTGGAAAAGTTCTGATAATGGGGGGAGATTTTCGTCAGTTTCCAGGAGAAGAACATAATTTATTGTCGTTTGACGAGGTTGAAGAGGATAATCATAATTTATACCAGCAAGAATCCTTAAACTCAATTACACAAGGTAGTTTGTCACCACATATTCTAAAGATAAAAAAAGGGCGCATCATTGATGTTATTACGAAATCTAGATCCTAGATATGGATTGTGAAATGAGACGCGGTTATTATGTCGAGGTTTATTTATGAATATGTTGGATGTGGAAATCTTGACAGGAAACAACGCAGGAAAATGAGCTTTTTTTGCCCATAATTAAAATAAAAACATCTGCAAGTGATGGGTTTCCTTTTGTCCTTAGTAGAAAGCAGTTTCCTGTGCGGCTAAGTTTTGCAATTACAATAAATAAATCACAAGAACAAACCATTCCAAATGTTGGAATATATCTTCCACAACATGTTTTTAGTCATGGACAGTTGTATGTGGCTTTATCCAGAGATGTTTCACAGACTACGACAAAAGTTTTAACTAGGGAAGAAAAGTTGAAAGGAGAAGATGATGACTACACAAAAAATGTAGTCTTCAAATAAACTCTTTTATTGCAGCCGCATGTATTTATTAAGTACATTAAAAAAATTGATCACACATTGATTCCTTTTTTAGTTACACGACATACCAAGATTATATTGTATTCTTTATATCATAACTAAATATAATTTTCTTTTATTTTAATATACAGACAAACTAGAACATAGTGAAATCTTCCAATTATGTAAGGAGTTGAGGCAAAAAAATGTTGAAACTTGCTTTGACATAAAAGTAAGTTATACTTAATCATTTATTTTATGTTTTTATGTTAGATATCAATTGAGTCATATTTATTCTCACTATTCTTATGCAATAAATGTTAGATAGGAGACTTTGAAGATAAATGGAACACATGAAAGAATGAACAAACAATTTCATTCATAGGCAAACTCGACAATAAGGTGTATTTACCTTTTCTGCAATACGTATAAAAAATTGTTTCTTGCATTTTCACCACTTTTTCACTAACATTTTTATCATCCTTATTGAAACAGGTCAAATGTCTAAAATTTTATTTTGTCGATTGTAGTTTCACAGTGATAACAGATAAAACACAACTTTGGAAAATGTTGAAAAGAGAAATAATATCTCAAATGATGGACAGGTTTTAATTTAATTAATTTAAGAATATTTTTACTCTAGAATATTTTTGAATGCATTAATTTAATTTCTATTTGTGGTTTATGTAAATAAAATCATATATATTTACTAAGTCCATTACTTTCCTTTTTTACCAGAAATCCAGGTAATTCAGAAACAAGTCATAGTTGTTGTTCTATCAAATCTAGACTAAAACAAAGTATCTCCATTCTTCAGGTATTTATTTGTGTCACAATAAACATATTATATTTAAACGGATCAAATATTTTGAATGTATTTTTTTGATGTTATGATATTTCGTCATGTATTTGTAGTTTTTTAAATCTCAAGAGCGCATTGATAAAGGGATGTAAGAAGAATTGATTTGAATCTTTATAAGGTAAAAAAAACTATATTACACTACTTACTATTAATTTTATTATGTTTTTGTCTATTTTTTTTTTAATTTAAGAGTCTTACATTTTTTCTTTACTGCGGAAAACAATTGTAGGAAAAAAGAAAATATTTCAAATAAAGATTTCAGGTTCGACATTTCTCTAAAAAAACATCATTGATTACATAATATCTATATGAGTAATGCTATTCTTACACCAACATCCTCCACCAATACTTATACCAAACAATGTTCACTGTATTTATACGGTGAACAATTTTTTTTTATAAAATAATATTAAAATTTTATTTTAAATAAAAAAATATTTATAAAAAACTATACTTTTTTAAAATTAATTTTGTAACAAAAATATAATTTTTTTATTAATCAATTTTATTATTACATTAACCACAAAAATATATTATTAACCACCTATTTTTTTCATAGTTTATTAACCAACTTCATAATTTCATTAATAAATAAAATATATAATATTAACCCACTTCTAAAATTAATTTATAGTTTGATTAATGAATTTTAAAAATTAAAAAACTATAAATAATAAAATAAAATAGGTCAATATTACAAATTGATGTCAGAATTTGATCAATATTATGTATTTTATTGGTTAATGAAATAATGAAGTTGGTTAATAAATTATCAGAAAAGTATACGATAATAAAATTGGTTAATAAAAAATATTATATTTTAATTACAAAATTAATTTTTAAAAAAATATTTTTTATAAAAAATTTTGTTTTAAAATAAAATTTTAATATTATTTTATTGAAAAACACTGTTCAATATATAAATACGGTGAACAGTGTTTGGTGTAAGTATTAGTGTATAATTTTAGTGTAAGAATAACATTCTTCTATTTATATTATTTTGCATACTTCGATATAATTTAACATATTTTTATTTATCATTTTTAAAATATAATAATATTATTTTAATGCGACGTAATAAAAATCTCAATAAAAAAAATATTTATTTTTGAAACGGGCATTAAAAAAATGGATAGACAGGTGTCCTGAAGGCTATTAGAAAAAAAAGAAGAAAAAAAACATCTCTTGAAAGTACGAACCGTCGCGTGGCTGCGGTGCAGTCCACTTATCTCTTTGCAGCACCAGAATTTCTATAAAACACATTTTTCCCTTTCAAGATAGGGTGAAGCCAACAAAGCCCCGTGGTTATGGCAACTATGGTCTCTAAAACTGCTCATCATGTTGTTTCTTCTTTCGGCTCAAAAGGGCATTCTTCTCTGGCTAGGAACAATAATCCACATCTTGGCTTGTTTCTCTGTTCTTTCAAAATCAGGGCTTGCCACTCCATCAATAGCAACAATAACGATATCTACAAACAAGTGGGTCTGTTCCAAAATGCTGTCTTTTTTTGTGTAAGAGCCAGTACTTCTGGTTTTGCTTTTTGTTTTCACTTGTTTATAACTCAGTCTTGTTATGTTCATTTTGGTTCAACCCAAATTTTAATAGTAGGAGTGAAGAGTGTGCTGCTTTTGGAAAAATACGTACTGCTTTATCTCACTTATTAATTATATATGATCAGGTTTATTTTCACTGAGAAGGAAAATTGAAGACGCGGTTATTCGTGCTGAGATGTATGCATCAACAGCTTTGGAAATGGAAGAAGCTAGTTGGATTAAGCAGGAAGAAATGATGCGTGATTCGGATCTGTGGGATGATCCAACTAAGTCCAATGATATTCTTGTCAAGTTAGCTAACAGTGCCAAAGTGGTTGATTCTCTTAAGGACTTGAGATACAAGGTTATTTTCTGTTCCCATATCTTTCAACTAAACTATCACAATTTTATTTGTTGAAAAGAATGTAGTCATTTGTTGTATATCAAGTAGGTAGAGGAAGCACAGCTGATAAAGCAGTTGACTGAGATGAATGCTATTGGTTATGGGCTCTATAAACAAGCATATGATGCTGCTGTAGATGTGGGCAACATTCTAGATCAGTATGAGATATCCAAGCTTCTTAAGGGTCCGTTTGATATGGCAGGGGCATGTTTGGTGATAAAAGCTGGACCTGCCGGCATTTATCCAAAGGTTTGATATGCAACTTGTGAATCAAGTTGTTGGTGTATGATGATTTTGTGTTATTAGACTCAATGAAAGCTCACCCTTGATAATGATGCATTCTACCATTGATTTTGAACTTAGCAATTATCACGAGCCACGGCATCTTATAGTCCATGTAGTTCAGTATAGCACGTGGAAAACAGATGTTGTTGCTTCTGTTTTATTCAGTACAAAGAACTTATATTTCTTTTTAGACTTGGTAAAACTTGATTGTTCTCAAACTATATATGTATGCAATTTATCCTGTTGTGTTTGACCTACTCTTGTATGAATCAAGCCATGGGCAGAACAACTCCTACAAATGTATCTTGGATGGGCCAAAAGACAAGGTTATGAAGGAAGGGTTGTTGACAGATATCAGATCAAGAATGAAGGAATTGATTCAGCAACTATAGAGTTTGAATTTGAATGTGCTTATGGCCATCTTTTAGGGGAAAAAGGAGTTCACCATTTGATAAGAGGTTATCCAAATGAATCTTCTCAGCTTGAGGTGCAAGAAATTCCTTTCATACTACCTAGTAGTAGAACTGATTTTCCTGTCTAGTTGATTTGGTGAAATAATTGTCTGCTTAATTAAAAAATTGCAGACTAGCTCAGCAACGGTAGATGTTATTCCGTTGTTCCTAGAGAATGCTCGTGATTTTGAGATTGATTCAGCGGATTTGATTATCTCATCTCCCTCGACTCATGGAAAACAGAAAAAACAAATTGAGTGTACGGTTTGCATTCAGCATGTACCTACTGGGATATGTGTCCAATCCTCTGGTATGCATATATTTTGTTTAGTTCTTTCATCATATATTCAAGAGCATGTACCAGAATTTGCAAATGAAATAGAGGATTTTACTGAATTACATTTTTTTCTGTGAAGGTGAGAGAAGCCGGTTTGCAAATAAGATGAAAGCACTAAACAGATTGAAAGCTAAACTTGAAGTGATTGCAATTGAGCAAGGAGTTGATAGTATAAATAGTATAGTGAAGAATAAAATTTTGAATATGTGGGAAGAAGAAACTAGGAGGTATGTATCGCATCCGTACAAGTTAGTACATGATGTAAAGACTGGCATTGAGATGACAGATTTAAATACTGTTTTGGATGGGAATATTGAACCTTTTGTTGCAGCTCATATTAATACCAGAGAGTAATAATGTCATCATTTTGAATTGATATTGATTTACAGAAATTATTCTTATCCGCCAATTATTTAGGATGATATATATACTTAAGTCTTTACACTTTTTTGGTGTCTGGCTCTGAACACTGAACAAAAACAAGGGTGTCAAATAGTCCAATTTTGCCTGTACGACTTATTTTTGTTAATGAGTTGAATGTCAACAATAATATTGTTTTTGTGAATCACGGGTTTGGAGAAATCAAGAAACATGATCTGAATTTCTTTTGTGGTAATGTTTCATTTAGATTCAACTTTTTTGCTTGTTTCTTTATAGAATTCTTGTGTGTGCCAATTCTTTTGGAAAACAATTCCACTAGCTTTGGATAGACCCTTTCTTTCTCACGTCTCAATGCACATTTATCGCGGATGTGCTTAAACTCAAAATACCACATCCCAAGACATATTTAACGTGGAAATAAGGAAGCTAGGAATTGTTGTGTTGGTCAAACATGCATATTGGATGTGGAAAGCTAACTTTCCAAACATACACCTCCAAATACTAGCTTTGGATAGACGTGTGTTTTTTGTTATTTCTAACATGGAAACAAACAATCAATAGACGTGTGTTTTTTGTTATTTCTAACATGGAAACAAACAATCACCTAGTTGTTTTCATGCAACCTAACAAATTTGTTACATTCTTAACCCATTAAGTCACAGTGCATCATACTAGATTGTGCCTAACAACATAATTTTGATAAGTATCATGTTTGCTGAGTTATAGCTCAAAACCTATCGTATGCTAAGTTAGTAGGATTGTAGCTTCATGAGCATTTGAGACTTTGTTTCTATTTGACAAAAAGAAAAATAGTAGATGGTTGATAAACTAACTTATAGCATATTATCTTATAGCTGAATGTTTAATCTGTGTTTAAATCACATGACAGACTTATTGAGTGAGCCTATTGCCTTAATCTATATGAGTCGGTCAATCATGTTGGACACCAACACATGTCGTGATGAATGCCAGATGCATAGCATGTTTCAACAGATAAGTTCAGCAAAACATGCTAAGCTTAACTTTGTAAAGTCACCAAAATGATATGGGAACAAAAGTCCAATTAAATCAAAAGAAATACAAGGTTATCTAATCAGACTATGAGGAGTCAGCTCCTCTAATAACAATGCGTATCATGCCAAAACTAAATTCTGAAGCACAGGTCATTGAAGTTAGTCCAATTTCCAGTTTAATTGGGTTGAAATTTGAGGAAGAAATGTGTTAGTTCTCTCATAAAGAATACTTATAAGAGGAAGGGGCACCAATAAAGCAAGATAAATGATGTCCAATAAAGAATACATATAAACACTCATTTTAATGGTATCTATAGCAGTTACAGATTCTAAGGGGCAGCAATTATTATTATTACTAGAGTAGCAATTATTATTAAGATCAGTTACACAACTTTGATCATCCTGCAGTTGTGAGTGTTAGACACTTGGGAGGGAGAGAACCAAGCTCTCGAATCTTGGTGTGTGTCCTAATATTTTGTACTATTTTCCTATAACTATTGTAAGCATAATATTCTGGTCTTTGAACTTCCACCAGAATTACTATCAATGTAGTATTCATATTCTCTAAATTATTCTATTCCGAGCCGGTTTCTATCAACTGGTATTAGAGCAGTTTTCTTCCGGGACTGCTTTATGGTATCTACGCGAGGGGAAATGGAGGCCAGATTGGAAATTCTCGAACGCGGATTTGAAGGGTTGTTAGCCATGCGGGAAAATGTGCAAAAAAATCCCCAAAGATGATCACAAGGAAAGAGTTTAAACGAGTCAGCAAGTAACAAAATTAACCGCCCTGAAGCGTCGCACACTACGAACAACACCGGGGAGTCCGAACGATAGTGATGACGACGCTTCTGTACACACTAGCCATCCTAAAAAACGTGAAGAACGGTGGAGAAAATTGGAGATGCCTGTTTTTGAAGGCACTGACGCCCATGGTTGGTTGAACAGGGTGGAACGTTACTTTGACTTGAAGAAGATGAGTGAGAACGAGAAATTACAATCTGTGATGGTGGCTATGGAGGGCAAGGCACTGGCGTGGTATCAATGGTGGGAATTTTCATCTCAGAATCCCACTTGGGAAGATTTTTAGGACTCACGGGTTATTATTAGAAGGTTCGTGAAGGATTATGGCAACATAGCTAGACCGCTGACCCAATTGTTTGAAAAAAGATTGTTTCCTTTGGAATGACGAAGCCTATGCTGCTTTTCACCAACTGAAGAAATTGATGGCTGAATTACCCATACTAACAATTCCAAATTTCTCCAAAGTCTTCACCATAGAAATTGATGCTTCTAACAAACGATTAGGGACCTTTTTATTGCAAGAAGGTCGACCAGTGGTTTTTCATAGTTAAATGTTATCAGATAGAGCATAATCCAAGTCAGTGTACAAGAGAGAATTGATGGCCATTGTGACAGTCGTTCAAAAATGGAGACATTGAAGGTGATAAAAACAAGAAAGGAGGGTTTGAATTGTTTTACAAATTAAAAGCTTTTTCAAAAGTAAGAACACACAAAATTTTATACTGGTTCGCTTATAAAACAAAGCTACTACAGTCCACCCGACCAAGGTGATTTCGCCTTCAAAAAGGACTTAATCACTAATCTTGAAAGATTAATACAACCAAACGTCTAAGAGAATGATCTCTTAGTCCTCACAAGTATACAGACTACGCAGAGTCACTTGAGGAACAAAAGCAATTTAGCAAAATAAATTTGTAATAGAGAGTGCTTCTAAGAGTAAGCGAGTATTACAGCAGAATATTTGAGCAAGAGTTTTTCACGTATGAGCAACAGCTCGTGAAAGTTGAGAGAGAATATGAATGACTTTTTCTGTGCGTTGTTGTTGTATCTCTCAATGAGGTAGGTTGTCCTTTATATAGTAGTGAGAAGGACCGTTGGAGTGATGACAAAATATTGGTCTTTGATGAGCATTCAATGTCATTACTTCTGTGTTTCTTGCCATAACCATTTTGTCTCCCTGAATAACTTCTTTCTTAAAATACTTCTTTTCTATATTAAGAAATTCTTTCCGTTACTCTTTCTGGATTTGGTGAATCTTCATCAGAGTCTTTGTTAGTTCGGAGTCATGTGTCAGAAAGAGATTCTGTTGGAGTTTCATCAGAGCTTCTCAGAGTACTAGTCTTCTAGATCTCAGAACTAAGACCAGTGGATGTTAGCGCTTCTGGTTTTATTTGCTGTCTTGTTTTGCTCAGATTCAAAACTTCTTGGGCGCACTTCTTCCTCAGATGCGTCTGATCTTCTAGCACTTTGTATCTGTATCTGATAAAATGACCAGAGTCCTTTGTTGCTGTTCAGAGTCCTGCACACTTAGAAAAATTTCGTTAGGGTGCCATTTTTGGTTTCATCCTTTGTTATCATCAAAATCCTGGAATCTTTTTGTAGAACTAATTTTGTTCTTACAATCTCCCCCTTTTTGATGATGACAAAACTGTTGGTGTAAGCCCTAGAGGCCAATATTTTGGTACTTGTATCGAATTATTTATTAATAATAAAAGGCATTTTCTTTATTATGTTTGTTTAATAAAGTCCCTAGAATAGCTAGTCCGTTTAATGTATCAAGTATGACTTAATCATGAGATCACATTAAACATAAGGACACTATTCTTAAAGTATCCATAGTCGAGCTTTATTGTGAAGTGGGATAACATTAAAGCATTAAGACTATTATGTTTGTAGACTGATGATCACATCTCATAGATCATGGATAAAGAGTTATCAAGTCTTAAACATAGGTATGAATATTAAGAGTAATATTTATACCGGATTGACCCGCTATGAGAATACTATATAGAAAGTTATGCAAAGTGTCATAAGTTATTCTCATGGTGATAATGGTGTATACCACTCTTCGACCTGAAACCACTATGGATCCTAGATGTAGAGTCGAGTACTTTATTGCTGATCCAACGTTGTCCGTAACTGGATAACCATAAAGACAGTTGATGGGTACTCCATGAAGCATGCTGAGGGACATGAGTGACCTAGATGGAATTTGTCCATCCTGCGTAACAGGATAAATGTCTATGGGCCCAATATTGAACTGGACAAGGATGACACGGTCTATACCTTGTGTTTAATATAGACATAAGGGCAAAGGAGTAATTATACACATAATTATTATCACAGAAGGACTTGTCAGATCACATGACATTTTCGTGGCTTGGGTAGCAGCGATGTGTTGCTAGATACCGCTCACTGTTTATTATGTTAAATACGTAATTTAATATAATTGTCAACGCCGCGAAAACCTATAGGGTCACACACAAAGGACGGATTGATGAGAGATAGAGTAACTAAGGAACATCGTAAGGTACAGTGTACTTAAGTAGAATACGAAATATGGTAAGGTACCAAATACTTAAGTGATTTTGGCATATTATGAGATATGGGCCAAAATACACTTAAGTGGGCTTTTTAGCTTGAAGCCCACAAAGTGGTTCTATAAATAGAACCCTTGGGTAGAAGCATTGAGATTCAGACTCAAGTGAAGACTTGGAACTTTGTTTCCCTCTCTCTCTCACTCAAAGCCTTCATTCGTACCAGCTAGCACTGAGATTGAAGGAATCCGTTCGTGTGGACTGAGTAGAGATGTTGTCATCGTTCAACGTTCGTCATCGCCACAAGAGGTAACGATTCTATCACTGATCATGCCCATTCGTAAGGATCATTAAAGGAGAAAATTTTAAATTCCGCTGCGCCTTGGATGGCAATTCTCCTTCAAAAACAATCTTAATTCAGAGATGAAACAATTATTAGATAAGAGTTTAAGATTAGATGGAAGTGAGCTCCCCCTGAGATAAGTCTGGGAGTTCAGAAGTTCTTACCGGACCTTCCATGATATGGTGTTTCTAGATACTCTCCTGCAAATTTCTAAGTTAAAAAGATTAGAAACAATGTTTGCAGAGTTCTGATAGGAGTTAGAAGTGTTTTCATCAGAGCTGTTTTTAGTTCTCCCCCTTTTTGTCAGAATAAAAAAGACTTAGTGAAATGAAAGGGCAAATATATATATATATATATATATATATATATATATATATATATATATATATATATATATATATATATATATATATATATATATATATATATATATATATTCACAGATGCCAGAAACACAGACAACAAACAACAGCTAGAGAACAGAAAGCAAAACAAGCAAAACAGAAAACAACAAGCAAATCAGAGCAACAAGAAAAAGAGCACATAAACAAGTCCTAGGTGCCTAAGGGTTTGGAGGTGGAGGCATCCTCTGGAGCTGCTGGGTCAGCAGATTCTGAATGTTGACATTTACTGAATCCTGTTGATCCAATCTGGCTCGGACTTCCTTCTGTTCTTTCTGAAGATCTTCAAGTGTCTTTAGAACCAGAGGGACAAAGGTGGAGGACTCCCCCTGAGTTAGAGCATCCTGTTCTACTCTGGTGGCAGACTCTTCAGCTAGGCGTGCTTCAGCTTCAGCGGCAACTTTGGCTTGTGCTTCAGCTTCAGCGGCAACAGCTAGAGCTTTGGCTTCAGCTTCCCTGATCCTTTGCAGTTCTTCTTGCTTGGCTTTCTCTTCTGCTTCTTTGCGGGCTCGCTCCTCAGCTTCTCTGGCTAGGCGCTCCTGTAGTCTGATCTCAGCGTCTCTGATGAAGTCGTTGCGGACTTGTTCAGAGAGGCCCTTCAGCTTGAAGGCTTCAGAGGTCATCCAACTAATCATTTTGTTCCAGTGTGTCCTTATAGTTGAAGGATCATCACTGATGCCAGAGTTGATGGTCAGAGACTTGACCTTGTCAACTGAAGCTTCTGCAAACACCATTATTGCTTCCTCAAGGGTTGGCAGGGTGTTTTCAGGTTCAGAGGCTAGGGGTGGAGAAATGGGAGGGCTTAGGTTGAGTGTGGGAGTTTGTGGTTCAGCGGATGTATTTGGTGCGGGTGTGTCAGAGTTGGATGGTTGAGTTTCAGCGTGAGTTGTTTCAGATGGTGGAGGGTCAGATTTGGTTGTGTTTGGTTGTTTTGTGGGTGATGAGGTGACTTCTGGTTCAGGTATGGATTGTGTTGGCTGTTGGGAGGCCAAAGCACGTGTTTGGAGCTGAGCCAAAGTTGGAGAGGGGGGTCAGATGGTTCAGTATCTGTGGAAATGTTATAGTAGGGGGTGATTCCGGAGAAGAAGATGAAGAGGGTGAGGTTGTTTCGTTTAGCATTTCTGCTTCTGAAACGGGTAGGGTTGTGGTGGCAAGGTTGAATTTCTGAGATGGTTGGTTAGATGTTCTGGTGGTTGAGGGAGGAGTGTCTGAGGTGGTATATATGGGTGTTGGTTGAGGGTTAGAGGAAGCAACGGGCTTCAGTTGTACAGAAGGAGCGAGAGAAACAGATTTACCAGAAGATCCAGTCAGAGGTACTAGAGGTCTTGATCCGGAGGATTCTCCCAGCTTCACTTTTTTCGCTTGCTTTGCCTTCTCAGATGGTCATCGTGGTCGCTTCATGAAGTTGAGAGGCTCGTCTGACAGTTGGCTTATGTTGAAATCTGATAACTTTACTCCTTGTTTTCGCAGATCATCTAAGTAATACAAGATTACCTCTGGAGGGTCGATCTTTGAGAACAAATAAAGTCCATTTGGGATCTTCCTCTGATCTTTGAGAGCATCCCAGGAGGTGTCCAGAGTGGGTTTGACCTTTACTTGATCCAAAATCCCCATGCTCTTCAGATTGCGGGCATTCAGAGCTCTTCCAGTATCTATCATCACGTCTTCCATGAGTCTGATATAGGTGGTCCACGAGACCGCTTTCAATCAGAACGTCAGAGATCAGCCTCCCCAGAGGGATGTAGTTTCTGGGCTTCATGATGTTTCTTGTATCTCTTACAGAGTCTCTGAGGTACTTGAAGAGGAGTGCCGGAAGGCAGAGCTTCAGACCCTTGTGGATGCAGTACATGATGCACTTCTGGTCTGTGTTGATATAGTCTGAGGAGTTGGAAGTTGGGCGATGATGGATTGTGCCCAAGATGATCTTCAGCCAGACCCAGAGGTTCTGATGTAGTTCCTTGTTCTTTGAGTGTTTTCCTTCAGCGTTCTGTTGGAAGATTATTGGATTAATATCATGGGACATATATTTTGCCCTAGGATTAATGTTGTAGATTCTTCTTCCTCCAGCTTTCTCCATGCCCAGAAGAGCAGCAATGGACTTCTCAGTGATCACCATCTTGACTCCCAGAACATAGGAGACGATGTAGTGATCATCAGTGTCAACGAATCTCCAGAATTCCTTAACCAGGTTTGTGTAAACTGGACCATACAGACGTTGGAAGTAGTTTCCCCAACCTTGATTTTGCAGTTCTTCAGTGAGGTCAACACCATTCCTTCGCATGTTTTCAAAATCCACCAGTGATTCACACAGAACTTCCAGTTTCTCAAACGGTGTTGCAAGGTTGA
Source organism: Lathyrus oleraceus (assembly GCF_024323335.1). Taxonomy (NCBI): domain Eukaryota; kingdom Viridiplantae; phylum Streptophyta; class Magnoliopsida; order Fabales; family Fabaceae; genus Lathyrus; species Lathyrus oleraceus. The sequence continues at coordinate 198,054,168 of NC_066584.1, read as the reverse complement.
TATGTGGCTCACGATCAAGAATGTGAGGCTCTTTGTAGATGGGAGTTGAGACGACACCAGTAACTGTTGGGTTTGTGTTGCTTGAACTTGGAGCTTGTTCGTTGGAATCCATCTGTTGAGAGAAGTTATACACTGATTGTTGCTGGGAATCCATGAATGTTGTTGATGAACTGAGTTGAAGGTTGAAGAACTTGAATGCAAGCTGTAGGAATGCCTTGAGGGAGAGAAGAACTTGCTAGAGGGTTAAGAGTGTTTGTGAGGGTGAAAAGTGTGCAATGTGTGAAGAGAAGTGTTTAAATACCCAAATTAGGGCGCATGCAAAACGACACACAAAACAGAGTTTAGCACAAAAACCAAGTATGCACGTTAGAGGGAGAATGATTACAGCTCATAAATGATGTCTAATCCCAACAGTCAGTACACTGCTCGAGGAGATCTCAAGAGACTGTTTCTTGATTACTGCTAGACAGCTGTCTAGAAGTTCCAAGGTCAGACGCAAGATGCTCCACGTGTTTGCTTTATCTGATCTTCAGGAATACCAAAGGGCTGGTTCCTGGAGATTTCTAACTCAGATGACTTCTAACTTGATAGGAGTATCAGAGTCAGATGCAGAATCCACTTTGTTTAAATCAGAATCTTATTTTGCTCACTCAGAGGCACATTTTATTCAGGACAGTTTTGAATGTTTAGATTCTTTAAGATGAAGAGGAATCTATCTTCAGCAAGTGGTTTGGTAAAGTGTCAGCCCATTGATGGTCTGTATCAATGAATTTCAACATTACTACCCCTTTCTGAACATAGTCTCGAATGAAATGATGTTTTATGTCTATGTGCTTAGCTCTGGAGTGCAAAATAGGATTCTTGCTTAAACAAATGGCAACAGTATTGTCACAGAAGATAGGAATGTTACTCTCAAAGATTTGAAGATCCTCTAGTTGATTCTTCATCCAGAGCATCTGGGTAGTGCACAGTGATACTGAAATGTATTCCGCTTCTGCAGCAGACAAGGCTGTGGTTGATTGTCTTTTGCTGGCCCAGGATATCAGATTCTTTTCCAAGAGCTGACAATTTCCAGATGTACTTTTTCGTTCCATTCTGTCTCCTGCGTAGTCTGCATCACAAAAACCAGATAGTCTATACTCTGATGTTTTCTCATACATCAGGCCCAGGTTAGGAGTTCCTTTCAGATATCTGAGAATTCTCTTAACCGCTGTTAAATGAGATTCTCTAGGATCTGATTGGAATCTGGCACAGAGACACACACTAAATAGAATATCAGGACGAGTAGCAGTTAGATAGAGAAGAGAGCCTATCATACCACGATAGAGCTTCTGACAAACCTTTTGACAAACCTTTTGACTGACTTCTTCTTTTTCAAGAATGCAAGTTGGATGCATGGGTGTCTTTGCAGGTTTGCATTCAGCCATTTCAAATTTCTTCAGAATGTCTTGTATATATTTACTCTGATGAACGTAGGTGACTTCTGAAGCTTGATTGATCTGAATTCCTAGAAAGAACTTTAGTTCTTGCATTAAGCTTATTTCGAATTCTGTCTGCATTAGCTTAGAGAATTCTTGACATACAGAGGCGTTAGCTGAACCAAAAATGATATCATCAACGTATATCTGGTATATCATGAGATCACTATTAATGTTTTTACAGAAGAGTGTAGAGTCAACTCTCCCTCTAATAAAATCATGTTCCAGAAGAAAATTACTTAATCTTTCATACCAAGCTCTAGGAGCTTGTTTTAGTCCATATAAAGATTTCTTAAGTTTAAAAACATGTTCTGGACAATTTGAATTTTCAAAACCTGGGGGTTGGTTGACATACACTTCTTCTGATATATAACCATTAAGGAATGCGCTCTTGACATTCATTTGATACAGTTTGATAGAATGATTTATAGCGAATGAGACAAGTAAGCGAATAGATTCTATCCTGGCGGCTGGGGCAAAGGTTTCATTATAGTCAATGCCTTCTTGTTGACTGTAACCTTGAGCCACCAGCCGAGCTTTATTTCTGACTACTTCTCCTTTCTCATTCAGCTTGTTTTTGTACACCCATCTGGTTCCGATAATGTGAGTGCCTTTAGGTTTAGGAGAAAGATCACAGACGTCATTCTTTGTGAATTGATCTAGCTCTTCTTGCATGGCTAGAACCCAGTCGCTATCTTGAAGTGCCTCATCACAGGAAGTAGGCTCGATCAGAGATACTAGTCCCAGAGGAGTTTCTTCAGGTGCCTTGAAGGTTGACCTAGTTCGGATATGTTCATCCTTGTTTTCCAGAATCAACTCTTCAGATATGTTGAGGCGATTTTTAGCTTTCTTTGGGATTGCTGGGGATTTAGTTCCTTCTGAAGTTTGAGTGGCAGCTGCTTCAGGTGCTTTGATCTTTTCGTCAGAACCTGCAAGAGTAATCTCCAAATCTGCAAGTTTTTCAACTAGCTTTGACTTTTCAGGGTCAAGCTTATCATCAAATCTGACATGAATTGATTCTTCCATAATTTTGGTTTCTGTATTGTATACTCTGTAGCCTTTAGAGCGTTATGAGTATCCTAACATAATGCCTTTTTGTGCTTTAGAATCAAACTTGTTCAGATGTTCTTTAGTATTTAGAATAAAGCAGGAACATCCAAAGGGATGAAAATAAGAAATATTGGGTTTTCTTCCTTTACACAGTTCATAGGGAGTCTTCTCCAGAATAGGTCTTATGGAGATTCTATTATGAATATAACACGATGTATTTACTGCTTCAGCCCAAAAGTGCTTAGCCACATTTGTTTCGTTGATCATGGTTATGGCCATCTCTTGGAGTGTCCTATTCTTCCTCTCTACAACTCCATTTTGTTGTGGAGTTCTAGGACAGGAGAAATCATGAGATATTCCATTAGAGTCAAATAATTCCTCAAAAAATTTATTTTCAAATTCCCCACCATGATCACTTCTGACTCTGATGATTTTAGAGTCAAATTCGTTTTGCACTTTGGAACAGAAGCTAGTGAATACAGAGTGAGACTCACTCTTGTGCTTTAAGAATTTTACCCATGTCCAGCGACTAAAATCATCAACAATAACTAGTCCATATTTCTTTCCATTGACTGATGTTGTTTTCACAGGACCAAATAAATCAATGTGAAGAAGTTCCAGAGGCTTAGAGGTAGAAACAATATTTTTCTTTTTAAAAGATGATTTTGAAAATTTTCCTTTCTAACATGCTTCACATAGAGCATCTGAAGAAAACTTCAGCTTAGGTAGACCTCTGAGTAACTCGAGTTTATTTAGCTGAGATAACTTTCTCATGCTAATGTGGCTCAAGCGTCTATGCCATACCCATTGCTCTTCGTGAACAAACATCAAACATTTTACATTTTGTTCTTTTAAATCTGAAAGATTTATTTTATGAATATTGTTTTTCCTCTTGCCAGTGAATAGGACAGATCCATTATTTTGATTTATGGATTTACATGTTTTTTGATTGAAGATTACATCATATCCGTTATCACTTAATTGACTTATTGATAACAGATTATGCATTAATCCTTCTACATAGAGAACATAAGATATAGAGGGAAGAGTATCATTACCGATAGTTCCGGAGCCTCTGATCCTTCCTTTCTGATCTCCTCCGAAGCCTATGAATCCAACGTCTTTAAGTTCCAGGCTTTGGAACATATACTTTCTTCCCGTCATGTGTCGCGAGCATCCAGAGTCCAGGTACCATGACTGGTGTTTTAACTCTGCTGCATAAGATATCTGCAACATAAACAGTCTTATCCTTTGGTACCCAGAATCTTTTGGGTCCTTTGTGATTAGTTTTCCCAGAGTTTCTTAATACTTTGGGTTTTCTAGCATTATTAAATCGTTGTGCTTGTGTATGTGTATAGTGATATGAAAATGGAGATTTAGGTTGGTCATTAGTAGAAGTTTTATCTTCACTAGGATCATACCCAATTCCTCTTCTATTGTTCTGACTGACCCCATAAATCATGGATGTCATTCTGCTCCTCTCTATCCCATTTTTCAGAAACTTTTGAAAAGATTTTTCATATTTATAAATTATTGTGTTTGAAGTTTGTGGAGCTTGAGATAACGCTTCTTCAAGTTTTGAGCAATTTTTCTTTGTTGAATCTCTTTCTAATATCAAGGTTCTGTTTTCATCTTTTAGTTCTAAAATTGTTATCTCAAGTTTTCCACATTCTTCTAATGTTTCTTCAAGAACACCTTTTATAGCTTTAAATTTTTGTTTGAGTTTCTGATATGAGTTTAGAGTTTCAGACAGGCATGATTCTAGGTCAGATCGAGAAGGTTCAGAAAATACCTCTTCAGATTCAGATTCTTCGTCTGAAGTATTCTTGGAGGTGGTAGCCATGAGTGCCACATTTGCCTGTTCATCAGAGTCTGATTCTGATGAGTCCGATTCACTGTCGTCCCAGGTAGCCATCAATCCCTTTTTGGTTATGAAGGAATTTTTCTTGAAGTTCTCTTTTCTGGAACTGTCTTTCTTCAACTTGGGACATTCGTTCCTGTAATGACCTGTTTCCTTACATTCATAACACGTAACATCTTTGTTAGATTTACCTTTTGAGGTTGATTCTGATCGATCTCCTTTGGATCTTGGTTATCTGAAGTTATTATTCCTTTTTCTCCAGAGTTGTTTTACTCTTCTGGTCAGAAGGGATAATTCTTCCTCATCGTCAGAATCTTCCTTTTCAGAGTCATCAGCTTCTTCTGCTTCGGCCTGGAAGGCTTTGTTTCTGTCAGACTTGCGCCTTTCAGATCTGGACTTTAGTGCTACAGACTTGATCTTCTTCTGAGGCTCATCTTCCTCCAGTTCAATCTCATGACTTCTGAGTGAACTGACAAGCTCTTCAAGGCTGATGTTGTTCAGATCCTTTGATAGCTTTAAGGCTGTGACCATGGGTCTCCACTTCTTTGGCAAGCTTCTGACTATCTTTTTGACATGGTCCGCTGATCGGTCACCATTTCCATTGAATTCCCACCGTTAATCCGACATATTTTCATCACTTTGGTAAGATTTATGGTTGTTTTTAGTTGCTTCGGAGTCATTTATCATGTTTTGTTGGTTTGGTATCGCATTGCATCCGATTACAAGTTTATGTAAAAAAGATCTCATTTATGCTTCGTTGGGTAGTGTCATTGTTACAGGCCATTGCACAGGTTTAAAAGCAATAATGGTGAAGTTATGGATACCCAGAAAGGCAAAAATATGAAGAAACATCAGGTCAACACGGGCACCCGTGTGCCACAACACTGCCCGTGTTGTTGATCAGGTAGGGCAAAATGGGAGAAGAAAAATAGAGATCAACACGGGCACCTGTGTGGTGACACACGGCCGTGTTGTTTAAAATAGTGCATTAATACGGGCACCCGTGTGCCACAACAATGCCCGTGTTGTTGGACAGCAAGTCAACACGGGCACCCGTGTGCCACAACACTGCCCGTGTTGTTGGACAGGCAGAAAAGCAGAGAGTTAACACGGGCACCCGTGTGTAGGAACACGACCCATGTTGATGCCCCTGTAACTTAATCTGAAAATAATCATTTTGGAGAGCACACACGGGCACCCGTGTGGTGACACACGGCCGTGTTGATTGGACGCAGCTTGGAAACCCTAACTTTTGCTTTGTGAACCGATTCTGCTCATTAAGGGTAGTTTGGACCTTTTGCTTGGAAGAGATTCATCTGAAGCTATAAGAAGGCTTGGAAGAGAAAGAAGAAGGCACCTTTTGATAGACGAAAGAAAACATTGCCTTGGAGAAGATAGCGAATACGAAGGATTTGAAGACGGCGAGATTCAAGGGCATCCACCATTGAAGATCAAACTCTCCTAATTCTTTGTAATGTCTAATCTTTACATTATGAGTTATTTAAGTACTATGAGAGGCTAAACCCCTTGATTCTAGGGGGGTGGTCCTGATGTTATCGCATGCTATGAATTTGAACCAATGATTTCTTGATTACTATGTTACGTATTTCAATTCAATTGTGTGATGTATTATGCTTTTGTATCGGACAAATACAAATTGATCTATGACTTCCAATGACAGGATTGTGATTGTTAGGGTTTTCACACAATTGGGTTTATGAATGCATCATCTAGGACTAGTAACTTTCATAAATCACCGTAAACCTTGATATTTTGTATGATTAAAACCAATGATTAATTGAATGGACATTTGAGTAAGAATTGGTAGTTTAATAGTTTCTTCCTTAAGGAGTTAAGTAAGAACATTCTGAGGTTAGGTGATTGAATGTTTCATATGTATTAAGGAAATCTTGACTGAATTCATAACCGGTTAACTCAACCACTCACCCTAGCATCTTTTATCTTAATCAATTATTTTTACTCTTTGTGTGTTTACTATTATAAATTCCCAAACAACCCAACCATTATCTTTTTGTTCTGATAGAATCAAATTAAAATAAGTATTTCCTACGCAATCCTTGAGATCGATACTTGGAAATAAAACTCCTTATTACTACATCGGTAAAAATAATACACTTGCTATTTTTCCGATCAAGTTTTTGGCGCCGTTGCCAGGGATTGCCAAAATACCTATTTTAATTTTTATTCTATTGAAATTTGTTGCTCGTCAACCAAAATTTTATCTGTGACAATCTTGTTAGTCAATTCTAATATTTGTCTAACTTGTGTATGCGAGGTAAGGCCTCAACAGATTTTTCTTTTGACGCAGATCCCGAAAGAACTCTTCGTGCTAGACTAAGACAAGCTAAGCGAGAAAAACTGGAAATAGCAGAAAAAGCAGAGAAGGAAGTTGTGCAGTGCACTCAGAGAATTCAGATTCAGAAGCAGAAACAACTCCCAAGGTCATGGCTGCAGAACCACCACCACCAGAGAGACTTCTCGGTGACTATGGTGGAAACAACACTGCGGGTGGTCGTATGACAATTGTCAACCAACCGGTTAATGTGGAACAATTTCAGCTGCATCCCAGCACAATTAATCAACTCGAAAGGCGGTCCTTTTCTGGAAGAGTGAATGAAGATGCCAACAAGCATCTCCAAAGGTTTTTGACTATGAGCACAACGCTGAAAATGCCTGGACATAATGAAGAAGCAATAAGGCTTCGTATGTTCCCATTCACTTTAGCAGATGAAGCCGAAGAGTGGTTCTATTCCTTACCTGCTGGCCGTATCACTACATGGGAGCAGATGGAAACAACATTCTTGCAGGAATATTTTCCCGCATCTGTGTCACTGAGAAAAAGATACGAGATCCTTAACTTCAAGCAGAAGGAGGGTGAGTCACTAGGAGATGTCTATAAAAGATTCAAGAGAATCCTAGTGGCTTGTCCTACTCACAACATGGATGAAACTGAGCAGATGCAAATGTTTGTTAATGGTCTTCGAATTCAAACGAGACAAATCCTTGACTCAGCAGCTGGTGGCTCAGCTAACTTTGCAACAGCCACCGGTATGAAGAAGATACTTGAAGCAATTTCCTCAAATGAGCATCTGGAGTTGTATGATAGGGTGTCAAGCAAATCTACGGTAATTGATTTGAAGCTTGAAACAAACAAACAGGTAAAAATTGAAGAAGCAGTTGCTGCAGAGGTGGAGAAAAGGTTGAAGGCACTAAACATAGGTGCTCAGAAAGTGGCTCAAGTACAACAGGCACCAAACGATGTGTGTGGCATTTGTAATAGACCACACAATACTGTTCATTGCTTTGCAACACCACAGCAGATAGAAGATATCATGTTTTTAAAGCAAAACAATCCCTACTCCAACACCTACAATCCGGGGTGGAAGAATCACCCCAACTTTGCTTGGAAAGATCAGAAGGGGAATGTGCAACAGCAGCTACAAGGCCAATATCAAAACCAATATCTGCAACAGCAACAACAAGTCCCAAAGAAGGCAGATTGGGAGATTGCAATTGAAAAGATGGAAGCTCAAAATATGCAATTTGAAGAAGAGACTAGAAACAATCATAAGAATACCACCGACTCCCTAAGGAATCTCGAAGTTCAGCTGGGACAGATAGCACAGCAACTGGCAAGTTCTCGAACACCAGGTTCCCTACCAAGTGAAACAATTCAAAATCTGAGAGGTCAGGAGAATGTTAATACTGTCACGACGACAGAGAAAAAGGTTGCTAAAAAGAAAAAAATGATATCACCGAGCGAGCCGACTAAAGAAGAAACTACAAAAGAAACTAAACCGGTGATTAAGTTGCCCTATCCTCAGAGAATGACAAAGAAGGAACCTAGTGAGTTGGACTTGGAGAAATTTATGACAATGTTTAAAAGGATTGAGGGTCATATGGCTTTGTTTGAAGCACTTGAAAGGATGCCCATGTACAAGAAATTCGTGGAAGAGGTAATGGCTGAAAAGAAACCAACCACTGAAGAACATGTATCTGGTAAGGAACAATATAATGCAAACTCCCTGGAGCAGAACATTCCTAACAAACAAAAGGATCCAGGAACTGTCATAGTTACATGCACAATCAAAGAAAGAACCTTCAAAAAGGTACTAATAGATTCGGGAGCTAGTGTGAATCTGATGCCATTATCGGTCTATCACAGGCTGGGTATTAAAAATATCAGTGATATAAAGACCAATCTGAAGTTTGCGGATCACTCAAGAAAAGATGCATATGGTATAGCTGAAGATGTGCTGGTAACAATAGAGGACTTGACTTTCCCAGTCGATTTTGTAATCCTAGACATACCTGAAGACAATGAGGCACCCATCATTCTGGGTCGACCTTTCATGAAGACGAGTCGATGCAAGCTCGACATGGATGAGTGCACGTTAACCTTGAAAGTTCACAACAAGGAAATAACATTGAATGCTATTGAAAACCAGGAGATGGAGGAAGATACAAAATCTCAGTATCAAGTAGGCTTAATCAGGACATTGAACACTATCAAAGGCTCACCACTGCTAGTAGCCACCCGAAATGGAAAGATTCCTAACACTGAAAGGATAATTAAAAAGGAATCGTGGCACAAAGGAGTCCACACTGATAAAAGAGACAACGTCCATGTTGTAGACAAGAGGTGCAACAAGGCTTGGAACCTGAAATACCCCCCATGATAAGGGAAATGAACCGTCGAGCCATGCGACGTTAAACGAAGCGCTGCGTGGGAGGAAACCCACGTGTTTGATTTCTAATTTATTTCGTTTTTATTTTTCTTTGTGTGTGCTAAAATTTGGTGTAGGGGAGGAGGAGAATAAAAAGGGCAAAGTCACAAACACCTCCAAATGAAAGGAAACCACACAAGTGCAGTAAACCAACAGTAGTCGCTGTGAGTCCCCTTTGTATCTGGATTTAAACATTGAGGTCAATGTTTAGTTCAGGTGTGGGGGGGTTTTTCCTTTCATGTTTTATTTCCATCACTTTTGTTTTTGTTATCGTCGTATTATTTTTGTTTGTTTTCGTTGTTTACTTGTGTGTACAGAGTGATGAGAAATGGTTGGACGAATTCGGGATCAATGGTAGTGGATGAAAGACACCCCTCATACTTATTCTGATAAGGCACCCCGGAAGTTGATGCAACCATGAGAAAATAAGTCGGACACAATTTGGGGACACCGGACCAAGAGAGCGGTAGGGAAAAACCAAGTCAGAAAAGAACCACATAAAACGAGGAGGCTTCAGAGCTTGCAAGCTAACCAACATGGTGAGATCACAAAAAGCCAAACACTAAATATCAGCATGAGAGTTCAGCCATGTATGACTTTATCACTCTGATTTTGCGTATGTCCTATTGACACGTCACATCATGACAACACACACTGAGGCAAATTGTTTGTTTAGCCAGGGCCTTTCTAACCATCCCTATCTGTATGTTTCCCTTCGTGAACCCTGTTGAGCCTTAGCCATTTTATTCATCATAAACCCCCTGTTAACTATTAAGCATTATTCATCATAAACCCCCTGTTAACTTTTAATCATTCATTTTTTTCCATAACTCGGTATGATTGTGTGAATTGCAAGATGTGCAATAAAAATAAGTTTGGGGTGGAAATCTTGAAAGAGAAGGCAAGTGCATAATAAGAGAGCAGACAAAAAGAAAAATAGTATGTATGTTCTTTAAAAGAAAAAAAAAGAAAGAAAAAAAAGAGAAAAGAAAAACAAAAGAGAAAAATGCATTTGCCGAGACTTAAGACTCTAACACCTATAAAATGCTCGAAAAATTTGAGTAGAAAAAGAGTCAAAAGAGTGAAATTAACCCCCAGAGTATACGCGATGCACGAGAAAAAGAGAAAGAAAAATCACACAACATGACTGCCGAGTTCAAAACCCTTTGTTATCCATCTTTGTGTGGAATCTGCTGTTGTCGTGACATTAGAATGTATTCAAATTTAAGAGTTTGGTATTGCATACTGTGCTGTGAGTGTACACACCTAACCCTGAGAGATGTTGTGAATGTGTGAAAAGCTTGCAGGTGACGAGGTTTCTGATGTGGAAATGTGGTAAACTGCCTGAATCGGAGAGACCTGAAACTCGATTGGAAAGGAAGAACACAAATGGTGAAAGACTAGGTTGCATTGTGGAAAATGAATTCGGGGGAGACCTTTGTTTGGACTCAATACATCACTTGAGGACAAGCAATGAGACAAGTTTGGGGTTGTGATCGGTCACCATTTCCATTGAATTCCCACCGTTAATCCGACATATTTTCATCACTTTGGTAAGATTTATGGTTGTTTTTAGTTGCTTCGGAGTCATTTATCATGTTTTGTTGGTTTGGTATCGCATTGCATTCGATTACAAGTTTATGTCAAAAAGATCTCGTTTATGCTTCGTTTGGTAGTGTCATTATTGCAGGCCATTGCACAGGTTTAAAAGCAATAATGGTGAAGTTATGGATACCCAGAAAGGCAAAAATATGAAGAAACAACAGGTCAACACGGGCACCCGTGTGCCACAACACTGCCCGTGTTGTTGATCAGGCAGAGCAAAATGGGAGAAGAAAAACAGAGATCAACACGGGCACCCGTGTGGTGACACACGGCCGTGTTGTTTAAAACAGTGCATTAACACGGGCACCCGTGTGCCACAACACTGCCCGTGTTGTTGGACAGGCGGAAAAACAGAGAGTTAACACGGGCACCCGTGTGTAGGAACACGGTCCGTGTTGATGCCCCTGTAACTTAATCTGAAAATAATTATTTTGGAGAGCACACACGGGCACCCGTGTGGTGACACACGGCCGTGTTGATTGGACGCAGCTTGGAAACCCTAACTTTTGCTTTGTGAACCGATTCTGCTCATTAAGGGTAGTTTGGACTTTTTGCTTGGAAGAGATTCATCTGAAGCTATAAAAAGGCTTGGAAGAGAAAGAAGAAGGCACCTTTTGACAGACGAAAGAAAACATTGCCTTGGAGAAGATAGCGAATACGAAGGATTTGAAGACGGCGAGATTCAAGGGCATCCACCATTTAAGATCAAACTCTCCTAATTCTTTGTAATGTCTAATCTTTACATTATGAGTTATTTAAGTACTATGAGAGGCTAAACCCCCTGATGCTAGGGGGGTGGTCCTGATGTTATCGCATGCTATGAATTTGAACCAATGATTTCTTAATTACTATGTTACGTATTTCAATTCAATTGTGTGATGTATTATGCTTTTGTATCGGAATAATACAAATTGATCTATGACTTCCAATGACAGGATTGTGATTGTTAGGGTTTTCACACAATTGAGTTTATGAATGCATCATCTAGGACTAGTAACTTTCATAAATCACCGTAAACCTTGATATTTTGTATGATTAAAACCAATGATTAATTGAATGGACATTTGAGTAAGAATTAATAGTTTAATAGTTTCTTCCTTAAGGACTTAAGTAAGAACATTCTGAGGTTAGGTGATTGAATGTTTCATATGTATTAAGGAAATCTTGACTGAATTCATAACCGGTTAACTCAACCACTCACCCTAGCATCTTTTATCTTAATCAATTATTTTTACTCTTTGTGTGTTTACTCTTATAAATTCCCAAACAACCCAACCAATATCTTTTTGTTCTGATAGAATCAAATTAAAATAAGTATTTCCTACGCAATCCTTGAGATCGATACTTGGAAATAAAACTCCTTATTACTACATCGGTAAAAATAGTACACTTGCTATTTTTCCGATCAGCAGTTGTGTATCCTTTTTCTGACTATCTTTTTGAGTGTACGGTTTGCATTCAGCATGTACCTACTGGGATATGTGTCCAATCCTCTGGTATGCATATATTTTGTTTAGTTCTTTCATCATATATTCGAGAGCATGTACCAGAATTTGCAAATGAAATAGAGGATTTTACTGAATTACATTTTTTTCTGTGAAGGTGAGAGAAGCCGGTTTGCAAATAAGATGAAAGCACTAAACAGATTGAAAGCTAAACTTGAAGTGATTGCAATTGAGCAAGGAGATTATAGTATAAATAGTATAGTGAAGAATAAAATTTTGAATATGTGGGAAGAAGAAACTAGGAGGTATGTATCGCATCCGTACAAGTTAGTACATGATGTAAAGACTGGCATTGAGATGACAGATTTAAATACTGTTTTGGATGGGAATATTGAACCTTTTGTTGCAGCTCATATTAATACCAGAGAGTAATAATGTCATCATTTTGAATTGATATTGATTTACAGAAATTATTCTTATCCGCCAATTATTTAGGATGATATATATACTTAAGTCTTTACACTTTTTTGGTGTCTGGCTCTGAACACTGAACAAAAACAAGGGTGTCAAATAGTCCAATTTTGCCTGTACGACTTATTTTTGTTAATGAGTTGAATGTCAACAATAATATTGTTTTTGTGAATCACGGGTTTGGAGAAATCAAGAAACATGATCTGAATTTCTTTTGTGGTAATGTTTCATTTAGATTCAACTTTTTTGCTTGTTTCTTTATAGAATTCTTGTGTGTGCCAATTCTTTTGGAAAACAATTCCACTAGCTTTGGATAGACCCTTTCTTTCTCACGTCTCAATGCACATTTATCGCGGATGTGCGCTTAAACTCAAAAGACCACATCCCAAGACATATTTAACGTGGAAATAAGGAAGCTAGGAATTGTTGTGTTGGTCAAACATGCATATTGGATGTGGAAAGCTAACTTTCGAAACATACACCTCCAAATACTAGCTTTGGATAGACGTGTGTTTTTTGTTATTTCTAACATGGAAACAAACAATCAATAGACGTGTGTTTTTTGTTATTTCTAACATGGAAACAAACAATCACCTAGTTGTTTTCATGCAACCTAACAAATTTGTTACATTCTTAACCCATTAAGTCACAGTGCATCATACTAGATCGTGCGTAACAACATAATTTTGATAAGTATCATGTTTGCTGAGTTATAGCTCAAAACCTATCGTACGCTAAGTTAGTAGGATTGTAGCTTCATGAGCATTTGAGACTTTGTTTCTATTTGACAAAAAGAAAAATAGTAGATGGTTGATAAACTAACTTATAGCATATTATCTTATAGCTGAATGTTTAATCTGTGTTTAAATCACATGACAGACTTATTGAGTGAGCCTATTGCCTTAATCTATATGAGTCGGTCAGTCATGTTGGACACCAACACATGTCGTGATGAATGCCAGATGCATAGCATGTTTCAACAGATAAGTTCAGCAAAACATGCTAAGCTTAACTTTGTAAAGTCACCAAAATGATATGGGAACAAAAGTCCAATTAAATCAAAAGAAATACAAGGTTATCTAATCAGACTATGAGGAGTCAGCTCCTCTAATAACAATGCGTATCATGCCAAAACTAAATTCTGAAGCACAGGTCATTGAAGTTAGTCCAATTTCCAGTTTAATTGGGTTGAAATTTGAGGAAGAAATGTGTTAGTTCTCTCATAAAGAATACTTATAAGAGGAAAGGGCACCAATAAAGCAAGATAAATGATGTCCAATAAAGAATACATATAAACACTCATTTTAATGGTATCTATAGCAGTTACAGATTCTAAGGGGCAGCAATTATTATTATTACTAGAGTAGCAATTATTATTAAGACCAGTTACACAACTTTGATCATCCTACAGTTGTGAGTGTTAGACACTTGGGAGGGAGAGAACCAAGCTCTCGAATCTTGGTGTGTGTCCTAATATTTTGTATTATTTTCCTATAACTATTGTAAGCATAATATTCTGGTCTTTGAACTTCCACCAGAATTATTATCAATGAAGTATTCATATTCTCTAAATTATTCTATTCAGAGCCGGTTTCTATCAATTGGTATTAGAGCAGTTTTCTTCCGGGACTGCTTTATGGTATCTACGCGAGGGGAAATGGAGGCCAGATTGGAAATTCTCGAACGCGGATTTGAAGGGTTGTTAGCCATGCGGGAAAATGTGCAAAAAAATCCCCAAAAATGATCACAAGGAAAGAGTTTAAACGAGTCAGCAAGTAACAAAATTAACCGCCCTGATGCGTCGCACACTACGAACAACACTGGGGAGTCCGAACGATAGTGATGACGACGCTTCTGTACACACTAGCCATCCTAAAAAACGTGAAGAACGGTGGAGAAAATTGGAGATGCTTGTTTTTGAAGGCACTGACGCCCATGGTTGGTTGAACAGGGTGGAACGTTACTTTGACTTGAAGAAGATGAGTGAGAACGAGAAATTACAATCTGTGATGGTGGCTATGGAGGGCAAGGCACTGGCGTGGTATCAATGGTGGGAATTTTCATCTCAGAATCCCACTTGGGAAGATTTTTAGGACTCACGGGTTATTATTAGAAGGTTCGTGAAGGATTATGGCAACATAGCTAGACCGCTGACCCAATTGTTTGAAAAAAGATTGTTTCCTTTGGAATGACGAAGCCCATGCTGCTTTTCACCAACTGAAGAAATTGATGGCTGAATTACCCATACTAACAATTCCAGATTTCTCCAAAGTCTTCACCATAGAAATAGATGCTTCTAACAAACGATTAGGGACCGTTTTATTGCAAGAAGGTCGACCAGTGGTTTTTCATAGTTAAATGTTATCAAATAGAGCATAATCCAAGTCAGTGTACGAGAGAGAATTGATGGCCATTGTGACAGTCGTTCAAAAATGGAGACATTGAAGGTGTGAAAAACAAGAAAGGGGGGTTTGAATTGTTTTAAAAATTAAAAGCTTTTTCAAAAGTAAGAACACACAAAATTTTATACTGGTTCGCTTATAAAACAAAGCTACTCCAGTCCACCCGACCAAGGTGATTTCGCCTTCAAAAAGGACTTAATCCACTACTCTTGAAAGATTAATACAACCAAACGTCTAAGAGAATGATCTCTTAGTCCTCTCAACTATAACAGACTACGCATAGTCACTTGAGGAACAAAAGCAATTTAGCAAAATAAATTTGTAATAGAGAGTGCTTCTAAGAGTAAGCGAGTATTACAGCAGAATATTTGAGCAAGAGTTTTTCACGTATGAGCAGCAGCTCGTGAAAGTTGAGAGAGAATATGAATGACTTTTTCTGTGCGTTGTTGTTGTATCTCTCAATGAGGTAGGTTGTCCTTTATATAGTAGTGAGAAGGACCGTTGGAGTGATGACAAAATATTGGTCTTTGATGAGCATTCAATGTCATTACTTCTGTGTTTCTTGCCATAACCATTTTGTCTCCCTGAATAACTTCTTTCTTAAAATACTTCTTTTCCATATTAAGAAGGTCTTTCCGTTACTCTTTCTGGATTTGGTGAATCTTCATCAGAGTCTTTGTTAGTTTGGAGTCATGTGTCAGAAGGAGATTCTGTTGGAGTTTCATCAGAGCTTCTCAGAGTACTAGTCTTCTAGATCTCAGAACTAAGACCAGTGGATGTTAGCGCTTCTGGTTTTATTTGCTGTCTTGCTTTGCTCAGATTCAGAACTTCTTGGGCGCACTTCTTCCTCAGATGCGTCTGATCTTCTAGCACTTTGTATCTGTATCTGATAAAATGATCAGAGTCCTTTGTTGCTGTTCAGAGTCCTGCACACTTAGAAAAATTTCGTTAGGGTGCCATTTTTGGTTTCATCATTTGTTATCATCAAAATCCTGGAATCTTTTTATAGAACTAATTTTGTTCTTACAGACATTACTTGATAGGGAGGCATTTCATCATCCTTACGAACCAAAAGAGCCTCAAATTTCTTTGTGACCAAATAGTTATAGGAGAGGAACAATTCAAGTGGACTTCTAAGTTGATGGAATTAGATTTTGAAATTCAATACAAGCCTGAACAACAAAACATAGTGGTTGATGCACTCTCTAGAAGAATGAGTTATGCAGCTCTATCCACACTCCAATTTGACGAATTAGAGGAGTGGGAGACCGAAATTCAAAATGATAAAAAAATTACAAGAAATCATTTAAGACTTGCAGAAGGATAGCCACTCCCACCCTGGATATTCTTTTAGAGATCGGAAGTTGTTTTTCAAAGGACGACTAGTGCTACCTAAAGGGTCTTTCAAAATTCCGAAGCTTTTAAAAGAATTCCATGATTCAGCCACATGAGGACACTCAGGATTTTCAAAATTTATAAAAGAATTTCAGCAATTCTACACTGGGAAGGAATGAAGAAAGATATTCAGCAATATGTTGCCACTTGTAAAATTTGCCAATTGAGCAAATATAATCCTTGTCTCCTGCTGGACTATTGCAACCATTGTCAATTCCTACTTAAGTATAGGATGATATTTCAATGGATTCTATAGAAGGGTTACCTAAAACACATGGCAAAAATGTGATTTTGGTGGTAGTAGACCGTCTTATCAAATATGCTCATTTCATGGCTTTAAGTCACCCTTTTACCGCTAAGGATGTTGCTGAAATTTTCATTAAAGAGGTGGTTAAGTTACATGGTTTTCCATCAATCATTGTGTTATATAGGGATAAAATATTTCTAAGCCATTTCTGGCCAGAGTTGTTTAAAATGTCTGGTACCAAGTTAAAATTCAACTCCGCATATCATCCCTAAATTGATGGTCAAATCGAGGTATTAAATCGGTGTTTGGAAACCTATCTGAGGTGTCTCACAAGGACTCAACCGAAGCAGTGGACAAAGTGGTTATGATGGGCAGAATATTGGTTTAACACCAACTATAATAGTTCCTTGAAATTGACTCCTTTCAAAGCTCTATATGGTCGAGACCCTCCCTATTTACTCAAGGGCTCTACCATTCCTTCAACTGTGGAAGAAGTTCATGTGTTAACTCAGGAAAAGAATCAAATGTTACATGAGTTAAAGTCTAATATAGTGAAAGCCCAAATTCAGATGAAAACATATGCAGATCAGTGCAAAAGACCAGTTACTATTTCTATCGGTGATTGGATTTATCTTAAGCTGCAACCTTATAGATTGAAGTCTCTTGCTAAGAAGAGGAATGAGAAACCAAGTCCTAGGTTCTATGGGCCTTATCAAATAATCAAACAGATAGGACCAGTGACATTCAAATTGGATTTACCACCAGAGAGCAAAATCCATCCAGTTTTCCACGTTTCCTTACTAAAGAAAACCCTGGCTCCAACAAGCAATCGACAACTTCTTCCGTCAATGCTTTCTGAGGATTTAGAACTCCGAGTATCACTTGCTATACTTGTTGCAGTAAGTGTTGTCCGGAACAATGCTAATGGCTCAACTGAAGTACTTATTCAATGGCAGGACCTACTAGAATTTGAAGCTACATGGGAACCTGTGGAAGTCATCAAAGAGCAATTTCCTTCATTTCACCTTGAGGACAAGGTGTCTTTTCTAGGGGGAGTATTGTTAAACCTCTCATAAAGAATACTTATAAGAGGAAGGGGCACCAATAAAGCAAGATAAATGTTGTCCAATAAAGAACAGTTACATAACTTAGGCAATATAAGAAGGGAAACAGACCCCTATTTTGATCATGATGCAGTTGTGAGTGTTAGACACTTGGGAGGGAGAGAACCAAGCTCTCGAATCTTGGCATGTGTCCTAATATTTATTTTGTACTATCTTCATTATTCTGTTGAGAGCCGGTACCGGTTTCTATCAAAATGTTATCTACCTTTTTGGTATACCAATTTTCAACTACTGTCAAATTAATAGTTCACATCCATCAGGTAAATAAAGTGTTGTACATAGATGGATGTCTTCAAAGTTTTAATTGCTACAAAATAGCAGTGTGTTTATTTGTTGTTTTGGGAAGAATCAATGCAAACGATTGCGCAAGCGTAGATTGTAATTTTTTGTAGTTATAGAGGTAGAGATTGAATTCTCTGCAACTTCTTCTGGAATTATATAGTCAGGATCATCAACACAGTTCACATCATCAGGTAAATCAGTATCTATCCATTGAGACCAATCATCCACATGATCATCCGTATCCAAGTCCCAAGAACACTCCTTTATTTTTTGCATGGTGCTAATCTTATTGACCAGTGTTAGTAATATTTGATGGTTCATTCTTTCATAGTCCCTGCACGATTATTAACACAATCAACTATATTATTTATGTTATTTTGATGAATAAAAGTTGAAGTAAGTTAGGTCTCATAATTATCTATATTAAAAATAAAATTTACAAATATATTGCAAGTTTTTATTGTATGTACACTTACTTGTATGTGCAAATTGCATATAAAAGTTGAGCTGAAGCAGATACCATGAAAAATAATCGGACTTTGTTTATTATCCATGTTTGTTGCTCCATATTGTCGTTACTTAAACGAATAATGAATACTTCCACAAAGAGAGCAGCACAAAGCTCTGCAAATAAACAATTCATAACATGTTATGCTTAGTCAATTAATTACTTAATGTTTAAAAATTAAATACACTTGTTGGTATATACTTACCAAGGTAAAGTAATGGCCTAACATTGTAAGTTTGCTTTGTGCTAGTCAACATATAGATGACAAAGATTGAAATTGCATAGATGAAGAAAGCTTTAATAACTCTTGATTCAAGCAACATGGCATTTTGCAAAGCAAAGATTTTATCCAAAACAATGAACATGGTAGCTTGCTTTTCTTCAAAAGATTCCTATAGAGAGCACAAATGGAGAATCTGTTTAAAATCTTTAAGGATACATGTGCATAAGGAGCCAACAACCCAAAACAATAAATAGTCCACAAAAAATTACAAACCTGAGCATACAGTATAGTTTTTGAATTTTCCATTAACCGATTGTGAAGCCCTTGTATTTGTTCCTGCCTCCGTAGAAGCTCTTCTTGTTGCCTATGTCCGTATTCAGCAAAATATTGTAGGCTTTTTCTACATTTCACAAATTATGAGGTTAACATTTTGCCAAATACAATTTATGAATAGGAATTTATAAATTTGATCAATCATACCTGCTTTCCTCTAAAGCCTTGAGTTGAACCTCATTCAATGAATTTAGGCCCCGGAGTGCTGTGGATTGTCCATCTAAAAGTTGTCGTTGTTTATCCAAGGAAATCCCTGCCATATTCTCAATATCTTCCGCTTTGCTTTGCAGAGTGTTCATCTTTGATGACATAGCATCTCCAACTTTGATTACCTCATTCTCAATTTCAATGGCTTCGTCTCTTAACTTTTCTATTTCTTTGCCCAAATTACTATAAGAATCCTTGAGCAGTGCTACCCCGTCTTCTAAGTTCCTCCCCAGTTGCTCTTGTCCTTCTTGTAGTTGTGATTGTGATATTGCAATGTTTTTAGTTTGCTCGTAAACACTTTCTGAATGCCTTAATACCACATCAATATGACCTTGTACATTCTTAACCGTTTGACCTACTAGGTGCGCATTATTATTAACATATTCAAGAGAATCAGAAATCTCTTTTGAGCCTTGTAATAGATGTTCTGATTTCTCTTCAATACTTTCTAACTTGTCCTCAACATACTGAGCAGAACTTTTCAGTTCGGTCACAAGTCTCTCCGTTTCATGTTTGAATGCATGTGTCCTAAAAATACACATAACACTATAAAAAACCAAAAACATTTACAAAATCAAATATAGAACAAATGATTATTAAAAACAATTGCACTTAACTGTAATTGGTAACAGATGGAGTTAGTTTCAAGGTAGAATTCAAGATAAACGCTATGAGCAACGCTATCTAAACTTTTTAGGCATGTAGCAATGGATGTTTTTGAGTCACAGTGGGGAAATGAAACTCTACCAGAGTCCCTCTGAAAGCAATCACTCAGATGCCAAGCTAATCTAGACCTTTTGTCATCAACAGCCAAAATCTCAGAACAGCCTGTAAAAAGATGTTGATAAGCATTCTGCCAACAAGTATTTGAGCCAACCATTTTATTCTTAGCATTCTCTAATAGCTTCATTCCCTTAGGATCATTGAAAGCCTCTATTGAGAATTCAGCACTAGAACCTCGAAAATTTGCTTGATTTCCATAAGACCTCTCACTATAGTGTTTCTCTTTAGACGATGAAAACCAACCCCATGATTCACATCTTAATGACAAAGAGACCAAAATAAGAACAAGAAGACCCGCGTGATCCATTCACTTTCTGTCAAACCTGCATCAAACAAAATTATTATAGATAAGCCAAATTCTAACATGCTAAGAACATAGAAGCCAGTTAAGGAGAAGCATAGAATGATCCTTCACTTTTATGTAGTATCATTCAACAATATCATTTTCTTACCTAATTACCGATGTGTCCGGTCTTAGTATTTCATCTTAGTTAAGAAACCATGTTGAGAAATGGTTGAACTAGAAAGAGTGAAGAAAGGAAGACACGTGTACTTTGCCGGCGGATAAGTTGAAGCAGTGGTGAAGAAACAGGGACGGCTAAGGAGGAGGAAGAAGAAGAAGAAGAAACAGGGACGCGTACGTAAAGTATTAAAGGATGTTCAATTGTGTCTTTTCAATTTTCACTTCGTTTCAGAAACACTGACTTCGTTTCAAAACAGAGACACAGCTTTTTGGAATTCAATTCAAAACTAACATAGTAGGCAACTTTCCTTTTATTTATTCTCTCTTCCTTCATCCCACTTTTCATAAGTGGTAAATCAAATATTTTTTATTTCCAATTTAGATAATTAATTAAAGTAAAAGTATTTTCCAAAATTAAATATTTTATATTTTTAAGGATGTAAAATTATTAAATTATTATAATCGTTTTCATTTCATATTTTATTTAACTTATCTAAACACATTTTTTATTATTTAAAAATATCACAATTAAAAAAAACTTAGATATCAAATTTCCTATTATTACATTAAAGAAGTTATGTATTTTTCAAACCAAACTATTTGCTAAAGAATGGAATCATTATATTTTTTAGTTTTATCATAAAATATTTAAATTTATTCTTAGAATTGTTCATTTCCAGTTCCGTTTATTTTATATTTAGATTCAATTTATTTGTCATTTTAATTCAATTCTAAAATTGTTTAGGCAACAACGGTTCAATTTATCTAAACACATTTTTTATTATTTAAAAATATCATAATTAAAAAAAAACTTAGATATCAAATTTTCTATTATTACATTAACGAAGTCATGTATTTTTCAAACCAAACTATTTGCTAAAGAATTGAATCATTATATTTTTTAGTTTTATCATAAAATATTTAAATTTATTCTTAGAATTTTTCATTTCCAGTTCCGTTTATTTTGTATTTAGATTCAATTTATTTGTCATTTTGATTCAATTCTAAAATTGTTTAGGCAACAATGGTTCATAAAATAATGGTTCAATTATTTTTAGTTCAGTTTAACGGTTTCTTGACTAGTCTTAGATAAGAAAGGTGATAAGGATATGATATTATAATAATATGATCCTATCGTGTGTTTGATACACACATGATAAAAAACATAATATTATTATTTTATTATTTTATGTGTTTGATATAAATTTAATAGTAACATAATATATATCCATATTTCAAAAAGGCTTTGAGAAATATGATTTTATTTAAATATATCTTTTACTAGAGTCGGAGATATTTTCATAATTTCAAAACATCCATATTTCAAAAAGCTTGTAATCAATCGTTTCATTGAATCATTTAACACTTTACTAGTAGATGGTTCAACTACATTGTCACTCTCGTCTGAATCCCTAATAATTGTCATTATCAGAAAAAGAAAATGATGAAGGAAAATATGAGGACTTAATACTAGAGTTTATAAGGAGGAAGGATGGAAGACAGAATTAAGCTTGGAGAATTTTTTTATGGAAAGTCTCGTTCATACATGGGAGAATAAGAAGAATATGGAAATAGTGTGAAGAAGAATGAGTCAGAACCATATTACTAAAGAGAAAATTGTTTATGTCGCATAGGCTATTTATGATTAGATATGTTTGTGTGCGTATAATCAATAATTCACAGTGATGCATTCCCAAGATAAGAGGTAGTGTGCTTAAGCATTAAATGTTGCATGTGCTGGCCTAAGTGACGCTTGAGGGACTCGTCCCAAGCAACACTTGAGGGACTCACCCGGATTTGAGGGACCCATCCCTAGCAATTATTAAAAGATTCATTATCAAAGACTTCATTAAAATTGATGCTCGTTTAGATTAATCACTTCACCCATTCTAGGTTCGTACTTGAGAGAGTATGAACTGGGATAACTTTATTGAACCTAGAAAGAAGCAACTCGAAGGACCTAGGAGGACACGTCCCTAAGGATCAAGGAAGAATTGGGCTCGGGTTTTCTAATGGTGACATGGGTCGCCTGTGTAAGACCCTAATTTTGACTCTAAGATCCCTCATGGCATCATAACATTGCTCATTGCATTTGCCTCAAGGATCATAAGTATCTTGGCTCCTTAACCCCTGGGTTGGGACTTGTGTGAGTTGGTTTGAGACCACCAAGCATGCTTTAATTGTATATTATTGCTTTTCTTATTTTTTTTACTAACCAAAAGCACAAAAATATGTCACTAACTTTGTTTGTTTTGAAGCTTAAGCAATCATGTGATCCAAGGCTCCTAGGAGACCCCTATGCTCATTGATGTGGCCAGATGAAGTTGAAAGCAAGCATGACAATGGTTCAAAAAGCTCTCAATCATCATATATGTCTCCCAAGTATCTCAGTTTGTCAATTTGATCAAGATAAACCAAAGGGCTTGAGGATTGTTTCCCAAGGAAACCCTAATTCAGCTGTGCATTGACTATGTCTTGCTCATGAAGCAATCTCAACCTATGATCAAATACAATCAAGGGAAGTTCTTTAATTCATTATATTATGCATATATGAGCTCATGTGAGTGTCCTCAATCATCAATTCATCAAGATTTGAAGTTTGGCTTTGAGAAGTTGATCAGTCAAATCATCTGACTATTTTGAAATCCACTGAGACCTAACTTTTGATGTGTTTGTCAAATTAAGATGACTCCAAGAGCAACAATATTCTTAAGAACCATATGAACAACTTTTGTGTTCATCAAAAATTCATTTGAAACTTGGAAGGTCATCATTCATTTCAAAACATTATAGGTCATTTTGACTAAAACCCTAATTTTAGGTCAACTTCACAAGGACCTAACTCACTCATTTTTTATGATTTTGAGGTGGGACCAAATTTATTGGAAAGTTTAAGATGTCTAATTCAATTTTTATTTTGGACAAAATTTCATAATCCTAAAAGAAACACATGTGATAATACAAAACATTATAGGTCACTTTGGGCCAAAGTCATTGAAATGTGAAAAAGTCCAACTTCAAGTGCCCATAACATTCTCATCAAAACTCCAAATGATGCAAAATTTAAGTCCAAATTTATTATATTGAAAATATCTACAACTTTGATGTTGGAGGTTTTGTCATTTGAGGGTTTCATCATTGAAACGGAAGGGCTTCAAGTTGGTCCATTTTGGCAAAATTTCCATATACATGTTTTGCACCTTGAACTTCATGGCCAATTTTCAATATTTTCCCAACTCCAAATGGATTTTTGTTCAACATGACATTTGTTCCTTATGTCAAGACCTTTCCAACCATTACCCACATGCCTATGTTTCAATTTTGCAAATGGCATTTTCGAAGAGGTGAAGTTTTATGATCATTTATGCATACCATGTTAAAATTCCATGCACAAGCTTACACATTGCAATCTGCACGTCCAAATTCATTTGTTTGATCATCAACATGCAAAACCAGTTGCTCTTGGGCCTCCCATGCGCCTGTACAAGCCAATGCAGGGAGGACCCAACTTCACATGCACACGAATTCTTCATGGCATTGCGTCACCCTTGGCTATAAATAGAATGCCTTGCACACTTCAAACTTCAACCTAAAGGCGCCTGAAGCTCTGCACAAGTGAAATCCCAACCCTCCATTAAAGGAATTTTGATTTTTCTCTCAATTTTTCAAGCTCATATTTCAACTTCATTGGTTGATCTCTGACCTTCAATTCCTTAGCCTTACTTCCTTGTCACTTCAAGAACAAGCTACACTGAAGAATTGGATCAGATCGTGCCATTGAAAGCTGCACTTCAAAGGTTTATATTCAAACTGTTTTGATTCGAATCTCTCTTAATATTGAGCATTTCTTGTATTGGTTGGTACCTCTGAAGTCCTCATGTGATAGGCAATTGGTTTGTGCTTTTAATTTTGTGAATTGAGTAAGTTCAGTTTGAACACCATATTTTTCCATCTCAGATTTCTCTCTCTATAGAGATCTTGAGTGGAAATTAAGGGTACAGGGGTGATGTACATCACCCCAGCTTTCAAATGATGTATGGATCGTGAGTTTTGGTGAAGGTTTTGAAACCTGCAATTCTGGCCGGAACAGTGAGGTTCACCGGAGAAGACGGTGGTTTCCACCACCGTCCCCACGTGGATGAGTTCCTGGCCATTGGATCCATGTTATTGGATCCATGTTCCCAGATCTAATCTTGGCTTTTGGTTTGGCTGACTTCATTTAATGCTTTGTACTTCGCTGTTGACTCAAGTGTTCCATGAGCGCGCGCTTCTCAACCACCAGATGCACCACGTCAATTAATGAGCCAAGATCCAAGCGCTGTGGATTTTTGAAATTTCTGAAATTCCATTTTATTTTCTTTTATTCCAATTATTTTCAAAAATTCATAACTTCTTTATTTGGAATCACAAAAATAGGGGACCAATTGCAATTTTTTTCTCTTGAATTCTAGTTTCTAAAACTGATTTATAATTATTTTGTGATTCCATTTAATATTTTTCGTGAATTATTTCTTTTATGGTTATTTTTAATTCATTTAAAATACTTTTCAATATTCAAAAATTCCAAAAATATTTTCTTAACATCTTTGGATGATGATGGATCTATGAAAAATATTCTCATCAATTTCTTGATTGATTTGAGATTTCTTTGAGATTTTAGTCCAATTATGTTATTTTTCTTCATTTTTAATTGTTTAAAATTAGTTTCTGTTTTCAAAAAATGATGAATTTTTTTGCCAAACCTTGTTTGAGCATGTTAAACTTATGATGATCCAATTGAACTTTTCCAAGTTGATTTAAATTGGATTTGAAGTTTGACCTTTATTTGTCCATTTTATTTCAAGTATTATTTTAATTCCAAAAAATACCAAAAATATTTGTGTTGTTTCTTGGCTTCTAAGCTTCATCTCACTTCTGTTTACCATTGATTGATGTTGATTACATTCATGTTTGATCAATGTGTGTCAGTTATGTCATTTGAATTTCAATTATGTACATTTCATTTCCATATTCTTCTTCTTCTTTTTCTTTTTGACCAATGAGTTAATGATTGGTGGTTAGGCTTGACATATGAGGGGCTTAACCTTCTTTGATCCAAATCAAATTCATCTTGATCAAAGATCAAGTGAATTGCTTTGCATTAGAGATAGGTTGCTTCTTGGTCAAGCAAAAAACCTAAATTCATACAAGGTCATTCTTCTTTTCTTTTGGCTAGTAAGCCAAGCTCCTACAACTTGCTGTCGCATCGTGCGAAAAACCGGCGGGAAAAGAAAGAACAACAGAGCCGCCACCGTGCGTTATTTATCCCAAAAGAGGGAAAGGAAACGCTCAGAGTAAACCTGGAAAAGAACATGGTCTCGCGACCAAAGAGTATGGGTTCGGGAGTCGGTTATGCGAAGGGAAGGTATTAGCACCCCTACGCATCCGTAGTACTCTACGGGATCCACGCACAAAAGGAAGGAAAATGGTTGCTATAAAGCTGCTCACACACACACACACTGGCTGAAAGATACAAAAGAGACTGACTGAAACTGACTCGGCAGGATGTCGCATCCTGGGCCTACTTAGTCTATCAGGCATAGACATCAGAGTCGAAGTAGTTCGGACTGGGGAAACGACACATGCTCGCTAGGATATCGCATCCTATGCATACGTATCTTCTCGGACGAGAGAAGAATCAGAGCATTCGTAGCTCGGCTGACACGCGCTAAAAAGCTAAACAAAACAAGACACAGGCAAACGTGGAGCCCGACTGCCAATCACTGGACTTACATTGACATCCGAACCTAAACACACACACACTGGAACCCAAATGCCACTCGATGGACTTACATCAGCTCCCAAGCACACAACAACACAACAGGTTGATAGGGAGTCGGGGACTCAGCCTATAACTGTCAAACGACACAAACAGACAGCAAATGCTAAGGAGTACGGGGACTCGAGCCTAGCAAAGGTCAGACAACACACACAAAGGAAAGAAAGGGCGCCCGGAGAGATCAGCTCAATCTCCTGCCTACATACTTCATCTGGTATGAAGATCAGGGCGATGTAGTTCCCCTACGCAGGGATAAAGGACTAGCCTAACCAGATAACAGAGGGAGACACAACTAGGGAGACTACGACTCGAGCCTAGATGTTATCATGCAAAATCATCCCTAAGTTAAGGTTTCTAGCTAAATGGCACGCGGGCCGACCTATCCTAAGCATGGCTCACACAGGAAGCAAGCCACACACACACTTAACTTGCACAGGGAGCAAGCCAAGTAAAACCTGCTTGCACAGGAAGCAAGTCAAACTATCCTAACCTGCACAGGAAGCAAGTCAAACTATCCTAACTTGCACAGGAAGCAAGTCAAACTATCCTAACTTGCACAGGAAGCAAGTCAAACTATCCTAACTTGCACAGGAAGCAAGTCAAACAATCCTACAAGCACAGATAGCACACACTATACACAAGCAAGTGGCTCAAACAAGGGTTAGGTTTTAGTCAAGGGGTCATATCAACCTCGACAAACAAACCTCTGGAACTGGGTGAGTATGCTCTTAACCTTGCCATTGAGGGGCTAAGGTGAAGCAGATGAAAGGATGAAGTGAGGATAAGACCTCGCAGCTCTTATCCCTGGCCTGGGAGAGCTCAAGACAAGAACGTGTGGGTTCAGAAAGTGGGAACCCTTCTACACATTTACAACTGACTCAACTGTACAATTGTACAAGATCTTGGGTTTGTATCTGCTATGCATCAACACAGTGGTGTGAGCAAGGCAGATGACACACTGAATAGTGGGGGATAGATTGCATATCCCTACCTTCCACCAATTGCCTCTTCTCTTAGGAGGACTTTGACTCTATGCAGGGACAAAAGTAAACATCCACAAACATTGCCTCTTAAGGAGGACTTCAGACAGTTGCCTGGCCAAGTAACAGGCCAGGTCTTCCAGACTACATGAAGTAAAAGAGACATACCTTAATGCAAATTGCTTATACAAGCAGAGCAAAGCAAAAAGTTCACAAGGAACTAAGCAACTAAAGCACCTGAAACAGTCAAGCAGATGTTAGTATGCAACTTCAAACGAAACAAACAGAAACAGAAACCAACAGTCAGTTAGAGGCACATGGATGTGCAAGGCACAAGGCTTAAGGCATGTGAGCCAAGCCACCTACAAAACAAGGATGTTAGACAACAACATTTAACCAAGCTCAGTCAAAAGAATTGGTCTCAATGGCCATTTGATGTCTACTTTCGCATCGTGCGAAAAACCGGCGGGAAAAGAAAGAACAACAGAGCCGCCACCGTGCGTTATTTATCCCAAAAGAGGGAAAGGAAACGCTCAGAGTAAACCTGGAAAAGAACATGGTCTCGCGACCAAAGAGTATGGGTTCGGGAGTCGGTTATGCGAAGGGAAGGTATTAGCACCCCTACGCATCCGTAGTACTCTACGGGATCCACGCACAAAAGGAAGGAAAATGGTTGCTATAAAGCTGCTCACACACACACACACTGGCTGAAAGATACAAAAGAGACTGACTGAAACTGACTCGGCAGGATGTCGCATCCTGGGCCTACTTAGTCTATCAGGCATAGACATCAGAGTCGAAGTAGTTCGGACTGGGGAAACGACACATGCTCGCTAGGATATCGCATCCTATGCATACGTATCTTCTCGGACGAGAGAAGAATCAGAGCATTCGTAGCTCGGCTGACACGCGCTAAAAAGCTAAACAAAACAAGACACAGGCAAACGTGGAGCCCGACTGCCAATCACTGGACTTACATTGACATCCGAACCTAAACACACACACACTGGAACCCAAATGCCACTCGATGGACTTACATCAGCTCCCAAGCACACAACAACACAACAGGTTGATAGGGAGTCGGGGACTCAGCCTATAACTGTCAAACGACACAAACAGACAGCAAATGCTAAGGAGTACGGGGACTCGAGCCTAGCAAAGGTCAGACAACACACACAAAGGAAAGAAAGGGCGCCCGGAGAGATCAGCTCAATCTCCTGCCTACATACTTCATCTGGTATGAAGATCAGGGCGATGTAGTTCCCCTACGCAGGGATAAAGGACTAGCCTAACCAGATAACAGAGGGAGACACAACTAGGGAGACTACGACTCGAGCCTAGATGTTATCATGCAAAATCATCCCTAAGTTAAGGTTTCTAGCTAAATGGCACGCGGGCCGACCTATCCTAAGCATGGCTCACACAGGAAGCAAGCCACACACACACTTAACTTGCACAGGGAGCAAGCCAAGTAAAACCTGCTTGCACAGGAAGCAAGTCAAACTATCCTAACCTGCACAGGAAGCAAGTCAAACTATCCTAACTTGCACAGGAAGCAAGTCAAACTATCCTAACTTGCACAGGAAGCAAGTCAAACTATCCTAGCGAGCATGTGTCGTTTCCCCAGTCCGAACTACTTCGACTCTGATGTCTATGCCTGATAGACTAAGTAGGCCCAGGATGCGACATCCTGCCGAGTCAGTTTCAGTCAGTCTCTTTTGTATCTTTCAGCCAGTGTGTGTGTGTGTGAGCAGCTTTATAGCAACCATTTTCCTTCCTTTTGTGCGTGGATCCCGTAGAGTACTACGGATGCGTAGGGGTGCTAATACCTTCCCTTCGCATAACCGACTCCCGAACCCATACTCTTTGGTCGCGAGACCATGTTCTTTTCCAGGTTTACTCTGAGCGTTTCCTTTCCCTCTTTTGGGATAAATAACGCACGGTGGCGGCTCTGTTGTTCTTTCTTTTCCCGCCGGTTTTTCGCACGATGCGACAGCTGGCGACTCTGCTGGGGAGACTCCTCTTGGGGGAAATACTCTGCGGGGAACTTTGCTTGAGGAATGGTAGAGCGACTCCACACTCATGTTGAAGCATGGCACTGCTGCTGGGAAAAGGTAAACTCCGCTGGGGATAAATTCAATGAACCTGCCTCACTCGGGGAGGAAATCGGCAAATACAGGCCTGCTGGGGACAGGCCATCCTTAGATCTGTTGGGGAATAGAAAACACTATCCACAGACGTCTTCGCAGGGGAACATAACTCTGATAGCTTTCAAGCTTGCTTGGGGAAAATATCTGTTGAGGAAACGTCCTCACAGATGCCAATCTAAAAAACAGCATACCAAAATGCCCCCAGGGGGTACATGGACAAGATACGCTCAAATGTCCTCAACATTCAAAATGATTTTCAAATGTTTCGTCATCCTGCAAGCTATTGTGTAGCCTCCATGTTCTTATATGCAATGCTTATCAAAAATTCGGACATTTTGCAAACAAAACAGTAAAAATAAAAACAGAAAAGCTATTTATCTGAATAACGACTTTTATTGATTGAAAATGTGCCTGAAGAGGCGAATACATTAGGAAGCAATTCCTAGAAAGAGGTAATTGCGTACAAAAGGAAAAATCTATCCTAATGGCAATGTGGACACGACATCCACTATTTCCCAATTCTGTTATAACTCACAGATCATCAGTTTTCCTCCCAACTCCTTGCTTTCTGAGAAGAATGACTGGACGGATCACATCTTTCGAGATGGTAGACGACAAAGCTCGATGAGGTACAGACAAACTCAAGCTGTAGTCTTCGCTTTAATCCCTAATTTTTGCCTGGATCGCCCTTTCGGGTTTTCAATCCACCGGGATACCCATTTTTGCCTAAGCCGCCCTTGCGGGTTTTCGACTTACCGGGTGTACAAATTCTTTTCGTTTTTATCCCTAATTTTTGCCCGAACCTTTTCTTTCTGTTTTTTGGTTCGCCGGGATGCCCATTTTTTGCCTGGACTCTTTTTCTTTTTGTCCAGCGGGTCAATTTATGCGAAGTATTTTTTGACTACATCTGAGTTAACAGGGGACGGAAAATCTTCACCATCCATAGTTGTAAGCATCAAGGCCCCACCGGAAAAGACCTTCTTCACAACATACGGACCTTCATAATTAGGAGTCCACTTGCCCCTGTTATCTGTACCGGGAGGGAGGATCCTCTTCAAAACTAAATCACCGACCTGATAGCTTCGAGGACGCACTTTCTGATCAAAGGCTCGCTTCATCCTTCTCTGATACAACTGTCCATGGCATACAGCTGCTAACCGTCTCTCCTCGATAAGGCTCAACTCGTTAAACCTTGTTCGAATCCACTCGGCTTCGTCTAGCTTGACATCCAATAAAACTCTCAGAGAAGGAATCTCCACTTCAACGGGTAGGACAGCTTCCATACCATACACAAGGGAGTAAGGGGTTGCCCCGGTCGACGTACGTACTGAGGTACGGTACCCATGCAAAGCGAAAGGCAGCATCTCATGCCAATCCTTGTACGTAACGACCATCTTCTGCACAATCTTCTTGATATTCTTGTTTGCCGCTTCTACAGCACCATTCATCTTCGGTCTGTAAGGAGAAGAATTGTGATGTTCAATCTTGAAATCTTTACAAAGCTCTTTCATCATCTTGTTGTTGAGATTCGAACCATTGTCAGTGATGATTCTCTCAGGAACTCCGTAACGACAGATGATTTCTTTCTTGATGAACCGGGTAACCACTTGTTTGGTAACATTAGCATAGGAAGCTGCTTCCACCCACTTGGTGAAATAGTCAATCGCAACTAAGATGAAGCGATGTCCATTCGAAGCAGTAGGCTCAATCTTCCCAATCATATCAATGCCCCACATGGCAAACGGCCAAGGCGAATTCATGATATTCAGAGGGCTTGGTGGTACGTGCACCTTATCAGCATAGATTTGACACTTATGGCACTTCCGAGCATACTTGAAACAATCGGATTCCATAGTCATCCAGTAATAGCCCGCTCTCAACAATTTCTTAGCCATTGCATGTCCGCCGGCATGAGTACCGAAGGAACCTTCATGAACTTCCTGCATTAACATGTCTGCCTCAGACTTGCCATGCCAAAAGAAAAGAAGAATGACCTTGTATGGATTTAGGTTTTTTACTTGACCAAGAAGCAACCTATCTTTAATGCAAAGCAATTCACTTGATCTTTGATCAAGATGAATTTGATTTGGATCAAAGAAGGTTAAGCCTCTCATATGTCAAGGCTAACCACCAATCATTAACTCATTGGTCAAAAAGAAAAAAGAAGAAGAAGAAGATGGAAAGGGAATGTACATAATTGAAATTCAAATGACATAACCAACACACATTGATCAAACATGAATGGAATCAAAATCAATCAATGGTAAATAGAAGTGAGATGAAACTTAGAAGTCAAGAAACAATAAAAATATTTTTGGTATTTTTTAAAATTAAAATAATACTTGAATTAAAATAAACAAATAAAGGTCAAACTTCAAATCCATTTCAAATCAACTTGGAAAAGTCCAAATGGATCATCATAAGGCTAACATGGTCAAACAAGGTTTGACAAAAGATTTCATCATTTTTTGAAAACAGAAACTAATTTTAAACAATTACAAATGAAGAAAAATAACATAATTGAACTAAAATCTCAAATAAATCTCAAATCAATTAAGAAATTGATGAAAATATTTTTCATAGATTCATCATCATTCAAAGATGTTAAGAAAATATTTTTGGCATTTTTGAATATTGAAAAGTATTTTAAATGAATTAAAAATAACCAGAAAAGAGAAAATTCACAAAAAATATTAAATGGAATCACAAAAATAATTAAAAATCATTTTTAAAAACTAGAATTTAAAAGAACTTTTTTGCAATTGGTCTCATATGTTTGTGATTCCAAATAAAGATGTTATGAATTTTTAAAATAAAATGAAATAAAAGAAAATTAAAACAGAAATTAAAAATTGGATAATTCAACAGCGCTTGGATCCCACTTCATTAATTGATGTGGATGATCACAAGGTTGGGAGACGCGCGCGCATGGTAGACCTTGGTCAATAGCGAAACACGCTGCATTAAAGTAAGTCAAAACAAAACACGGCTAAGATTAGATCCCAGGAGCCAGATCCAAGGGCCAGGAACTCATCCACGTGGGGACGGTGGTGGAAACCACCGTCTTCTCCGGTAAGACTCACTGTTCCGGCCAGAGTTGTAGGTTTTCAAACCTTCATCATAATACACGATCCATACATCATTCGAAAGCGGGGGTGATGTACATCACCCCTGTGCCCTTATTTTTTGCTCAAGACTCTCATAAGAGGAGAAATCTGAGATGGAAAAATAAGGTGTTCAAACTGAACTTGCTCAATTCATGAAATTAAAAGCACAAACCAATTGCCTCTCACATGAGGACTTCAGAGGTACCAACCAATACAAGAAATGCTCAAAATCCAAACAGATTCAAATGAAAACAGTTTGAGAATCAACCTTTGAAGTGCAGTTTTTCAATGCTCGATCCACTCCAATTCTTTGATGCAACTTGTTCTCGAAGTAACAAAGAAGCTAGTCTAAGGAATTGAAGTTCAAAGATCAACCAATGAAGTTGAAATTTGAACTTCAAAAATTGAGAGAAAAATCAAAATTCCTTTGAGTGAGGGTTAGGGATTCAATTGTGCAGAACTTCAGGCGCCTTTAGGTTGAGGTTTGAAGTGAATGGAGCCTTCTATATATAGCCAAGGGATGATGCAATGCATGAAATATTCGTGTGCATGTGAAGTTGGGTCCTCCATGCATGGGCCTGTACAGGCGCATGGGAGGCCCAAAAGCAATTGCAAATGACTGCTAATCATCAACCAAATGAAAATGGATGTGCAAATTTCATGATATCAGCTTGTGCATGGAATTTTGATATGTTATGCATAATTGAAACCAAAACTTCTCCTCTTCGAAAATGCCATTTGCAAAATTGAAACATAGGCATGTGAGTAATGGTTTTAAAGGTCTTGACATGAGGAACAAATGTTATGTTGAACAAAAATCCATTTGGAGTTGGGAAAATATTGAAAACTGTTCATGAAGTTCAAGGTACAAAACATGCATATGGAAAATTTGCCAAAATGGACCAACTTCAAGCCCTTCTGTTTCAATGATGCAAGCCTCAAATGACAAATCCTTCAACATCAAAGTTGTAGATATTTTCAAGTAAATCAATTTGGACTTAAATATTTTATCATTTGGAGTTTTGATGAGAAAGTTATGGGCCCTTGAAGTTGGACTTTTTCACATTTCAATGGCTTTGGTCCAAAGTGACCTATAATGTTTTGTATTATCACATGTATTTAATTTAGGATTATGAAATTTTGTCCAACATAAAAATTGAAGTAGACACCTTAAAATTTCCAATACACTTTGTCCCACCCAAAAATCATAAAAAATGAAGGAGTTAGGTCCTTAGGAAATTGACCCAAAATTAGGGTTTCAGTCAAAATGACTTATAATGTTTTGAAATGAATGGTGACCTTCCAAGTTTCAAATGAAAATTTTATGAACATGCAAGTTGTTCATATGGTTCTTAAGAACATTTTTTCTCTTGGGGTCATCTTCATTTGACAAACACATCAAAAGTTAGGTCTCAGTGGATTTCAAAATAGTTAGATGAATTGACTGATCAACTTCTCAAGTCATCAAGATGCTATGATCCTTGAGGCAAATGCAATGTGCAATGATATGATTCCATGAGGGATCTTAGGGTCAAAATTAGGTTCTTACAGATGCCTCTATTTAAGGTCATTCTAACCGGAGAAGCGAAGGTTAAAATCTTTATCTCGACGAGGTAGAATGGGCTTAAATAATAACAAAGAGACGAATTTTGGTCCCTAAGAGACCTCATGATGCAAATGTATGTATGCAAAAGTTAATACTCCGCGGGGATAGATGTCCACAAAGGAAAAAGAAATCAGGAGAAACTGAAAATACATATGAGTAATACACTCATAAATGGGACAGAGACTCTGGGGACTTTACTGAGGAATAAAGGGGAATAAAATGCGTGAGCAGGTCACAACTTGAAACTTGCTGGGAGACACGAAGGGATTCCATGAAAATAAATCAATTGAAAGACTCGAGCTGACGCAAAGATACATGTATTGGGGAATATGCCAATACAGCAAAACTATCCACAAAGGATACTTCGGATAAAAATCCGGACTCGGATGGGGAAAATCCGCTAAGGGACTCAGGCGGGGATATCCATAAAGGACTCAGCTGAGGAAGAAACAAATGAGGTATTACCGGTTACTGGGTAATAAGCTCAAAGAGACATGTGATCAAGACACCAGTGTTAGGGTGAGAAAACAACACGCTCGGGGAGAATGAATATCTAAGACCGGTATAAGGGTGAGAGATGTCAATCATCCAAAACATCTGAGGAAGACCTAAAAAGGTATATTTCAACTCAGGAAAATCTGACTCCACAGGGGACGAAAGTCATAATAGGGAGCAGAAGGAAGGAACACCAGGGATACCGGTTACTGGGCATATAATAGGTGACCAACCAGGCGTGAATTGGGGAATATTTCCAAGACACTCATCATCCGAAAGGAGGGATGAAAAAGTAGACTCGATTACATGATGGACATTCAATTCCATAAGGAAGTACGAATCTTACTCGAATGGGGAAGAAAAAGACTTCGACAGAAGAGCGCATCAGATATACTATCTATTACCGTCGGAACGTAGATAATATACACGCATGGAAGATTATCCACAACCGGTTACTGGGTTAATAAAGGATAAATCGACCGAAAAGGAAGGACATCGGGATACCGGATACTGGGTATAAAATGACGACCAATCCAAAGGAGAAACAATCATTACCAAACAAGGGTAAATGAAAGATGACTCGCTGGGGATAAATTTCTTAACAAAAGCAATCATCCAAGAGATATATATCACCGGTTACTGGGTGGTATACTCAAGAAACGAAGGAATATCAATACCGAATATTGGATAAAGATAACCAACAAGGAGGGGATTACATCTACCGGGTACTGGGTAGAAAACCACAGAAGAGAATTCCCGTTGTCGGTTAAGACGAACAAAATCAGGGATTAACTCTGCAAGGGGAACAAAAATGGGGTTTACAACTACCAGTTACTGGGTAGTAAACCACATAAATAGGACTTATAACTACCGGTTACTGGGTAGAAGGCCACAACATCCGCTGAGGAGAGAATGAACAATTACTGTCTACTGAGCAATTGGACACCTGAACCATAGGGAACTGCGGGAGGGAAAATAACAAGAGGAGTCAATCTAGGGATAAACTAGAGAGATGCAATGAAACAAGACTCAACCCGATGAGGATATAACTCAGGGGAGTAATTCCATCCCAACACATGTTTAGGGAGGAAACTGAAACAAAAATCATCCACGAGGACATAACTCAGTGGGGAATATGGAAGAAAGGATATACACTTTTTGCTTATGGGGCCGACTCTATGTGGAGAGATCAGACACAATCATCTGCTTGGGGAAATATTTCACCAAATAGCAGGAGATAACAAACAAAGATATAGGGCAAAGAATGCAATCATGAATATTTGAATGCTATAATTATGCATGTATATGCGTGGTTTATGTATGATTAATGCTGTCAAACAGACATATCTAACACAAACAAGTCCAAGAATCAATGGACAGACATCCGGTACAACATCTCAAAAGAGAAAGCCAGGCCCACAGGAGAAACCAATCTGGTGGGGGCAACAAATACCAGGAAACCAATCATCACTGAGGATCGAGCGAAGTTGCTGTCAGGGACAAAGACTACTGCTAGGGGAGTAAGCAGGATCACAAAGGACCAGAGACCGCTGTTGGGAATAAACAAAGGATCACAACCATCAAAGCTAGGGATCTTCCAACAGTATGCAGAGGCATGGATAAGATCAATCACAAAAGAACTCTACTGGGCATCTTATCAGGGGGTGATGTGAAATTCTGTGGGGGGGGGGGGGGGGGGGGGACAACCACTACAAAAGCGCATCAAACAAGTATTCTCTTCTAATCACGGAAGGGATATCTCTGTTGCGGAGACAACACCAAACACTCCTCTGGGGAAGAAGATAACACGTCCTTCTTAGAGTTCCGAAGCCAAACAAGGGTTAGGTAGAGCCTTAGCTGGGGAAAACCAAACACGGGTAAGATCCACCGTAGAAGTAACTCTACTCGGGAAAAACCAAGGAAAGATAAGAAACTCTGCAGGGAAAAACCACCAAACAAAAGTTCTAATAACCATCACAATTCCTCATACTGCTGGAGAAACAATCTCTGTCGAGGAGAAGAGAAACACCGCTCCACTAGGGAAGAAGATATTTTCATCACCCACTCTGCTAGGAGGAAGTTGTCCAAGAAGGAGGAAGTAACAACAATCAGACTCCGATCAGGCAACTCCACTGGGGAACAACTGCTGATGACTGAACCGGGGACAACCTGCAGGGGATTAGCTGGAAATAACCTGCTGGTGACTAAACTGGGGAAGTCTAATGCGAGCAACCCTGCTGAGGATGAACGGGAAGCAAACTTGCTGGAGATCAATGGATGCAAATCCGTTGGGGATAAGCTACAAACCAACTTGTTGAAAATTCCACTCATGCTGGGATTTCCTGCTCACTATGCGGGAGATTTCCAATCTGAATGAGGGAAGACCAACTTCCTCGAAAAAGATAGCACGTCAATTTATCAATCTATAAGGTATTTTAGGTCAATCCACACAAGGGATGACAACCATATAATTGACAAAACACAGATGCTAGATCCAGACTCACTGGAGAGTTAGAAGACCGAGACCAAACTTCAGACTCTCAGGGGATCTTGGTGGAGTATTACCTTCCTGCGCTCACTGAGGAGACAACCTGAAAGATGATGAAGAGGATACAAATATGCTAGGAATATGAACAAATGTCTTACCCTTTTGGAGATCATAATATCCTTGGGAGAGCACTGAAGACGTTCCCTTTATCCTTTGAGTCATTGTGAATGTTCATTTTGTTTAAAAACAGTTTATAAAAAAATTATTTATTTAAAACAATGATATTTATTAATTAAAACATGCAAACATTTGTTGAACATAAACAAATAAGAGTGCAAAGAATTGGATAAAGGCTCAAATTTATTTGATGGAATGGTAGTCTGCAAATGGCAAGACTCCATGGATCTTTACAAATTTGAAATTGGTGATATATATTGGAAAAAGGCTACATTGAACATAATGACCATTTCTCCACACACTTTGAATCCAATGTATTTGAAGCTTCGGTTGACGATGACTGAGCGAGACTCTTTGACAGAAGACGGTTGAAAAAACAAAGTCTTGTCAGGATGCAGTTACTTGCCAAATCCCTAATTTTTGCCTAGATTGCCCCAGGGTGAGGTACTCAATCTAGCGGGATATATATTCATTTTTTATGTCTCTAATTTTTGCCTGGATCGCCCTTTCGGGTTTTCAATCAACCGAGACGCTCATTTTTGCCTAAGTCGCCTTTTCGGGTTTTCAACTTAGCGAGCTATTCTGTTTTTTTATTTTAGACGAAGTATTTCTTGACTGCATCTGAATTCACAGGACGAGTGAAATTCTCCCCATCCATAGTTGTAAGTATCAAAGCACCGCCTGAAAAGGCCCTCTTAACAACATATGGACCTTTATAGTTTGGAGTCTATTTTCCCTTAGAATCGGGCGCGAAAGACAAAACTTTCTTGAGCACGAGGTCACCTTCTCGAAACACACGAGGCTTGACCTTCTTATCAAAGGCTTTCTTCATCCTTTGCTGATATAACTGACCATGGGACACGACAGTCAATCTATTCTCTTCTATTAAGTTCAACTGGTCATAACGACTCTGAACCCATTCAGCCTCAGTCAACTTGGCTTCCATTAGAACTCTCATTGATGGGATCTCAACCTCCACTGGGAGCACGACCTCCATTCCATAAACAAGAGAGAAAGGGGTTGCCCCTATTGAAGTGCGGACAGATGTACGATAACCATGCAAAGCAAATGGCAGCATCTCATGCCAATCTTTGTACGTAACAACCATCTTCTGGATAATCTTCTTGATGTTCTTATTAGCAGCTTCAACAGCCCCATTCATCTTGAGTCTATAAGGAGAAGAATTATGATGTGCAATCTTGAACATACTACAAAGCTCTTTCATCATCTTGTTGTTCAAGTTAGATCCATTATCAGTAATGCTATTGTCTGGCACACCATAACGGCATATGAGTTGATTCTTGATAAACTTCACAACCACTTCCTTGGTCACGTTTGCATACGATGCCGCTTCAACCCACTTGGTGAAGTAATCAATTGCTACGAGAATAAACCTGTGACCGTTGGACGCTTTTGGCTCTATCATGCCAATCATGTCAATTCCCCACATAGAGAAAGGCCATGGTGATGAAATCACATTCAGAAGTGTCGGGGGAATATGAATCTTATCCGCATAAATCTGACACTTATGGCACTTCTTCACATATTTGCAACAGTCAGACTCCATTGTCAGCCAATAGTAGCCTGCTCTCAACATCTTCTTTGCCATGGCATGTCCATTGGAATGAGTACCAAATGAACCCTCATGGACTTCAGTCATTAACAAGTCTGCTTCGTGTCTATCCACGCATCTGAGCAGAACCATGTCAAAATTCCTCTTGTAAAGCACATCCCCATTGAGGTAGAAACTACCAGATAATCTCCTCAAAGTTTTCTTATCTTTAATAGATTCCCCAGGCGGGTAAATCTGACTCTGAAGACAA
Source organism: Lathyrus oleraceus (assembly GCF_024323335.1). Taxonomy (NCBI): domain Eukaryota; kingdom Viridiplantae; phylum Streptophyta; class Magnoliopsida; order Fabales; family Fabaceae; genus Lathyrus; species Lathyrus oleraceus. Next base: position 198,014,899 of record NC_066584.1, on the reverse strand, counting down.
CCTTTGATATCATGATACCATGGCTTATCATCTTTCACTTCTTCCACTGGAAACACATGAGCTGGTCTATCCAAGCGCATCACATTGATATTGGGGACTTCATTCCAGAATTTCACCACTATCATAGAAGCGAGCGTAGCAAGAGCATCTTCCAACCAATTCTCATCTCGAGGAATATGATGGAAGTCAACCTCAGTAAATCACGTGGGTACGGTGGTGGAAACCACCGTCTTCTCCGGTGAGACTCACTGTTCTGGCCAGAGTTGTAGGTTTTCAAACCTTCATCATAATACACGATCCATACATCATTCGAAAGCGGGGGTGATGTACATCACCCCTGTGCCCTTATTTTTTGCTCAAGACTCTCATAGGAGGAGAAATCTGAGATGGAAAAATAAGGTGTTCAAACTGAACTTGCTCAATTCATGAAATTAAAAGCACAAACCAATTGCCTCTCACATGAGGACTTCAGAGGTACCAACCAATACAAGAAATGCTCAAAATCCAAACAGATTCGAATGAAAACAGTTTGAGAATCAACCTTTGAAGTGCAGTTTTTCAATGCTCGATCCACTCCAATTCTTTGATGCAACTTGTTCTCGAAGTAACAAAGAAGCTAGTCTAAGGAATTGAAGTTCAAAGATCAACCAATGAAGTTGAAATTTGAACTTCAAAAATTGAGAGAAAAATCAAAATTCCTTTGAGTGAGGGTTAGGGATTCAATTGTGCAGAACTTCAGGCGCCTTTAGGTTGAGGTTTGAAGTGAATGGAGCCTTCTATATATAGCCAAGGGATGATGCAATGCATGAAATATTCGTGTGCATGTGAAGTTGGGTCCTCCATGCATGGGCCTGTACAGGCGCATGGGAGGCCCAAAAGCAATTGCAAATGACTGCTAATCATCAACCAAATGAAAATGGATGTGCAAATTTCATGATATCAGCTTGTGCATGGAATTTTGATATGTTATGCATAATTGAAACCAAAACTTCTCCTCTTCGAAAATGCCATTTGCAAAATTGAAACATAGGCATGTGAGTAATGGTTTTAAAGGTCTTGACATGAGGAACAAATGTTATGTTGAACAAAAATCCATTTGGAGTTGGGAAAATATTGAAAACTGTTCATGAAGTTCAAGGTACAAAACATGCATATGGAAAATTTGCCAAAATGGACCAACTTCAAGCCCTTCTGTTTCAATGATGCAAGCCTCAAATGACAAATCCTTCAACATCAAAGTTGTAGATATTTTCAAGTAAATCAATTTGGACTTAAATATTTTATCATTTGGAGTTTTGATGAGAAAGTTATGGGCCCTTGAAGTTGGACTTTTTCACATTTCAATGGCTTTGGTCCAAAGTGACCTATAATGTTTTGTATTATCACATGTATTTAATTTAGGATTATGAAATTTTGTCCAACATAAAAATTGAAGTAGACACCTTAAAATTTCCAATACACTTTGTCCCACCCAAAAATCATAAAAAATGAAGGAGTTAGGTCCTTAGGAAATTGACCCAAAATTAGGGTTTCAGTCAAAATGACTTATAATGTTTTGAAATGAATGGTGACCTTCCAAGTTTCAAATGAAAATTTTATGAACATGCAAGTTGTTCATATGGTTCTTAAGAACATTTTTTCTCTTGGGGTCATCTTCATTTGACAAACACATCAAAAGTTAGGTCTCAGTGGATTTCAAAATAGTTAGATGAATTGACTGATCAACTTCTCAAGTCATCAAGATGCTATGATCCTTGAGGCAAATGCAATGTGCAATGATATGATTCCATGAGGGATCTTAGGGTCAAAATTAGGTTCTTACAGATGCCTCTATTTAAGGTCATTCTAACCGGAGAAGCGAAGGTTAAAATCTTTATCTCGACGAGGTAGAATGGGCTTAAATAATAACAAAGAGACGAATTTTGGTCCCTAAGAGACCTCATGATGCAAATGTATGTATGCAAAAGTTAATACTCCGCGGGGATAGATGTCCACAAAGGAAAAAGAAATCAGGAGAAATTGAAAATACATATGAGTAATACACTCATAAATGGGACAGAGACTCTGGGGACTTTACTGAGGAATAAAGGGGAATAAAATGCGTGAGCAGGTCACAACTTGAAACTTGCTGGGAGACACGAAGGGATTCCATGAAAATAAATCAATTGAAAGACTCGAGCTGACGCAAAGATACATGTATTGGGGAATATGCCAATACAGCAAAACTATCCACAAAGGATACTTCGGATAAAAATCCGGACTCGGATGGGGAAAATCCGCTAAGGGACTCAGGCGGGGATATCCATAAAGGACTCAGCTGAGGAAGAAACAAATGAGGTATTACCGGTTACTGGGTAATAAGCTCAAAGAGACATGTGATCAAGACACCAGTGTTAGGGTGAGAAAACAACACGCTCGGGGAGAATGAATATCTAAGACCGGTATAAGGGTGAGAGATGTCAATCATCCAAAACATCTGAGGAAGACCTAAAAAGGTATATTTCAACTCAGGAAAATCTGACTCCACAGGGGACGAAAGTCATAATAGGGAGCAGAAGGAAGGAACACCAGGGATACCGGTTACTGGGCATATAATAGGTGACCAACCAGGCGTGAATTGGGGAATATTTCCAAGACACTCATCATCCGAAAGGAGGGATGAAAAAGTAGACTCGATTACATGATGGACATTCAATTCCATAAGGAAGTACGAATCTTACTCGAATGGGGAAGAAAAAGACTTCGACAGAAGAGCGCATCAGATATACTATCTATTACCGTCGGAACGTAGATAATATACACGCATGGAAGATTATCCACAACCGGTTACTGGGTTAATAAAGGATAAATCGATCGAAAAGGAAGGACATCGGGATACCGGATACTGGGTATAAAATGACGACCAATCCAAAGGAGAAACAATCATTACCAAACAAGGGTAAATGAAAGATGACTCGCTGGGGATAAATTTCTTAACAAAAGCAATCATCCAAGAGATATATATCACCGGTTACTGGGTGGTATACTCAAGAAACGAAGGAATATCAATACCGAATATTGGATAAAGATAACCAACAAGGAGGGGATTACATCTACCGGGTACTGGGTAGAAAACCACAGAAGAGAATTCCCGTCGTCGGTTAAGACGAACAAAATCAGGGATTAACTCTGCAAGGGGAACAAAAATGGGGTTTACAACTACCAGTTACTGGGTAGTAAACCACAAAAATAGGACTTATAACTACCGGTTACTGGGTAGAAGGCCACAACATCCGCTGAGGAGAGAATGAACAATTACTGTCTACTGAGCAATTGGTCACCTGAACCATAGGGAACTGCGGGAGGGAAAATAACAAGAGGAGTCAATCTAGGGATAAACTAGAGAGATGCAATGAAACAAGACTCAACCCGATGAGGATATAACTCAGTGGAGTAATTCCATCCCAACACATGTTTAGGGAGGAAACCGAAACAAAAATCATCCACGAGGACATAACTCAGTGGGGAATATGGAAGAAAGGATATACACTTTTTGCTTATGGGGCCGACTCTATGTGGAGAGATCAGACACAATCATCTGCTTGGGGAAATATTTCACCAAATAGCAGGAGATAACAAACAAAGATATAGGGCAAAGAATGCAATCATGAATATTTGAATGCTATAATTATGCATGTATATGCGTGGTTTATGTATGATTAATGCTGTCAAACAGACATATCTAACACAAACAGGTCCAAGAATCAATGGACAGAAATCCGGTACAACATCTCAAAAGAGAAAGCCAGGCCCACAGGAGAAACCAATCTGGTGGGGGCAACAAATACAAGGAAACCAATCATCACTGAGGATCGAGCGAAGTTGCTGTCAGGGACAAAGACTACTGCTAGGGGAGTAAGCAGGATCACGAAGGACCAGAGACCACTGTTGGGAATAAACAAAGGATCACAACCATCAAAGCTAGGGATCTTCCAACAGTATGCAGAGGCATGGATAAGATCAATCACAAAAGAACTCTACTGGGGATCTTATCAGGGGGTGATGTGAAATTCTGTGGGGGGGGGGGGGGACAACCACTACAAAAGCGCATCAAACAAGTATTCTCTTCTAATCACGGAAGGGATATCTCTGTTGCGGAGACAACACCAAGCACTCCTCTGGGGAAGAAGATAACACGTCCTTCTTAGAGTTCCGAAGCCAAACTAGGGTTAGGTAGAGTCTTAGCTGGGGGAAACCAAACACGGGTAAGATCCACCGTAGAAGTAACTCTACTCGGGAAAAACCAAGGAAAGATAAGAAACTCTGCGGGGAAAAACCACCAAACAAAAGTTCTAATAACCATCACAATTCCTCATACTGCTGGAGAAACAATCTCTGTCGAGGAGAAGAGAAACACCGCTCCACTAGGGAAGAAGATATTTTCATCACCCACTCTGCTAGGAGGAAGTTGTCCAAGATGGAGGAAGTAACAACAATCAGACTCCGATCAGGCAACTCCACTGGGGAACAACTGCTGATGACTGAACCGGGGACAACCTGCAGGCGATTAGCTGGAAATAACCTGCTGGTGACTAAACTGGGGAAGTCTAATGCGAGCAACCCTGCTGAGGATGAACGGGAGGCAAACTTGCTGGAGATCAATGGTTGCAAATCCGTTGGGGATAAGCTACAAACCAACTTGTTGAAAATTCCACTCATGCTGGGATTTCCTGCTCACTATGCGGGAGATTTCCAATCTGAATGAGGGAAGACCAACTTCCTCGAAAAAGATAGCACGTCAATTGATCAATCTATAAGGGATTTTAGGTCAATCCACACAAGGGATGACAACCATATAATTGACAAAACACAGATGCTAGATCCAGACTCACTGGAGAGTTAGACGACCGAGACCAAACTTCAGACTCTTAGGGTATCTTGGTGGAGTATTACCTTCCTGCGCTCACTGAGGAGGCAACCTGAAAGATGATGAAGAGGATACAAATATGCTAGGAATATGAACAAATGTCTTACCCTTTTGGAGATCATAATATCCTTGGGAGAGCACTGAAGACGTTCCCTTTATCCTTTGAGTCATTGTGAATGTTCATTTTGTTTAAAAACAGTTTATAAAAAAATTATTTATTTAAAACAATGATATTTATTAATTAAAACATGCAAACATTTGTTGAACATAAACAAATAAGAGTGCAAAGAATTGGATAAAGGCTCAAATTTATTTGATGGAATGGTAGTCTGCAAATGGCAAGACTCCATGGATCTTTACAAATTTGAAATTGGTGATATATATTGGAAAAAGGCTACATTGAACATAATGACCATTTCTCCACACACTTTGAATCCAATGTATTTGAAGCTTCGGTTGACGATGACTGAGCGAGACTCTTTGACAGAAGACGGTTGAAAAAACAAAGTCTTGTCAGGATGCAGTTACTTGCCAAATCCCTAATTTTTGCCTAGATTTCCCCAGGGTGAGGTACTCAATCTAGCGGGATATATATTCATTTTTTATGTCTCTAATTTTTTCCTGGATCGCCCTTTCGGGTTTTCAATCAACCGAGACGCTCATTTTTGCCTAAGTCGCCCTTTCGGGTTTTCAACTTAGCGAGCTATTCTGTTTTTTTTATATTTTAGACGAAGTATTTCTTGACTGCATCTGAACTCACAGGACGAGTCAAATCCTCCCCATTCATAGTTGTAAGTATCAAAGCACCGCCTGAAAAGGCCCTCTTAACAACATATGGACCTTCATAGTTTGGAGTCCATTTCCCCTGGAATCGGGCGCGAAAGACAAAACTTTCTTGAGCACGAGGTCACCTTCTCGAAACACACGAGGCTTAACCTTCTTATCAAAGGCTTTCTTCATCCTTTGCTGATATAACTGACCATGGGACACGACAGTTAATCTCTTCTCTTCTATTAAGTTCAACTGGTCATAACGACTCTGAACCCATTCAGCCTCAGTCAACTTGGCTTCCATTAGAACTCTCATTGATGGGATCTCAACCTCCACTGGGAGCACGGCCTCCATTCCATAAACAAGAGAGAAAGGGGTTGCCCCTGTTGAAGTGCGGACAGATGTACGATAACCATGCAAAGCAAATGGCAGCATCTCATGCCAATCTTTGTACGTAACAACCATCTTCTGGATAATCTTATTGATGTTCTTATTAGCAGCTTCAACAACCCCATTCATCTTGAGTCTATAAGGATAAGAATTATGATGTGCAATCTTGAACATACTACAAAGCTCTTTCATCATCTTGTTGTTCAAGTTAGATCCATTATCAGTAATGCTATTGTCTGGCACACCATAACGGCATATGAGTTGATTCTTGATAAACTTCACAACCACTTGCTTGGTCACGTTGCATACGATGCCGCTTCAACCCACTTGGTGAAGTAATCAATTGCTACGAGAATAAACCTGTGACCGTTGGACGCTTTTGGCTCTATCATGCCAATCATGTCAATTCCCCACATAGACAAAGGCCATTGTGATGAAATCACATTCAGAAGTGTCGGGGGAATATGAATCTTATCCGCATAAATCTGACACTTATGGCACTTCTTCACATATTTGCAACAGTCAGACTCCATTGTCAGCCAATAGTAGCCTGCTCTCAACATCTTCTTTGCCATGGCATGTCCATTGGAATGAGTACCAAATGAACCCTCATGGACTTCAGTCATTAACAAGTCTGCTTCGTGTCTATCCACGCATCTGAGCAGAACCACGTCAAAATTCCTCTTGTAAAGCACATCCCCATTGAGGTAGAAACTACCAGATAATCTCCTCAAAGTTTTCTTATCTTTAATAGATTCCCCAGGCGGGTAAATCTGACTCTGAAGACAACCTTTGATATCATGATACCATGGCTTATCATCTTTCACTTCTTCCACTGGAAACACATAAGCTGGTCTATCCAAGCGCATCACAGTGATATTGGGGACTTCATTCCAGAATTTCACCACTATCACAGAAGCGAGCATAGCAAGAGCATCTTCCAACCGATTCTCATCTCGAGGAATATGATGGAAGTCAACCTCAGTAAATAACGTTGACATCCTCCTCGCATAATCTCTGTATTGGATGAGGCCAGGCTGATTCGTCTCCCATTCACCGTTAATCTGATTAACAACAAGGGTCGAATCACCATAAACATAAAGATGCTCTATCCTAAGATCAATACTCTGCCATATTATTCGTGCATTTGAAAGTTAGCCTTGCTATAAAAGGAAAATGTGTGCTATGAGGAGTAATAATCACTGCCCCAATACCATTTCCATATTGATTTACAGCGCCATCAAACACCATACTCCATCGGGAACCAGGCCCTGGCACTTCATCGAGCGTAGGCTTATTACAATCTTTCATTTTCAAATACAGAATCTCCTCATCAAGGAAGTCGTAGTTGTAACACCCCAAAATTTGCCCTCCTCATTCATGCATTCATTTAGCATTTCATCATGTCAATCAGAATTAGATCCGCAAAAAAAAAAAAGGAAAAAGAAAATGAAAAATAAAACGAAAAAAAAAAGGAAAAAAAAATGAAAAATAAAACGAAAAAAAAATAATTTTTTTTTACAAAATAAATAAATAAATAAAAATAATAATAATAAATAAAATATAATAAAAAATTTTGGACTTGGGTCTCTCTCATTTGAGCCCACAAAACCATGAAATTCAGTCTATAAATACCAAGGCTTCACTTGAGAAAAAGGAAGAGAAGCAAAATACTCTGAGGTTTCCTTGGAACAAAACCCTGGACAAAACCTGAAGAGAAACCTGACAGAGAACTCAGAGCAGCCTCCAAACCCTGAAGGGCCTCACGGGTGCAACTCAATTTCAATCAAGCTCTCCAATCAGGTTTGCCCTATTCCCATTATTTTACGCCTTCAATTTGAATGTTCTAAATGTGTGATGTATTATGAATGGGTGAAACCTATGCCTTGAATGTTTAGTCACATGATTTCTGAAGTGTATGCCACAGGGTTTGAGGTTTCTGAAACCATACTGTTATCCATGAAAAAAATGCTTATGGTGTTTCACTAACCCTTTTGTTGAGTTTTTGTGAGGGCTCACATGACTTTTGCAGGGATAACTTGCGTGGTTTCCCACTTTATTTGTGGGATAACCCCTGGAGGTTCATTCCGGTTACCTGTACTGACCCACTTTCTTTGATGATGTTAGCTTGGAAGGATCTCAGGGTTTCCCATTCCTCTAATTGTTGTTACTTCGGATCTTTATCCGCGTGGTCTTTTTACATTTTTCCCGCATTTTACTGCTTTCCTAGCTGGAAGACCTCGATAGGAGGCAATGTTTTTGTGTTTACTTTATGCAGGTTCCTTTGTCCAGGGTTAAGAGCTATGAGGTCTTATCCTCATTACCCTTTTGCATGCGCGTTCCTACAGTGCAAACAAACCCTTCATTGATTTTTCTTCTCCAAAGCAACACGTTAACTCCTTCTACTACAGGCGAGTAAGTCTTCAAAGGTCGAGCATCCGGTAGATTGCGTAGTGACGTCGTTCGTCCAAAACCCAATCCATAACCCCGTAGTTAGCCGAACTACGACTTGCTTTGATTCTCATTCAGAATGAGATACGTAGGCATAAGACGCGATGTCTTAGCGAGCACACATCCCCCAACCCATAGGTCAGCCGTGCTATGAAGACTCTGATTCTCATATTCAGATGAGATACGTATGCAGTGGATGCGACATCCGCGCGAGTCATTTTCATTTAACCCTTTTTTTTGGTAAACAGCACAAGATAAACTCACACCCTTTAGACGAAAACTACAAAAGTGGATCCCGTAGAGTACTACGGATGCGTAGGGGTGCTAATACCTTCCCTTCGCATAACCGACTCCCGAACCCAAGATTTGGTTGCGAGACCCCGTCTTGTCCTTTCCTTTTTCAGGTTTACTTCGAGCGTTTCCTTTCCCTCCTTTGGGATGAATAACACACGGTGGCGACTCTTCTGTCTTTTTCTTTCGCCGGTTGTTTTTTCGCGCACTGTATTTTTCAGGTTGCGACAGCTGGCGACTCTGCTGGGAACTAAGAAGTTGACCTCTTGCTGGTCCATCTTCCCTAAGCGAGTCCCTCCTAGTTTGTGTGATTTCTTGTTTACTGGGTGTTCATGCTTTTGTACATTTATTTTCTTACCTGCTTGCATGCATCTGTTGTATCTATTGGATCTGTTTGTTTGTTTGTTGGGATGGGATGTTCTATGAGAGATAAGCCCATTACCCAGGCTTGAGTGTACACACAGGTTTTAGAGTGGATGATCATGAGGCTTGCGTGGCATGTTGCTACGTTAAGTCGTTCGTGAAGAACCACACCCAGACGAGGTTTCTTTTGGATATATTATGTCCTACGGATGTTCCGTAACGACATGGTGTTCCTTTAGAAATCGTCGACTCTGGTGACCATTTCCCGAGAACTCAGTCGAGGCCTCTCCTCCGAGACGTGATTATGTTAGCTCTGGTGGGCGCATTCTCGCTGATCAATCCGAGGACCCCGAGACTGGGAACTTGCTTTAGGATGTCCTGTTGAGGGGAGTCAGTGGAGGTCTTTTATCCCGTAATAATGCCAAACCTTCAGTGGTAAACGTATTATTCGCGACTGAAGGGCTGAAGCTGACGAACTTCTGTTCTTAGAACCTACCAGTGAAGGGTGGGCTAAATTCAGGAAACCTTAACCTCCAACCAACCCGGTTTTCTGGAGCAGAGTTTTGGTCTTGTATTATATTCCTCAGTGAATTTCTCTCCAGGAAGTGCAACCTGACAGATGTTCAAGCGGATCCATCAATTCTGATTGACATGCCTTTGCATTGCATAACATCATCTGCATATTTGCATCCAACATCTCATGCTTATTCATTTGCAGGGTATTCCCTTTCAAAACTGGGGTGCCTTAAAACTGAACAAGCAATGCATCGCATACCATGCATATTAACCCTTGTCTGTTTTGCAGGTGTCACCGCAGTGTCTAATGTTTGTTCCCTGTATCAGGCAGTTATTGGTCCCAAGCGAGTTCACAGATACCCGACAAAGGAAAACCGTCCACGACTAGCGATGGACCAAGTACAGAAAGAGCTGGCTGATATGCGTGAAAGGATGGATCAGTTCATGACATTGATGACTGGTATGGCAGCAGGTCAGGAAAAGCTGAGGGAATTGGTTGAGCAACCGAGACCCGATCCGGAGGTGGAGATACCAAATGCTGAGGGAAACCCTGGTAACCCTGGGAACGCTGATAACCCTGTGAACACTGGTAACGCGGGTAACGCAAATGCTGATGGAAACCCGGGTAATGTTGGCAACACAAGGAATGTTGGAAATGGTATTGGCGGAAGGTACAATGTGAATCAAGGAATTCGGATTAACGGGCACCCCGTTACTGAAGATTATCAGTATGATATATTTTCTTTGCACGACGAGGCCCTCGAGACCACTCGCCGTATGGATGAGCTTGCTGAGAAGCTCAAATCTTTGGAGTCTCAAAATTCCTTAGGCTTTGATGTCACAAATCTTGGTCTGGTTTAGGGAGTAAGGATTCCTCACAAGTTCAAACCCCCTACTTTTGAGAAGTACAACGGGGCTTCTTGCCCACACACTCATCTCCAATCTTATTTGGGAAGGTTGGGAGCTCACACGGAAGATGAAAAGCTGTGGATGTACTATTTTGAAGACAGTCTAACTGGAGCTTCTCGTGAATGGTATTCTCATTTGTCTCGTACTACCATCAAGAGCTGGAAAGACTTGGCAGAGGCTTTTGTCAAGCAATATCAATACAACTTGGACATGGCTCCAAATTGGACCTTGTTGCAAGGTATGTCCCAGACTGCCAAGGAGACCTTTAGAGAATATGCTCAGCGTTGGAGACAGATTGTTGCGTTCGTCCAACCCCCTATGTCTGAAAGGGAGATGGCGGACATGTTCATGAACACTCTTCAAGGCAATTATATTGAGAGATTGACTGCTTGCCCGTCAATCAGCTTTGCAGAGATAGTAATTGCTGGAGAAAGAATCGAGAGTCTGTTGAAGATGGGCCGAATTCAAGACAATAGTGTTTCCAACTCATCAGGTCCCAAGAGACCGTTTGCTGGTAACGGTCAGCGAAGAAAAGAAGGCGAGGCAAGCGTTGTGTATGCCGACAGAGGCAGGAGTAAAGGACGCCCTAATTATCATCAAGATCAAGTGGCCGCAGTCACTATTCCAACACCTGTTCCTCAACCGCAATATCATCCGCAACAACAACCCAGGTACAACAATCAACAACAAGGAGGTAATCCGGGTCAGCAGAGACACTATCAACAACGTCCAAGGCAGACGGACCGGGTCATCGAGCCAATCCCAATGCCTTATTCAGTATTACTTCCCAAGCTGATTGACATGAATCTGGTTACATTGAGAACTCTGGCCCCACCAATCGATCCCAATAATTTGCCTAGAGGTTATGATGTCAACGCCAGATGCGCTTTTCACTCCAACGCACCTGGCCATACTACAGATAATTGCAAGGCTCTCCAGTTAAAGGTACAAGATTTGAGAGATGCCCAGGCTATCAATTTTGCTCCGGTGCCTAATGTTATCCAGAACCCGATGCCGGCTCACGGCGGACAGAGGATTAATGCTGTTGATAGTGGGGAAACTTTGAATTTGGTTTCTGATGTGACTAAGGTGAAGACTTCGCTATCGGTGGTTAAAGACCGACTTCTGAAAGGACAGATTTTCCCGGGCTGTGGGGAAGAGTGCAGAAATTGTCAAGCTGCCGAAAACGGATGTGACAGTTTGAGAAGGGGTATTCAGCAGCTGATAGATGAAGGTTGTCTTCAGTTCGATCAGGCCCGTCCGGTGAAGAATGATGTATCGACGGTGACGTTTTATTTCACTCCTGAAGAAATATATGTTCCCGAGAGACTCGCTCCGACAACAATATATTTCCCAGAAAGTACAGAACCAGCAGCGGTGAACATCGAAAGTTCAGCACCAGTCGCAATTTACTCTGACAGCCCTCAACCGACTTTGGTTGGTCCAATCACCATCACGGTACCAGGACCTGTTCCGTATGAGAAAGACAGTGTTATCCCGTGGCACTATGCGGCTGATATCTACTGCCAGGGGCAGAAAGTTAACGAAGAAGACATTGACATTAGTAGCTCCGCTGTAGACAATGTTGGAGGGGTTGGTGGCTTCACTCGCAATGGACGCCTATTTGCACCATCAACATTACGCGCGAATACTGAAGCCGAGGCAGCTGCCAAGGCTAAAGGGAAACAGGTATCCACCGAAGAGGTTACTACTGAGGAAGATCCTCCTAAGACCGCATTCGAGAAGGAAGTGGATGAGTTTATGAGGATTATCAAGAAAAGTGACTACAAGGTAGTCGACCAGCTAAATCTGACACCCTCAAAGATCTCCATTCTCTCACTATTGTTGTGCTCTGAGGCGCACAGAGCAGCCTTGTTGAAAGTACTGAATATGGCCTATGTTCCACCGGAGATGACTGTTAACCAGCTGGAGTCGGTAGTTTCCAATGTAAACGCTAGCCGGGGGCTAGGTTTCACCGATAATGACCTGACACCTGAGGGCAGGAATCACAACAAAGCCTTGCATATCACAATGGAGTGCAAAAGGGTGGTGCTTTCCCATGTTTTGGTTGATACAGGCTCTTATCTGAATGTTCTTCTAAAGAAAGCCTTAATGAAGTTGGATTGCGATGGCATCATCCTGAGGCCAAGTAATTTAGTTGTAAGGGCTTTTGATGGCTCTAAGAGAGTTGTTTTTGGCGAAGTTGAGTTGCCAGTTAAGATTGGACCGCAGGTGTTCAAGAGCACCTTTTATGTGATGGATATCCAGCCTGCCTACAGCTGTCTGCTAGGTCGGCCTTGGATTCATGCTGCCGGTGCTGTTACTTCTACCCTCCACCAGAAGCTCAAATATGAACTAGAAGGTCAGATCGTCACTGTATGTGGTGAAGAGGATATTTTTGTTAGCCACCTGTCTACATTTAAGTATGTAGAGATGGATGGCGAGATGCATGAGATGCTGTGTCAGGGCTTCGAAACTACAAACATCAATGAGGTCGCGCCCGAAGCTGTCTTTTCACCTGAGTTTGAGAAGGTCCGGACTTCTATCTCTTCATACAAGCAAGCTATCGAAGTGGTTAAAGCTGGTAATGCCCAAGGCTGGGGCAAATTTGTGGAGCCAGTCATCAAAGAAGACAAGTTTGGATTGGGGTATGCTCCGGGATCTCAGAAGAATGAAACCGGTACTCTCTCCAGCGGGGGTTTGGTTTCCCCCCACATCGTCAATGCTGCAGATGAAGACAAGGCTGACAGCGACTGTGACTTAGATAGCTGGATTCGCCCGTGTGTCCCGGGAGAAAAGCTCGACAATTGGTCGTCTGAAAAAACCGTCCGGGTTACTCTGCTGAAAGAGTGATTTTTATTGTTTTCCTTTATTACATGCATAATAAAGTCTTACACTTTGCCCAAGGTGTAACGGCTCATTTGTAGGGCCATCCATTTAGTTACGTTTCGCAATTATTTTTATCATCAATAAAGGACGGCTTTTGCAAACAATTTTGTGTTCTCTTTCTTTCAGTTTTTTTTACTTTTTACAAAAAAAAATGGCAATGTTTCTTTTTTCGTTTTTCCTTTCTTTCAAAAAAAAATCTCTCATTCTAAGGTAAAGCATGATCCTCCATCATGCAGAGCCGACCACTCGGATCTCATTGCTAACGACACTGCTATGGCCAAGTATGACTTCGACAATCCTATCTATCAAGCCGAAGAAGGGGCTGAGGAAGATTGTGAATTGCCTGAAGGGTTAGCCAGATTGTTGAATCAGGAGGACCGAGCTATTACACCTTATCAGGAGGTGGTTGAGACCATCAACGTTGGTACCGAAGACGACAAGAAAGAGATCAAGATCGGGGCCAGTCTACAGGCCGAGAGGAAAGACCGTTGATCATGTACTTGACTGTGTTAGAAAGGTCAATGGGTTGTGTGCTCGGTCAGCATGACGAGTCAGGTCGAAAAGAGCATACAATATACTACCTTAGCAAAAGTTTACCGACTGTGAACAAAGATACTCATTGCTCGAGAAAACTTGCCGCGCTTTGGCATGGGCTGCTCGCCGACTAAGACAGTATATGTTGACTCACACGACTCTATTGATATCAAAAATGGATCCAGTCAAGTATATTTTTGAAAAGCCATCACTTACCGGAAAGGTTACTAGGTGACAAATGATACTGACAGAGTATGACATCCAATACACTTCACAAAAAGCCATCAAGGGAAGTGTCTTGTCAGACTATCTTGCAGAGCAACCGATTGATGATTACCAACCTATAAGGTTTGACTTTCCTGATGAGGACCTCATGTTTCTCAAATCGAAAGATTGAGAGGAACCACTCCCGGAGGAGGGGCCTGACCCTGAATCCAAATGGGTTATGATGTTTGATGGGGCGGTCCACGTCAATGGTCGCGGAGTTGGTATAGTGTTGATCACACCGGAAGGGGGTTCATATGCCATTTGGTGCCAGAATAACTTTTCCCTGCACCAACAATGAAGCCGAATACGAAGCTTGTATCCTAAGACTTGAGGAAGCCGTCAATATACAGATTAAAACCCTGGATGTATACGGGGATTCAGCTTTGGTCATCAATCAAACCAACGGGAAATGGTATACACCTCAGCCTCATCAGGCTCCTTACAGAGACTACACGAGAAGATTGTTGACTTTCTTTTGAAGAAAACCAATTTGCTGATGCTTTGTTTACCTTGTCTTCGATGATTAAGGTGCTATGCTGGAACCACGTACCCAGAATTGACGTATCTCGGTCAGAGACGAATGAAGAAAGCATTTGGTCAGAAAGTGCGCCCTCGGGGGTATCAAGTCGGTGAATTGGTACTCAAAATATTTCTTCCTCCCAACACAGATCACAGGGGCAAATGGACACCGAACTATGAGGGTCCGTACGTGGTTAAAAGGATTTTCTATGGCGGAGTTTTGATGCTAACAACCATGGATGACGAAGGATTCCCGTCCCCTATTAACTCAAACGCAGTTTAAAAAAAAATACTTCGCATAAAATAGACCCGCTGGACGATAAAAAGAATAGTCCGGGCAAAAAAAGGGTATCCCGACGAACCAAAAAAAAAAAAAAGAGAATAAAGAGGATCGGGCAAAAATTAGGGATATAAAAAAAGAGTACACCCGGTGAGTCGAAAACCCAAAAGGGCGGCTCAGGAAAAAATGGGTATCCCGATGGATTGAAAACCCGAAAAGGGGGCGATCCAGGCAAAAGTTAGGGAATAAGCGAATGACTGTGATCTGAGTTCATCAGTGTTATATCACCGTTTCATTCAACCCGGCAATCTTCGAAGGTTAAAGATCGACTAATCATCCACTTCAGAAAGCAAGATGAGCAGAGCGTCTTGAGGACATACGAGTCATAGCAGAGTCGAAACTCAGTGGGACCCCGTATCCCCGTTGTCATTAGGATAGTTCTCTTTTTATAGCGATCACCTCTTTTCAGGGATCAGCTTCCTGATACCCCTGCCTATTCCTGGCACAAATGTTCTCCCCATTAAGAGTCGAATAATTCAGTTAAAGAGCCTCTTTATTTTTCATTTATTAGTTTGTTTGCAAAAATGTCCGAATTTTTATAAAACATATTGTATATGAACATAATGGTGGCTTTTGCAGATGATTTGCACAGGAAAACATTTAAAATTGCTTTGAATGTGCTTAATCCCGAACGGTGAATTCAAACCGAGTAATTCCCCCGAGGCATACGTGTATTTTTGGTTGCAGGTCACAGGAACCGGATGCCAAGTCATGAATCCTCATCCCCAAGCGGTTGACAAAGTCTCTCCTCAGTAGAGCATGTTCCCCAACAGAGTTGACAGTATCCAGACTGTCTATCCCCAGTAGAGTTGACAGTATCCAGACTATATATCCCCAGTGGAGTTGACAGTGTCAGACTGTATCTTCCTAGCAACAGCGGAGTGGTTGCATAACCAACAGATGAGAGGGTGGCGTTCCCAGTGTTCATCTCATTCCCCAGCAGATTATTTTTAACAGATTTGTTAATCCCCAGCTTGAGGGCGATTAGCAAGTTCATATCCCCAGCAAAGGCCGTTTCCTACGACATTTCCCCAGGAAGTGTTTTCCCCACAGACTCTCCTCACAGAGCCTCGCCGAACAAAGTTTCCATAGTTGATACTCCCCCCGCAAGGTCAACTTTTCAAGCAGCCAATTTATTTTTGGTGGCTCATTGGTCCCGGCAGACGGATCATTCCCCACAGAGCATTCAAGGATTGATACAGCGATCTGTTCCCTACCGGAGTTTGCTTCCCCAAGCAGATTTCTTTTTACACCATGCATAACATTTGCATTTGCATGCATATCATATCAAGCATACACATAAGCTGATAAACAGGTTCTTCCAAGCAGCCTGAAGAATTACTTTACAACCAAGGTCATGAGATCCAGCCAGAGGATCAAGCGTGAGTGATCCAGCCTGAGGGTCATTTTGAAGATTCAGCCTGAGAATCGTTTTCCAGTGATCCAGCCTGAGGGTCATTTTGAAGATTCAGCCTGAGAATCGTGTTCTAGTGATCCGGCCTGAGGTTCATTTTGAAGATTCAGCCTGAGAATCGTGTTCCAGTGATCCAGCCTGAGGGTCATTTCAAAGATTCAGCCTGAGAATCGTGTTCCAGTAAGCCAGCCTAAGGCTCAATTTGAAGATTCCCCAGTGAAGTCGCCTACAAGCTTTATTTCCCCAGCAAGCCCAAGTCTAATTGAGGAGTCGTTACAACATGTTCTAGCCCGAAGAATATGTACGAAGCCCAAAAGTGGAATATTCTCGAAGCTGCATATATAATATGAGGGTTGGGTGTAGATTTCAAAAGAGGGTCAACCAGCGCATGCCTCAGATGCGGGATCCTAATGACGGGAATTTATCATCAAAACAATCCAGATCTAGCCAGAAGATCGAAGTAGATTCAGCCAGAGAATCGAAACAAAGAAGATCTAGCCAGAAGATCGAAAATCGCGACAATTCAGATCTAGCCAGAAGATCGAAGTAGATTCAGCCAGAGAATCAAAGGAAATAGATTCAGCCAGAGAATCGAAACGGAGGAGATCTAGCCAGAAGATCGAAGAAGATCTAGCCAGAAGATCAAAATCGTATCCAGCCCGAGGATCAAAATTAATATCCAACCAGAGGACTAAATTGAGTATAGGTTCAGCCAGAGGATCGAAACTCCAGATTAAGCCAGAGGATCGGAAGAAAAATAAATAGCACGGTGTATTTCCGCATTTTTGTGGCGTTCTCGGAGCGCAAATTTTCGGTCTGTCTTTGGTATTCAATCACAGCTCACCCCGTTTGTCTGATAAGCTGTTCGCTTTCATCCTACTCGGTTTAGCTGATGATTGAATAGGGGCAGCTGTAACACCCCAAAATTTGCCCTCATCATTCATGCATTCATTTAGCATTTCATATTGCATTTCATCATGTCAATCATAATTAGATCCGGAAAAAAAAAATGGAAAAAAAAAAT
Source organism: Lathyrus oleraceus (assembly GCF_024323335.1). NCBI lineage: Eukaryota > Viridiplantae > Streptophyta > Magnoliopsida > Fabales > Fabaceae > Lathyrus > Lathyrus oleraceus. The sequence continues at coordinate 197,997,315 of NC_066584.1, read as the reverse complement.
GAAAAATAAAACGAAAAAAAAAATAAATAATATTTTTTTACAAAATAAATAAATAAATAAAAATAATAATAATAAATAAAATATAATAAAATTTTTTGGACTTGGGTCTCTCTCATTTGAGCCCACAAAACCATGAAATTTAGTCTATAAATACCAAGGCTTCACTTGAGAAAAAGGAAGAGAAGCAAAATACTCTGAGGTTTCCTTGGAACAAAACCCTGGACAAAACCTGAAGAGAAACCTGACAGAGAACTCAGAGCAGCCTCCAAACCCTGAAGGGCCTCACGGGTGCAACTCAATTTCAATCAAGCCCTCCAATCAGGTTTGCCCTATTCCCATTATTTTATGCCTTCAATTTGAATGTTCTAAATGTGTGATGTATTATGAATGGGTGAAACCTATGCCTTGAATGTTTAATCACATGATTTCTGAAGTGTATGCCACAGGGTTTGAGGTTTCTGAAACCATACTATTATCCATGAAAAAAATGCTTATGGTGTTTCACTAACCCTTTTGTTGAGTTTTTGTGAGGGCTCACATGACTTTTGCAGGGATAACTTGCGTGGTTTCCCACTTTATTTGTGGGATAACCCCTGGAGGTTCATTCCAATTACCTGTACTGACCCACTTTCTTTGATGATGTTAGCTTGGAAGGATCTCAGGGTTTCCCATTCCTCTAATTGTTGTTACTTCGGATCTTTATCCGCGTGGTATTTTTACATTTTTCCCGCATTTTACTGCTTTCCTAGCTGGAAGACCTCGATAGGAGGCAATGTTTTTGTGTTTACTTTATGCAGGTTCCTTTGTCCAGGGTTAAGAGCTATGAGGTCTTATCCTCATTACCCTTTTGGATGCGCGTTCCTACAATGCAAACAAACCCTTCATTGATTTTTCTTCTCCAAAGCAACACGTTAACTCCTTCTACTACAGGCGAGTAAGTCTCCAAAGGTCGAGCATCCGGTAGATTGCGTAGTGACGTCGTTCGCCCAAAACCCAATCCATAACCCCGTAGTTAGCCGAACTACGGCTTGCTTTGATTCTCATTCCAGATGAGATACGTAGGCATAAGACGCGATGTCTTAGCGAGCACACATCCCCCAACCCATAGGTCAGCCGAGCTACGAAGACTCTGATTCTCATATTCAGATGAGATACGTATGCAGTGGATGCGACATCCGCGCGAGTCATTTTCATTTAACCCTTTTTTTTTGGTAAACAGCACAAGATAAACTCACACCCTTTAGACGAAAACTACAAAAGTGGATCCCGTAGAGTACTACGGATGCGTAGGGGTGCTAATACCTTCCCTTCGCATAACCGACTCCCGAACCCAAGATTTGGTTGCGAGACCCCGTCTTGTCCTTTCCTTTTTCAGGTTTACTTCGAGCGTTTCCTTTCCCTCCTTTGGGATGAATAACGCACGGTGGCGACTCTTCTGTCTTTTTCTTTCGCCGGTTGTTTTTTTTCGCACTGTATTTTTCAGGTTGCGACAGTACTGAACAAACTGATAATTGTCAATTGGTTGATGTGCCAAGTGGTCAACCAAGATATTACCCTTAATAGCTTTCTGAGCTCTATACTCAATATCATACTCAGACAACAGCATCTGCCAACGGGCAATCCTCCCAGTTAAAGCAGGCTTCTCAAAGATATACTTGATTGGATCCATTTTGGATATCAACCAAGTCGTATGATTCAACATATACTGGCATAAGCGCTTAGCAGCCTAAGCCAAATCACAACATGTCTTCTCAAGCATCGAGTATCGAGACTCACAATTAGTGAACTTCTTACTCAGATAGTAGATGGCATACTCTTTCTTCCCTGATTCATCTTGCTGACCCAATACACAACCCATAGAGTCTTCAAGAATTGTCAAGTACATAATCAAGGGTCTCCCTTCAACAGGCGGGAACATAATCGGAGGCTCAGACAGATACTCTTTAATATTGTCAAAGGCCTTCTGGCAATCCTCGGTCCAACCATGACACTGATCTTTCCGGAGGAGCTTGAATATTGGTGCACATGTGGCAGTCATGTGGGATATAAATTTGGAAATATAATTCAAGCGACCAAGAAAACCTCGGACTTGCTTCTCAGTTTTGGGCGCAGGCATTTCCTGTATTGCTTTGACCTTGGCAGGATCAACTTCAATACCTCTCTCACTGACAATAAAGCCCAATAACTTGCCGGAACGGACTCCAAATGTACACTTGTTCGGATTCAGACGGAGTTTGTACTTCCTCAAACGCTGAAAGAGCTTCAACAAGTGCTCAACATGTTCAACTTCCGTTCTCGACTTTGCTATCATATCATCAACATACACCTCGATCTCCTTGTGCATCATATCATGAAACAAGGTAGTCATAGCTCGTTGATACGTGGCTCCGGCGTTCTTCAAACCGAAGGGCATCACTCGATAACAAAATATTCCCCAGGGTGTGATGAATGTTGTCTTCTCCATATCCTCGGGTGCCATTTTGATCTGGTTATATCCGGAAAATCCGTCCATAAATGAGAAGACATTGAATTTAGCTGTAGTATCTACCAACATATCAATATGTGGTAGAGGGAAATCATCTTTAGGACTAGCTTTATTTAAGTCTCTATAGTCCACACACATTCGGACTTTTCCATCTTTCTTAGGCACGGGCACAATATTGGCCACCCATTGAGGATATGTAGAAGTCACCAGAAACCCCGCATCAATTTGCTTCTGAACTTCTTCTTTGATCTTCACTGCCATATCAGGATGAGTTCTTCTGAGCTTCTGCTTCACAGGGACACACTCAGGCTTCAAAGGTAGGAAATGTTGCACGATATCAATATCTAGACCAGGCATGTCTTCATATGACCAGGCAAAGACGTCGACATTGTGAGCAAATTCTTTACTTTGAATAAGTTTTGAATGATAGCAAATTGTGTGATCATTGTCTAATTTTTGGTTGTGCATTATTTTACATGTTTCATTTGTGTTTTTAGCCTATACTATTGTTTCGTGTCTATACATAAAGATCCACATTGATACATTTCTTAAAAGAACTCATAAAAATTGTTTTGTGTCAGTATGTATTGATACATGTTCATCTGCATCGATACATAAATTTGTTTTAAATCACAAAACGTTTTTGCTTCAGTATGTATCGATACATACGAGCTTTGTATCGATACATGCTTAGTTAAAATGTTCTATGTATCGATACATACGAGCTTTGTATCGATACATGCTTAGTTAAAATGTTCTATGTATCGATACATGCTTGTATCAATTCTCTAAAATTAATCAAAGCTACAGTATGTATCGATGCATAATCTTTTGTATCAATACATAATGCTGTTTTGTCTACTAACAACTTCTGTCTTTCACATATAAGAAGTATTTTGACAGCTCAGTTAAGGGTACGAATTCAGAAGAGAAAAACAGTTGTAACACAAATCAAAGGAGTATGTAGCAACAATTGTTTTGAGTAGTTAGAAACCTGAAAGAGACTTCATCTTCTTCATCTTCTCAATCTCTTTTCTTCAAGAACATCAACACATAATCATTCTTGTCCTTTGGATTAAAGGATCAACGAGATAACGTTCAGTGGAACGATCAAGGATCTAGCTGAGGTGTTTAGTGGAACGATCGAGGATCTAGCTGAGTTGAAGGTTGAAGGGGGTTTCGAGGAAAAACCAAATGGTTTGTCCTTCAAGAACTGGAGTGTTCTTGCGGGTTTGTTAGTCACGTTTGCAGAACAGATTCAGCCGTAGCGTAGGGTTTGGAAATTGGGTAATTTCGCAAACAGGTCGTGGAACCGGTGAATTGTTTGCAATTTCTTGCAGGAAATTCTTGATCGAGCTCAAATCAAGTGGAGGTTTTATACAAGAAGAAGATCTTGGGATTTAGATTTCTGTCTTTGTATTGTGACCTTGTATCAACGAATTCGGCATTATTGATTATAACAGTTCTCAATTTCATTTGAAATTGAGAGGGAGACGTACCCACACGCGAGGACGACAGTGGGGAACTTCCTTATCAAATCTCTGCGTATCGTATTCTTTCCTTATCTCTCTTTACGTTTTCAACAGTTTTGTGATTTCAGTTGGTGTATTGTGGTTGAACATTTCGTGATACAATAGTGGCAAGAAAACTTCTTTATCTAAACTCCACCATTGTTCATCATTGATCACATACACACCAAATGTTTGACAAAACTGTCAGCTGAGTTTTATTCATTGGAATTAGAATTTAGTGATAAGTGCATTTGATTTGATAATATTCTGGTGTTAATAATCTCTATCTTTCTTATTCAAATCCAGCAATAAATTCGCGTGTCCGGTTTTCCAGTAGCGGTTCAGATTAGACGGAAGTCGATTCGGGACTATAATTTTCCGCTAAGTTTCAATAACTCTGATAAGATTTTTTAAATCCGATTCTTTAAAAAGAGGTGATCTATTCACCCCCTCTCGATCACTAGCCACACCGTCTAACAAGTGGTATTAGAGCGCCGGTTCGCTAGTGTTCTGTGGCTGCCTGTAACGATATGGATTCTAAACCAAAGGGGGCGTATAATAGAGCGCCGATTTTCAACGGTGAAAATTACGGCTACTGGAAAGACTGCATGCGAGTTCATATAAATTCTGTTGATAGTGTAGCGGTGTATTCGTCACTTTATGATTTATTGACTAAATCAAAAGCAAAGCATACAAAGAAATTGAGTCGCCACCGCACTTTTATTTATCCAAAGGATTGGCTAAAAAGCGAACAAAAGCCTAAGAAGTTTTACACATAGAAAACTATTGAAAAGATCAGAGAATCTGGGTAAGGGGTTAATTACGCAATGGGAAGGTGTTAGGCACCCAAAACGTCCTAGGTACTCCTAGGGAGCCCTTTTCACACTTGTTGTATAAAAAAGTTTATTTGTTTATGACATATTGTGCAAACATGATTGGGAAGATGAGAAAAGAATATACCATTTTATTATTTTTGTGTTTGAACGGATGAACCCGTTGCCTACGTACCTTCCATGAAAGGTAAGGATCAAAACGCCGTAGTTCGGCTAAAAGATTTCCAAAATATCAATGGGTTCATTTTAAAACAAGAGCACTAAGGCTTTTCATTATCAACGGGAGAAAACTCAACCAAGACCAACAATCCACCATGCGAGGATAGCTTCAACATACTAGTGAGGGGTTAACCCTATAATAAGTATGGAAGACTTACAATCAACTCACTAAGGATGTGGTGAGATTTACATCAACCACTATGAGAATTGAAACCTATGGCTAATGTATGAAAAACATATCAACAATGGACAAAGCCACCAAAACAATTGAATGAGTGAAGTTAATTGATTATGAGTATTCACAAAAGGATGGTCAAAGTATGATTAAGATTCAATTCAAGGAAGTGTTATGAAAATAAAGTTTAAAAAAGTCAAGGACTTAAGGTCCAGGTTTCTAATTTGAAAAGGCATGAAAATGTTTGCACACTATGTATTTACAAGTTTCAAAAGTCAACAAGTGAAAAGGGGTTTTGAAACAAAAGGATGTGGATGAAGGAGTGTAAAACTTCCTAGAAGTTCACCTCTTGAAATCATATAGAAGATGATTCAAGTGTGTCCTTTGGAATAAGCAACAAAGCAAGTAAGCAAATAAAAGCAAGGTGATACCGGATGCCATCAATGGACTTATTCCAATCTCACAAGCAAAGGCAGATACCGGATACCAATCAATGGATTTACACCAATCTCCTAAAACAAAACAATGATACCGGATGCCAATAAATGGACTTATTCCAATCTCACAAAACAAACACAACATGGATGTCAGATGCCAATCTATCTGGGCTTATACCAACCTCCAAAGGCAAAACAAAACAATGGAAATCAGATGCCAATCTATCTGGGCTTATACCAACCTCCAAAGGATGATCATAGGAGTACAAATGCCAACAACATGGACTTACACTTGCATCCTCACATACAACAAACAAACAGAAGCACTAAGCAAAGAGGACATAAGTGGCCAATTAAATGGTCTTACACTTAATCCCTTCCAAATCATAGGAACAATGGCCAATGAATGGACTTACAGTTGGTTCCTCAATGGGCAAACTCAAACAAATCACAAAGATATGAAATGATGATCATGCAATACTGCACAATTAATGATGATAAATGCACAAAGGCAAACAAGCAAACATGTACAGATGAACTAAGCAATCAATCAAACAAAGTCAATTAGCACACACTATATACAAGCAATTAGGCTCAAGAAAGGGTTAGACTTTAAAGTCAACTAGAATGGGGTAAGTGGTGCTCTTAACCTTAACATTGAGAGTTAAGGTGAAGCAGATGAAAGGATATGAGGGGTGTGCCTCATTGCTCTTATCCCTGGCCTGGGAGAGCTTTGAATGGTAGAAGGTGTGGGAGTTCAGAAAGTTGGAACTCTCTCTACAAGTTAATGACTCTATAGATCTTGGGTTAATATCCACAATGCTCCAACATGTAATGTGAGCAAAGGGATGACACACAGAATAGTAGGAGATGGACTACACATCTCTTCTATCTACCAATTGCCTTATCAAAAGGACTTTTCCTGCTTGGGGACAAAGATAAACAATCACAAGCATTGCCTCTTAAGGAGGACTTCAGACAGGTGCCTGGCCAAGTAACAAGCCAGGTCTTCCAGACTACATGAAGAAGAGATGTTATACCTAATTGGTTAAGCAACCAAGCAAGTTCAAAATGAACTTAAGCAACTAATGTACCTGTGGAAACATCAAACAAATCAGTATACAACTCAGATGAACAACCAACAGTTAATGCAACAGACAACCAATATAGGCAAAGGCATAAGCCACAAGTCAATCCCAATTGAATCAACATCAACCTACAAAACACACATTAGTAATCAAAAGCAAATATCAAATGCTCTCAAGATGAGGCATCATCAATTGTGTAACTTGCATGTGCAACCTGAAAACAAAGCTCCAAACATGAGAAGCAAACCACTAGGACAAAGCCTAGGGTCAAAGGGGGAGAAATAATTCAAAGCAGAACATGAAAATTGACAAGAATCAAGATTTATCAAATTAGAAACTATTCTAAAAGGTCTCGTATCAATATCAATTACCAAAAGAATTTCATAATCAAAACATGTCAAGATAGGCAAGTTGAAACCACATTAAAGCAACAAAATGATCAAAGGCATATTAATTCCAGAATGACTCAATAAATCTCAAGAAAAATCATGGATAAACAGAACAGATCAAATGATCAGCACACCAAAAATCATGGAATTTGGACAAGTATAAGAAAGTCAAAGAAATTCACTAAGTCAAAGTAAGCATGAACAAGCTCAAAGGAAGCACAAATTGAGACATCAACTTAAGGCAATCCTAAAACAGAGATGACATGTGATAAATGACTCAAACCAAAGCCAAGACAAACTTCAATGTGTCTAGAAAACATGTGCAAAATTTCAAGTTCATATGATAAGGCACAAGAATTTCACAAATCATCTAAGTTCAACACTCATCAAAAGTCCAAACATGACTAACCAGCAAAGAAAATCCCAAACAAATCAGAAATAGATCTAAAAATTCTACAAAAAATCATGATTAATATCAACATCCAGAATTAGCATCATGCAAAAATTTAGATCATTTGGCAAGGTAAATAAAATCATCAAGTTGAACAAGAAATGGTGTGACACACATTGTCACACCTACATTAACCACATCATAACTCAACATCCAGAAATGAGAAAAATTCTAACTATATACCAAAATGACCATGAATGAATCTAGTTTATGCATGTCAATTTTCACATTCATTGGATCAACCATCATTATTTCATGAAGAAAATGGTAAGCAAGGTACATGAAAGCATATGCATGAATAAACCCTAGGCAAATTAAAAATCCAATCGAGCACAAATTCTGTAAAAATCATCAAAAAATATTAGATATCATGAAGATCATTGTGCAAAAAATTCCATGTGATTTGGATACATATTTTTGGAGTTATGAATTTTTGAATGGAGAGAAAAAAATAAAAATGCATGAATGACATAGCATGAACATGGATGAATCATATGAAATAAAATGCATAAGGCTTAATTGGAAATGATGGAGCGGAGAATCGAAGCTAGGCCACATTTGAAACTGGATGGCGCGCCAAGTTAAAACGCCGCGTTTCATTTAATTGAAACGCTGGCCAATCAGAAGCCAACAATTGGACCAGTACATGAACACAAACACGAAATCGCATGCAAACAAGGCTTATGAAGATCAAACAAGTTCTAGAAAATGAAAACCTAGACATTCATCACATATTCATTGTGTTCTTCATCACCAAGAACAAATCAACACAGAAAATCACCAAACCTATATCATTGGAATCGTCCTTCAACATACATCACACATCCAGTATTGATTTTATCTAATTCAGCACATTACGCATGGATCGAGCAAAAGAAGTTCAACATGTCAAACTTAAAATCAACCTAACTACTTCAATATTGCATGAAATAAATAGATCTAAAGTTCAGCATGATCAGCAATGAGAGATCTACAATATGCACATGATTATTTCAAGAATGGGAGCATTCAAAATCTAACCTCAATGATGCAACAGAAGTGAAATCGCGCTTCTCAGGCCCTGGCAAGTTGAAACAGAAGTTCTACAATGTTTAGAGAGATGAAAGGATGATGAACAACATCTCAATCGTGCTTGATCTTGATGGAATCTTCAAATGCCATGGATATGCACAAGCTTCAACAGTCACGATTCTTGCAGAATTCTTCAAGATCTTGCTTCAATATTCTTCCACAATGCTTACAGATGATGAACAACTCAAGAAACAAGCAAAAGAGATGAAGAACTCGATGAAAAAAGTTAAGAGAATTTTGAGATGATATTTTCAGATCTGGATTTGTGAAGTTGTCCTTAGCATTTTCTGTTATGATTATTGTTATATACCCTCTGCTAATGAAGCTGGTTAATCCTGATTAGGCTAATGCAAAAGGATTAGTGAAATGGAAATGTTTATGCAATTTGGCCAAAACACCCTTATGCATATATGCCAATGGAACAGTGCTCGTGGCTTGGAAATGCATTTCAAAATCTGTTTTGAAGCAAATGTGATTGGTTTGAAATGGAAACAATGCACAATTTTCAAATTGGTACTTTCCCTCCAAAATTCAAATTAAATTCAAGTGAGAAATGCAATATTTTTGTGATGAGAATTGATGAAATGTGATGCATGATTATGATAGAGTATATCAAGATGGAAATGTCACAAAAAGAACCATTCCATTTGGCCTTTTGGTGCAAAAGTTATGCATTCTTGAAGTTCAAAATTTCTTGGCAATGATTGATCCATAACTTTTCAACCACAAATGAGAAATTCATGTTCTTGGACTTTTTGGAAAGGTGAGAGCAAGATCTTCAGCTTTCATATTGTACAAAATTTTGATTTGAAGCTTGCTTGATGATGTAAACTTGAGGAGAAGACCTTTCCATTTTTGGCAGTTTGAAATTACAGGTCACTTACTATTTTTGGAAACTTTTTATCTGACCTCAAATTCTTCCATGTTGATGTTTGACATGTCAAATGAGACTTGTATGGACATGAATGAGGTCTCTCTAACCATCTCCCACCTTCAAATCCATGATTGAATGCACAGTTGACTTGTGTTGACTTTTCTAGGGTTTCAGTTGACCTAGCTATGATCAGATGAGATTCAAGCCTCTTCCAGTTGAGATCTTGATTCAAAATGATACCACAACTCATATGACCTCTAGTGAATGATCATGGTGCCCAAATTCTTCAGAATGGCCACCATCTATTGCTCAATGGCTGCCTTTGACTGTCTTGACCTAGTGTTGCTTCATCTGCAAGTAACAATGTTAGATGACAATATTTTTGTACTCTTGGTTAGTAAACAAATGAAAATCAATGATATACAAATGCAAAACATGCTTGGTGATCTAAAAATCACACTCAAAAAGATGACCCACCCACAGGGAAGCAGGCAAGGTGCACAATGATCCTTGAGGCAATGATATGATATGATATGATGCCATGAGGGATCTTAGGGACAAAATTGGGGTCTTACAGATAGGCTAGTATGGGCTGCCATTGAAAATGGTCCTTTTTAAATTACTATGACAAATGCGGCTGGCGCCATAGTTCCTAAACCAGAAGGTGATTGGAATGAGAAAGATGAGAAAAAGTGGTCGAGTGATTGGAGAGCTCGAAATATGCTAATTTCAGCACTTGGTGTTGATGAGTATTATCGGGTATCCCATTGCACGACAGCTAAAGAATTGTGGGATGCTTTAGAAGTTGCCCATGAGGGTACTACTGAAGTAAAATAGTCCCGCATTAACACTCTCAATCAAGAGTTTGAGCTCTTTCGCATGAAACAAGGAGAATCTATCTCCGACATGCAAAAGAGATTTACTCATCTCACTAATCGCTTGAATGCACTTGGAAAACCTGTTTCCAATGAAATAGCTACTAATAAAATTCTGAGATGTCTTAGCAGGGAATGGCAACCTAAAGTAACAGCTATTAAGGAAGCCAACGATCTAACGACACTTACGATTACAACTCTGTTTGGAAAGCTGGAAGAACATCAGCAAGCATTAGAAAGTCTTGAAAAGTTTGAGAACAAAAGTAAGAAGGAAAAGGAGAAGAAGAGATACAAAGAGGGAGAGAAGAAGCCAATAGCTCTTGTGGCCTCTAGCTCTAAGTCCTCACGAAAAGAGCAAAGTGACAATGATTCTAGTAGTGACAAAGATTCGGATAATGAGGAAATGGGACTTTTTGTAAGGAGATATAATAGATTCATTAGAAAGAATGGAGTCAAGCATTTCGAAGACAATCTACAGATTCAAAATAGGAAGAGAATAAGAAGAGTAGAGGAAAAGGATCTTGTTTTAATTGTGGTAAATCTGGACATTATAAAACAGATTGTCCTATGAAGTATAAGGATCAAGGAAAAGCTCCACCAAAAGGGTACAACAAACAAAGAAGAGCTTACATTGCATGGGAAAGTGATAGTGATTCATCAAGCACACAAAGTTCAAGTGATAGTGATGAAACCGTAAATCTGTGCCTTATGGCTCACACCAAAAATCTGTCCTACCACAAGAAGAAAATCAATGATAAAAAGGTAAAACAAGCCTATTATAATAATTTCTCTTCTATGTCTTTTTCTGAACTGAAAATAACTTTTGAAAAACTGCATAACGAAGCCGTAGATGCTTTTAAAAGATTATCTTCCGATAAACAAATTTTTTCATTTTTGGAAGGTAAAGTATACAAAGCTGAAAAAGATTTAGAATGGTTAAAAGCTAGTATTGCAGAAAATTCAAAAAATATTGACATTGATGGATGCAGTAAAGTTGGGTATTATGAAGCTTGTCATATTTGGCAACAAGAGGTAAACACTCTCAAGGTCAAATTGGAAAAAACTTTACAACCTAAGGTTACTTATGCCGTTGACTCTAGGTTGTTTAAGAAGTCATTAAATCCATCATATGCAAAATACTCTTTTATTCCAAAGGATTTAATGAACAAGAATAAACAAACACATCATCATGGTTTATCTCATTATTGTTGTCGTGCTGGCCATACCATTGAGAAATGCAAGTTTAGGAGATTTCTTGTTCCTAAAGGTATTTATCAATGGAAGCCAAAAGGCAACCATGTTAGCACTTACCCACTTGGACCCAATGAAAATTGGGTACCAACTTCTCTCTTTTGATATTGTAGGATGAGTGCCTTGCTTCCGTAGATAGGAGATGGTTTCTTGACAGCGGTTGCTCAAGGCACATGACCGGTGACATATCGCTTTTTATAGACTTCAAAGCAAAGAAGAAGGGATATGTTACTTATGAAGACAATAACAAAGGAGCTATACTTGGCAAAGGTAGTGTAGGTAATCCCTCTACCACTACTATTTCTGATGTCCATTTAGTAGAGGGGCTTAAACACAATTTGTTAAGCATAAGTCAATTGTGTGACAAGGGTTATAAAGTTTCTTTCACAAAAACCTGCTGCATAATTGAACATGCTGAACAGAACGTTGTGTTTAAGGGTGTAAGAGTAAACAATATCTATATGCTTGACCTTTTTGATGTATCTTTAACAAGTACTAAATGTCTAGTTACCTTGAATGATGATTCTTGGCTTTGGCACATACGTTTAGCGCATGTTAATTTCGATTTGCTTAATAAGGTTGTATCTAAGGATCTAGTAGTCGGTCTTCCAAAAATAAAATTTTCAAAAGACCACCTATGTGACGCGTGCCAAATGGGAAAACAAACGAGGGTCTCTTTTAAATCTAAAAATATAATTTCAACTTCACGACCCCTTGAGCTTCTCCATATGGATCTCTTTGGACCTTCTAGGACAAAGAGCTTAGGTGGAAATTATTATGGTTTTGTAATCGTTGATGACTATTCTAGATTTACTTGGACTATATTCCTTCATAGCAAAGATGAAACTTTTTCTGCTTTTAAGAATTTTGCAAATCTGTCCCAAAATAAAATGAATTCCAAAATAGTTACAATTCGTAGCGATCATGGCGGTGAATTTCAAAACTATCACTTTGATAAGTACTGTGACAAGTATGGTATTGAGCATAACTTTTCAGCTCCTTGAACTCCACAACAAAATGGCGTTGTGGAGCGTAAAAACCGCGTTTTAGAGGAATTGGCAAGAACAATGCTAAATGAGGGTGGATTACCAAAATATTTTTGGGCTGATGCAGTTAGCACAGCTTGTTATATTTTAAACAGGATCTTAATTCGTCCTATTTTAAATAAAACTCCTTATGAGCTTTTAAAAGGAAGAAAGCCAAACTTGTCACATCTTCACGTATTCGGTTGTAAGTGTTTTGTTTTGAATAATGGTAAGGAAAATATTGGGAAGTTTGATGCAAAAGCAGATGAAGGTATCTTTCTTAGATACTCACAATCAAGTAAAGCATATAGAGTATATAATAAGCGTTTACTTACTGTTGAAGAATCTGTCCATGTTTCTTTTTATGAGTCTTATTCGAAAAGTGTCGGAAAAGGTATTTCTTTTGATGATGCATGTGTATCTACAGAAGACATACTCAAGGAAGCTGTTACGGAAACTGATCAGTCCAGAACAGTTGCCCATGAGAAGGAGGAAGATACTAGTCATGAAGAAGATGAGGAAGAAAGGACAGCTGAAGTGAATGACCTTCCACCAGCTTGGAAATCTTCAAAAGACCATCCTATTGACAACATCTTGGGAGATATTTCAAAGGGAGTAATGACTCGTTCTAAGATAAGTAATTTTTGTTCTCACTTCGCTTTTGTTTCACAAGTAGAACCTAAAAATGCCAAAGAGGCCTTGATTGATGAATGTTGGCTAATGGCCATGCAAGAAGAGCTTAATCAATTTAAAAGAAATGACGTTTGGGAACTTGTCCCTCGTCCGCGAGATTATCATATCATAGGTACTAAATGGGTTTTTAGAAATAAGCTTGATGAAAACAGAGTGATAACTAGGAACAAGGCACGTTTAGTAGCACAAGGGTATAACCAAGAGGAGGGCATAGACTATGAGGAAACTTATGCTCCAGTTGCTCGCCTTGAAGCTATACGTCTCTTGCTTGCCTATACGTGTTCTAATAATTTTAACCTTTACCAAATGGACGTAAAGAGTGCGTTTCTAAATGGTGTCATAAATGAAGAGGTATATGTCTCACAACCTCCTGGTTTTGAGAATGCTGAAAATCCAGATTATGTTTACAAATTAAAACGAGCTTTGTATGGTCTTAAACAAGCCCCTCGGGTTTGGTATGAAAGGCTTAGCAAATTTCTAATTGATCATGGATATTCAAGAGGTAAAGTGGATAATACTCTCTTTATTAAACACAAGGGAAAGCACATTCTTTTAGTTCAAGTTTATGTAGACGATATAATTTTTGGTTCAACTAACACACACTTGGTCGAAGAATTTTCTAAGGTTATGCAGGGTGAATTTGAGATGAGTCTTATGGGGGAGCTGAATTACTTCCTAGGTCTTCAGATAAAGCAACTTGATGAGGGTACAACAGTATGTCAAATAAAGTACTGCAGAGAACTACTCAAGCGCTTTGGAATGAACGACTCAAAATCAATTGACACCCCTATGCCTACCAACGGAAATCTAGATAAAGATGAGCATGGTAAGAGTGTAGATGTCAAAAAGTTTAGAGGTATGATTGGGTCTCTTCTGTATCTTTCTGCTTCTAGATCTGACATCATGTTTAGTGTTTGTATGTGTGCACGATATCAATCAAATCCTAAGGAATCACACCTGAAAGCTGTTAAGCGTATATTTAGATATCTTCATGGAACATCTAAATATGGGCTTTGGTATTCCAAAGGAGGTGATTGTAACTTAGTAGGTTACTCCGATTCTGATTTTGCTGGCTGCAAATCAAATAGGAAAAGCACGAGTGGTACATGTCACTAGTTTTCAAACTCCTTGGTTAGTTGGCATAGCAAAAAGCAGGCATCTGTGGCTTTGTCAACTGCAGAGGCTGAATACGTTGCAGCCGGTAGTTGTTGCACTCAGATTTTGTGGCTAAAGCAACAACTACAAGACTTTAACATTCAACTCAAACGTATTCCAATAAAATGTGACAACACTAGTGCCATAAACCTTACTAAAAATCCTGTTTTACACTCACGCACTAAACACATAGAGATTAGACATCACTTTCTTCGCGATCATGTTGAAAAAGAAGACGTTGTATTTGAGCATGCTGATACTAAAAACCAGCTTGCTGACATTTTCACTAAACCTTTGGCAACGGAACCGTTCTTCAACATTCGTCGTGAATTAGGGATCTTAGATCTCTCTCCATTGTTGTCTTAAGCATGTTTGTTCTTATTTATATTATGCCTCACCTTGGTTGATGAGATTTGTTTTAGATTCCATTTATGCCTCACAAGGTTACATCAACAGAGGTAATATCACTCCTTTCTATATCTCTCTTAGAACTATGTGATTGTGTATGTTAGAACAAAATTCCTTATTTTCGTTTATGTGAATTTCTTTGCATATATTGTTTGAACATTAATATCTGATTTGTGAATTATACTTGGGCATCATTATCATGACATAATTCATAATGCATAACCATACTGCATAAAAATTAATTAAAATTTGGTTTGGCATCAGTATGTATCGATTCAAAGATGTATGTATCGATTCATGTCTTTTTCATTTCATATCTGTCAAAATTGGTTCAGTATGTATCGATTCATTCGTCGTTTGTATCGATACATAAACCCTTTAAAAACAAAAATGCGTGACATGGATCGATCCATTCCCATATGCATCGACACATACTGATTGTTATTTGGATTAAATGCATTTTATTTCACTCATGGATCGACACATCAGCAATTCTTATCACATCTTCTCACAAACTTGGTATCAGCAGTTCCCCTACCTCTCAAAACCTGCGGCTAACCCTAATCTCCTTCATCATCATTCTCTCCAAAACCCTAAATTCATCTCACTTTTCTTCAATTTTTCATCACCATGCCTCCAAGAGTCATTCCGGCTAGAGCAAGGGGAAAAGGAAAAGGAAAGGAACCGGTTGACACTTCTCAGTAGTTACCAGAAATTCCTCATAATGCCTTAGATTTGCTTCATCCTGCAATTGCTACTGAGTTTGAGGATTCTTTCAAGACAAGGTTAGTTATGAAACCCCATGTCTTCGATAAACATGATGCTATTCATCTGCATCTCAATGATGTGGTTGAACTCCTTAATGCACAAAAACTTGGTTCATTTTTGACTACAAAGGATGATTACCATGAGGATTTTATCCGTGCATTTTATGCTGGCTTACAATCTGGTAAAGGATATATGTTTAAGTGTTCTATTGGTGTCAGAACCTATACTTTTGAGGCTGGTGATTGGGAAACAGTGTTTCAAATTCCGCTTCCGTCGCATAATTTCAAGACTTGGCATGACTTGAAGTTTGATACTGACTTTAACCTGAAGGAGTTTACTCTATCTATCTTGAAATTGGACAGACCGCTGGGTGAGGATGAACAGGTTACGTCTGGTATGATTAAGAAAATTCCTCGTATACTTCATTGGATTATCTCGCACATTCTGCGTCCAGCAAACAGTGGACATTCTAGGTTAGACAGGGCAGGCATTCATCTCTTGTATATTCTTCAAAATAAGGTTCCCTTGAATTGGGAAAATTACTTTGTGAAGCGTCTCTTTTTCTTGCGTAATAGTGCCAAGAATGTTGCTCTTGGTTATGCGTCTCAAATCATGAAAATTCTTACGTTCTGGAATGTTGCAATCCCTTTAGTTCCTCTCATATCACCATCTGCTGCTCAAGAGTTTGACTCTTCCACTTTATCTCATATGGGATATCGGTGGGACAAGGAACGTCAATGTTTCTATTTCTTTGAAAGGAAATCCAAAACAAGGATCTATAATTTTGATGTGCCTTCTGAACAAATTCATGTAGTTGAAGACCAACCTGATGAAGAAATGCATGATGTGAACGAAGCAGATGTGCCTGCAGCTGATCACAATGCTGGTTGGGGTGATTGGGTGCCACAAAGGTGGTCTCCAACCAACTATGTACCTGAACCAACGGTTCCTCCGCTCTCCGGCGGTGTTTCATCTTCAACACCTACTGCGCACCTAACTCAAACGCTTCAACAAATGGAGCTTGCCAACCAAGAACGTCATGAAGAGGCACGGTCTTGGCATGTACAATAAAGTGAGTGGCATAAGGAGCATCGTGAGTGGCATGACGATCATACACGGATGTACCATAACCAACACTCTTGGCACACGGACTTGGTTAAGTGGCACCAAGTCTTCTACAATGAAATGTCTGGTTTTATGGACGACTGCCGTGCCAATCCTGGTATTATGGACAGATTCAGAAGTGTTGAAGTTCAGGACCGGTTCAGGCACTACACCTTCATGGGCCACAATCCAGATGCAATGCCTCCTCCTCCGCCTCCGCCAAGCTTCAGAGATCCTGATAGAGATGACGAGGAGTCCTGTGGTGGCTATAATCCACATTAAACCATCATCATTTCATTTCACTGCATTTCATTGCATGTTGCTTGAGTTTTTTCTTTTCAGATTAGTTGCACCTTATATGTCTTGGCTTATGTAATTTTTAAATACTTTCTACTAGTTAAATGCTTATTTCCTTCTGCTTACTTCTGGTGTTATTGCCCTTATTTGTCATTCTTTATGAGTGATTCTTTACTTTTTAAGCTTCCTTCTTTGTGATTGTTAGCTTATTTATCATTTTTGTTGTGTCCTGCTACAACATGTTGCCTTGATAAAACTGTTTTTTTTCTTCTTTTTGATGTTGACAAAGGGGGAGAAATGCAGATGTTGACAGATATGCACAAACTCAGGGGGAGTATCACACATCTTGCTAAAAATTTGCCATCATCAAAAAGGGGGAATTTGTGAGCAAATTCTTTACTTTGAATAAGTTTTGAATGATAGCAAATTGTGTGATCATTGTCTAATTGTTGGTTGTGCATTATTTTACATGTTTCATTTGTGTTTTTAGCCTATACTATTGTTTCGTGTCTATACATAAAGATCCACATTGATACATTTCTTAAAAGAACTCATAAAAACTGTTTTGTGTCAGTATGTATCGATACATGTTCATTTGCATCGATACATAAATTTGTTTTAAATCACAAAACGTTTTTGCTTCAGTATGTATCGATACATACGAGCTTTGTATCGATACATGCTTAGTTAAAATGTTCTATGTATCGATACATACGAGCTTTGTATCGATACATGCTTAGTTAAAATGTTCTATGTATCGATACATACGAGCTTTGTATCGATACATGCTTGTATCAATTCTCTAAAATTAATCAAAGCTACAGTATGTATCGATGCATAATCTTTTGTATCAATACATAATTCTATTTTGTCTACTAACAGCTTCTGTCTTTCACATATAAGAAGTATTTTGACAGCTCAGTTAAGGGTACGAATTCAGAAGAGAAAAACAGTTGTAACACAAATCAAAGGAGTGTGTAGCAGCAATTGTTTTGAGCAGTTAGAAACCTGAAAGAGACTTCATCTTCTTCATCTTCTCAATCTCTTTTCTTCAAGAACATCAACACATAATCATTCTTGTTCTTTGGATTAAAGGATCAACGAGATAACATTCAGTAGAACGATCAAGGATCTAGCTGAGGTGTTCAGTGGAACGATCGAGGATCTAGCTGAGTTGAAGGTTGAAGGGGGTTTCGAGGAAAAACCAAATGGTTTGTCCTTCAAGAACTGGAGTGTTCTTGCGGGTTTGTTAGTCACGTTTGCAGAACAGATTCAGCCGTAGCGTAGGGTTTGGAAATTGGGTAATTTCGCAAACAGGTCGTGGAACCGGTGAATTGTTAGCAATTTCTTGCAGGAAATTCTTGATCGAGCTCAGATCAAGTGGAGGTTTTATACAAGAAGAAGATCTTTGGATTTAGATTTCTGTCTTTGTATTGTGACCTTGTATCAACGAATTCGGCATTATTGATTATAACAGTTCTCAATTTCATTTGAAATTGAGAGGGAGACGTACCCACACGCGAGGACGACAGTGGGGAACTTCCTTACCAAATCTCTGCGTATCGTATTCTTTCCTTATCTCTCTTTACGTTTTCAACAGTTTTGTGATTTCAGTTGGTGTATTGTGGCTGTACATTTCGTGATACAATAGTGGCAAGAAAACTTCTTTATCTAAACTCCACCATTGTTCATCATTGATCACATACACACCAAATGTTTGACAAAACTGTCAGCTGAGTTTTATTCATTGGAATTAGAATTTAGTGATAAGTGCATTTGATTTGATAATATTCTGGTGTTAATAATCTCTATCTTTCTTATTCAAATCCAACAATAAATTCACGTGTCCAGTTTTCTAGTAGCGGTTCAGATTAGACGGAAGTCGATTCGGGACTGTAATTTTCCGTTAAGTTTCAATAACTTTGATAAGATTTTTTTAAATCTGTTTCTTTAAAAAGAGGTGATCTATTCACCCCCCTCTCGATCACTAGCCACACCGTCTAACAGACATATTCTCGTAGCAACTCAATCAACCCCTTCTTCACAGACTCTTCCAGGAGTGCCCAATCTTCACTTCTCGAACACAATCTTCAGACCCCAAGTTGGCTGTTTCCAGATTCTCAAGATGCGGCTGAATGATCTTCTCTACGTGCTCAAGCAGATGGGTAATCTCATCAGTAATCTCTTCAACATCATCTTCTTCAGCCTCAAATACAGGGAACTCAAAATTGGGAGATGGTGTTGGATCATTATGTTCAATGGGTTTGATCAACCTGGATAATGATTTTGGATATAAAAGAGATTTTAGAATTCAAACAAAGCAAATCATTATGCAGATGAAAAGATTGATTTTATTCTCTTTTTAGGGTTTTATGTGATCACCAATTTCATGCAAAAAGAAAAAAGTGAAAATAATTTGGAAAAATAAACATTTAACATGTAATTATTGAATGAATATCATTGTATTTATGTGCCAACAATGTCATCACTTCTCCTTTTGACATGGGAGAAGGTTTTTTAAACAAAAATGAACATTACATGGACTTATGGACAACTGTTGGAACATCAACAGCGATCCAATTATTGCAGACTCCTCCAGGGACGATAAAGTTGCCATAATCTTCCTCTGCATCATCTTCCATTATAGCTGCAGCCTCTTGGTCTTCGATCGTGTGGATGAAACCACCACTCTGAAACAAACCGTGCTTGTTGAAAGTGCCTGAAGAGTACCCTATGCCAGCCCGGGATTTATTGTCTTCCAGCTTAATCATTTGTCCTAAACCAGTAGTTGCGCCATGCTCAATGGCCAACTTCGCATCATTGTAGGATGCAAATGAAGAAGTTCCTTTCTTAGAAGGCTCAGCAATAGACAAGGCTTGGAACGACATTCCAACCTCATCCTCAGCATCAATATAAGAAAAGGAAGACAGATGGCTTACGAAGAGAGCCTTCTCTCCCCCTAACACCACCAATTTCTTGTTCTTCACGAGCTTCAACTTTTGGTGTATGGTGGATGTCACGGCGCCTGCCTCGTGAATCCATGGTCTGCCTAATAAACAACTATATGATGGGTGGATATCCATGACCTGGAGAGTGATCTGGAAATCACTAGGTCCTATCTTGATTGGCAGCTCAACCTCGCCAATCACAGTCTTTCTGGATCCATCAAAAGCTTTGATGACCACTCTACTCTGCCTCATGGGAGGCCCCTGGTAAGAAAGTTTCGCCATAGTGGATTTTGGCAACACATTTAGCGATGATCCTGTGTCTACCAGCACATTAGACAGGGCATCATCCTTGCAGTTCATGGAAATGTGAAGTTCCAAATTGTGGTCTTTTCCCTCATCGGGAAGATCAGCATCGCAGAAACTCAAATTGTTACAAGCAGTAATGTTTGCAACAATGCTATCAAACTGTTATATGGTGATATCATGATCCATGTATGCCACGTCCAACACCCTCTGCAAAGCTTCGCGGTGTGGCTCGGAGTTCATCAACAAAGACAACACATTTATCTTTGAAGGCGTTTGTAGCAGCTGATCTACAACATTATACTCGCTCCTCTTGACGAGCCTCAACATCTCATCACAGTCCTCTCTCGACATGCCATTCTGGCCAGCAGGGACAGGAGCTCTAGCAGTCACAACAGGTCTATCAACAGCAAGTGCCGGATTTGGAGAAGAAGAAGAATTCCTCACAGGACGGGAAGCACTATCAACAGCAACATCAACTCTTCTGGTGTCAACCTGGGTTTTCGGCGGCGCCGAGAAAACACGACCACTGCGGGTCAATCCACTGACATCAGAAATACTGGTTACAGAAGTGGAGGGTAGAGCACCTCCTTCCCATCTTCTAATGCAACAACATTATATCGATAAGGAACAACCTTGTCGGAAGAGTATGGAACAGGGTCAGCTGGCTTAATAATGAGAGTAGGAGAGGCCTTTTGCTTGCTGCCATCATATCTGACGACAATCGGCTCAGGTATTCTGAAGACAGGGGATATAACATTAACTTCATCCTCATCACGATTCTGAAGTATCTCGATCACACCCTGATCTAGCATTTCTTGGATGTCTTTCCTGACTTGACGATATCCCCTCTCATTGACAGTGCATACACGGCAGCTGTCGTGGTCATGCTCATAATGACTGTATCCACATAACAGTCTATGCATCTCGACCAAAGATTGTATGATATGGCTGACATATCTGACCTTGTACTTGCCAGGGCAACCCTGAACCATATTAACAGCAGATTTCCCATGCTCGGGCAATGGGTTCTTCTTGACATTAGGACCTACGTCCTCGATAAACAAAATATCGCTTCTAACGAGGTCTTGAACCTTGGTCTTGAGAGGGTAACAGTTCTCCACATCATGTCCGGGAGCACCAAATTGATAAACACAGTGAAGCCCTGGCTTATACCACCACTGAGGGTTGGTCGGTATAGCAGGTGGGTCACATGGAGTAATCAATTTCCTTTTAATCAGTGAAGGATATAGCTCGACATAAGTCATTGGAATTGGATCAAAACTGACCCTCTTCCTATCATAGCTAATGCTGGTTTGATTGTTGTTTTGAGGCTGGTAAGCCTGCTATTGCGGACGATGCTGTTGTTGCTAATACTGTTGATGTTGCTGTTACTGGTTTTGATGCTGATAATGTTGATTTTCTCTGAATGCAGGTGCTATATGAGCCACCTGGTGCTGGTTACTGGCGGGACGCATAGTCTTCCTCTTCACAGAGGGTCTTCTTGGTTTAACATGGGAGGACACAACATGTGCATCTCCATCTTTCTTCTTGGAAAATGCTCCATAATGTTTGGCAGAAGAGCCTTCTTCTCTGGTCAGGCGTCCTTCCCTGACTCCCTCTTCTAGTCGCATCCCCATATTCACCATCTCGGTGAAGTCAGAAGGAGCGCTAGCAATCATCCGCTCATAGTAGAAAGAGCTTAAAGTCTTGAGAAAGATCTTCATCATTTCTTTCTCTTCGAGCGGTGGCACAATCTGTGCGGCCAATTCCCGCCACCTCTGGGCGTACTCCTTAAATATTTCTTTCTCCTTCTGGGACATAGCCCTCAGTTGGTCCCTATCGGGAGCCATATCAACATTGTATTTGTACTGCTTGACAAAGGCTTCGCCAAGGTCGTTGAAGGAGCGGATGTTCACACTATCCAAACCCATGTACCATCTCAATGCGGCACCGGACATGCTGTCCTGGAAGTAGTGGATCAGGAGTTGATCGTTGTCGGTCTGAGTCGACATCTTGCGCGCATACATCACAAGATGGCCGAGCAGGCAAGTGTTTCCTTTGTACTTTTCAAAGTCAGGCACTTTGAATTTGATAGGAATCTTTACATTAGGCACGAGGCATAGCTCAGCAGTAGACTTGCCAAAGAGGTCTTTCCCTCTGAGAGTTTTAAGTTCCTTGCGAAGCTCAAGGAATTGATCATTCATAGCGTCCATTTTCTCATACACATCTGGGCCCTCAGATGGCTCAGAGTGGTAAATGGTGTCATCAACTCTTGGCAAACTATGCACGACTAGGGGTGGCACAGCGAGGACTGGGCTAGATGTCGGCAGAGAAGCAAATGTAGGGGCGAGACCCTCTGGAACAAAATTAGCGGGCATCCCCCAGGGAAACCCGGCTGGCATAGCAGACGAAGCAAAGTGGGCACTGGCAGCAGGCATGGTGGAGGAAGCAACCTCTGAAATGACCGTCCTCTGGGGAGGAGTTGAAGGCGTTGGAGAAGACTGGCTTTGGGCGGCCAAGAATGACTCCATCAGGGCAGTCAATCTTGCCACTTCCTCCTTGAGTTCTCTGTTTTCTTGCTCGAGGTGATCCATTAGCTTTGATGAGTTGGCTCTGGTATAGTACCGGTGCATCAACTTGTCTTCAAAATAAATGAAGAACACAGAGTTAGACCACTGAACAAGAAGCTTGGAACAATACCTGCTTATGCATATGATGCATGCAATGCTTGTGCATATGATTTATTATTTATCAGAGGAACTCTTTAAAGATCTATTTGCAAACATTTGGAAATATTAATCATTTAGACATATAATGGAATAATCATATTAATAATATCTGGAAAAAAAATTTTACACCAAAGAAGTACAGTCTTGGTAACCAAATACAAGAGAGAAGGAAAATGAACATCCTATGGAACCCTAGAAACAATCGTCCAAAGCTCTCGAGACCGGAAGATAAGTTGCACGAAGCCTCTTCACTTCTCTCTCATAGGCTGCCTCCATATCTGCCTTCTCCTTGGTGAGTCGGTCATACTTCCTCTTCCAAAACCTGGAAGACTGAGGAAGAAGAGAAATCACCACATCATCAGGCTCGTCGATAACCTGATGCTCCAGAAACTCTATCAAAGCATCCTTATCTCTAAGTTGCTGAAGTAGCTCCTCTCGCTCATGGATCCAAGCACGTGAACGGTCTTCGTCTCTCAACTCCTCTACTCCTTAGTTAGGGAGGGTTGAAGGCCCAACCATAACCATAGGTGTAGGTCTCGGGTAATCATAGGGCATGCGGTACTCAGAAGCTATCCTCCTCACCCACGAGGTATAGGGTTCCAAAGCAATACAATTCTTCGGACCAAGCTCTTTCCTTCCTGTAGCGGGGTATTCGTTACCATTAGAGATATTGACTAAATCCAAGGTAAACCATATAAGTCGAGTTGCCACCGCACTTCTATTTATCCAAAGAAATGGTTAGAAAGCGAACAAAAACCTAATTTTTTTAACAAAAACTAGTAAAAGAGAAACATAGATATGGGTAAGGGGGTTGGTTATGCAATGGGAAGGTGTTAGGCACCCAAAACATCCTAGGTACTCCTAGGGAGCCCTTTTCATACTTGTTGCAAGGTTGTTGTCTTGTGAAAATTTTGTTTGTGCAAACATGATTGAAGAGATGGGAAGAGAATATACAAGTTTATTTACATTTTGTGTTTGGATGGATAAACCCATTGTCTACGTACCATCTTATAAAAAGATTAGGATCAAAACCTCGTAGTTCGGGGTAAAAATCTCAAAAACAAGTTGGTGAATTGATTGGTCCAAAAGCCTTGAGGTATTTTGTTATCCAAGGGATAAAACTCAACCTAAAACCACAAATCCACCATGTGAGGATAGCTTCAACATGCTAGTGAGGGGTTAACCCTATAATAAGCATGGAAGACAAATTTGTCCATCACTAAGGATATAGGTGAGTATTACATCTACCACAAGGATAACTCAAACCTAATAGCTAAAGGTTATGGAAAATTTGATTAAGAAGGTGGCCATTGGAACGACAAAAAGACATTTGAATGGGTTATATTTACCAATTAGAAGTATATACAAAAATGGTCAAAGTTTGACTTAAAGATTCAATTCAAAATAAGTGTTATGAAAAGAAGGTTTGAAAATCAAAAGCCTAAGGCTTAGGTTTCTAATGTTTGAAAACAATAGTTAAATGTTTGCACAAAAAGTTTTGGCTTGGGTTAGAGTGGAGAGAAGAAGAAGAAGGGCTAAAGTCCTAAGCAAAGCAAAAAGAGGAAGGATAAAGAAGCAAAACCACAATGGAGTTCCTCTCTTGAGATCATATAGATGATCCAAGTAGCTCCCATCCTTTGGAATAAGCAATCACAAAAAGCATAAGTAATCATCAAACAAGCCTCTTAAGAGATCCTCAATGTATCTTGTGTCTTTCACTTTGGATGAACATGGCAATGGCCCTCCAATTAAGCTCAAGTGGGAACCCTTAGCACAAGAACACACACATCAAAAGTTCCATGAAGTAAATCAAGAATGTACAAGAGTGAGTTTAGAGATTTGGCCCATATTCATCATTAAGGTCCTTTTACTCCAATTTTGCATAGGGAATGTCCTAGAATCTAAGTCCATTTCTCCATTCTTTGCATAGGGTATGTCCTAGAATCTAAGTCCACTTCTTTGCATTTGGTTCTCAACAATCAAAACAAAACACAAGCATAAAAATATATACACAATTATGTGCTCAAGTGAGCAAAAGGCAAATGGCATTAACATAAACATGTGCTCAAGTGAGCAAAGAGAAAAGCAAATGGATAATATGTGCAAGAATAGTAAATTGCATAAAAGTAAAGAGCAAAAAGTAAATGTTAATTGTTAATGGTTAGTGTTAGTAATTAGTGTGCCATAAGGAAAATTTAGCGCTATATTAAGCAATCGTAATTGGACTTATGTAGAAGTCACAATTATCTGAGGCCGGTCAATAATAATGTAGGCAACAACACAAGTTAGAAGTCTTGATTAGTGAACCAAGTTCCAACAACTTGCCATGCCAAAAAAGGAAAAGAGAATTGATCTTGTATTGGTTTAAGCCTTTTGCATGATTTAGAAAACAACCTATCCTTAATGCAAAGCCATTCACTTGATCAAATGATCAAGATGAATTAGATTTGAATCAAGGAAGATTAAGCCTTCCTAATCAATTCTAACTTATCAACCTTCAACTCATTGATAAAAAAGAAAGAAGAAGAAGAAGGAAGAAGGAGATGAAGAATGGATAAGGAAATGGAAAGATCAAAATGCATAAGATGGAATAAGATGTACCAATCCATATGTATTGACCAATTGACATTGAAAGTCAAAGTCAAACAATAAGAAATCAGAAATGAGATGGAGATTGGAGATCAAACAATAAGCATAATATTTTTGGCATTTTTAATATAAAAATAAACTTGAATTAAAAAAAAGAAAGGTCAAACTTCAAAATTACTTCAAATCAACCTTGAAAGGTCCAAGTAATTTATCCCAAGTTCAACAAGGTCAAACTAAGTTTGACAAAAAATTTCAGCATTTTTAAAAGTCAGAAACTATTTTTAATCAATTAAAAATGAATAAAAATAACCTAATTGAACTAAAATCTCAAATAAATCTCAAATCAATTAAAAAATTGCTGAGAATATTTTTCATAGATCCATCATCATTCAAATAGGTTAGGAAAATACTTTTGTATTTTTTGAATATCAAAAACTATTTAAAATGAATTAAAAATAACCAGAAAAGAGAAAAATCATAAAAATATCAAATGACAAAATAAAAAAAAAAATAAAAATCATTTTAAGAAACTAGAAATTATTTGGAGACTAATGCAATTGGTCCCATAATTTTTGGATTAAAAATGAGAGAGTTATGAATTTTTGAAATAAAAGGAAATAAAAGAAATTAAATCAGAAAATTGGAAATTCAAAAAAACCAGGAGCGTCAGATCTGAGCTCATTAATTGAGCTGGCAGATCATGCGCTCCAGATGTGCGCTCCCACCATACTCTTCAGTCAATGCGTGCACACCATGTATTTAAAAAAGTCAAATAAAACAAAGGCTGAGATTAGATCATGCACATGAGGTCCAAGGGTTGTGGTTTGATCTGGCACTGGGACGGCCACCGGAGCCACCTTCTTCTCCGGTGAGCCTCATAACTCTGGCCAGAGTTGCAGGTTTTCATACCTTCACCAATTTGCACGATCCTTATACCAAAATGAAGCTGGGGTGATGTACATCACCCCTGTAACCTTGAATCACACTCAAGATTCCTATAGGTTGAGAAATCTAGGTGGAAGATTCAGGGTATGAAAAATGCAGATCAAAGAAAAACGAAATTGAAGCTACCACTAGCTTGCCTCTCAAGTGAGGACTTCAGAAAACACTTTGGCCAGACAAATGGATCAATATATGATGAGTTTCAAAGAAAATACCAGTTGGAGAACAAACTTGAATTTTGGAGATTTGAGCTCGATTCCTTGCTTGCTTTGCCAAAACAGAAGATCAATGAGCTGGATGATGAAGGTTTAGAAGCTTTAGATCCAAGGATTCAACCAGATGTAGTTAAATTTTAGATCTGAAAATTTTGAAGAAAAGTAAAATAGCTTCCTTGGTAATGGTTATGGATTCAACTGTGCAGCATCTTAGGCGCCATTAGGTTGAGAATTGAATGAAGAGGAGCATGTATTTATAGCTGAACTTGAAGCAATGCAAGGCAATACTCGTGTGCATGAGAATTGGGTCCTCCATGCATGGGCCTGTACAGGCGCATGTGAGGCCCAAAAGCTGATGCAAATGAATGCTGAACACAAACCAAGTTGAATTGGACGTGTAATTTGAATGGCATTTGCTTGTATATCAAGATTTCATGTGAATTCCATATTTGGACCTAAATGTTCCCTTCTTCGAAAGTCCCATTTGGAAAATCCAAACATAAGCATGTGAGTAATGGTTAGAAAGGTTTTGATGTAAGGAACAATTGTTATGTTGGGAAAAAATCCATTTGAAGTGTGGAAATTGGTGAAATTGGAGTTTAAAGTGCAAGGTGCAAAACATGAAAAGGCAAAGTTTCTAAGTTTGGCCAATGTTCAAGCCCTTCTGTCTTGATGATGCAAGCCTCAAATGAGAAAACCTCCAACATCACAGTTGTAGATCTTTTCAAGACAATCAAAATGGACTTCAATTTTGCATAATTTGGAGTTTTGATCAAAGCGTTATGGGCACTTGAAGTTGGACTTTTTTTCCTTTTAATGCATTTGACCCAAAAGGACCTATAATGTCTTGCATTATCACATGTATTTCCTTTGAGATTTTGAAATTTTTTCCAACATAACATTTGAATTAGACATCTTAAGCTTTCCAATTCATTTTATCCCACCTAAAAATCATAAAAAATGAATGAGTTATGTCCTTGGGAAGTTGACCCACAATTAGGGTTTCAATCAAAATGACCTATAATGTATTGGAATGGTAGATGGCCTTAAAAGCTTCAAATCAATTTTTGGTGAACATGAAAGTTGTTCATATTGTCCTTAAGAACATATTTGCTTTTGGAACCATCTCCATTTGACCAACACATGAAAAGTTAGGTCTCAGTGCATTTCAAAATAGTCAGATGAATTGACTGATCAACTTCTCAAGGCCATGACTCATGTCTTGATGAATTGATGATTGAGGACACTCAAATAAGTTCAAATATGAATGAAATGATGAATTATAGAACTTCCCTTGATTTTATTTGATCATGGGCTGAGGTTGCTTCAAGAGCAATGCATTATGGTGCACAAATGAATTAGGGTTTCCTTGGGGCACAAACCTCAAACCCTTTGACTTGCTTTGATCAAAATGATGAATTGAGATGCTAGGGAGGCATATTTGATGTATGAGAGCTTTGGGAACCATTATCATGCTTGCTATCATCTCCTCTTGACCTTATCATTGCACAAAGGATCTCCTTGAAGCTCTTGACCTGGTGATTGCTCAAGCAACAAATAAAAGATGTTAGTGACATATTTTTGTGCTTTTGGTTAGTAAACAAAATAAGAAAAGCAATGATATACAAATCAAGCATGCTTGGTGATCTCAAACCACTCACAAGAAGTCCCACCCAAAGGCAAAGGGAACCAAGATGCTTATGATCCTTGAGGCAATGCAAATGCAATGTTATGATGCCATGAGGGATCTTAGGGACAAAATTAGGGTCTTACACTTCCCTTCCTATGAATCTTGCGCCAAGCGCGAACCATCCTGCCCTTCAAGTTTTGGGGATCTTTACCCTCTTGAAAGAACACACCTTCTAACAAAATGTTATTAGTTTTATCCTTTAAGGGGAACCCAAGCTGACGACGTGCCAAGACAGAGTTGTAGTTAATCCCACCACATGTGCCAAGAAGAGGCACATTGGAGAATTCACCACAAGAATCAATAATCTGCACACAATCATATACACGGTTGTACTAAAAGATATCATCATTAGTGAGAGACATAAGTCTCGTGGACCACCGTAGACATCCTTTATTCTCCTTGAAGGCGAGCGTCTGAGGCAAGTGCGAAATAAACCACTTGTACAACAGAGGCAAACAACACACAATGGTACCACCACCCTTTGCATTCCTCATATGCAAAGAGAAATAAGTGTCACCCAACAGAGTAGGAACGGGATTAAGATTAGAGAAAATCCTAATAGCGTTCACATCGATAAAATTGTCGATGTTGGAGAACATCCTAATAGCGTTCACTCATGGCCTTCCCAAACATAGTAGCTTGATCAATGAGGAAATCAGATGGGAGACCTCGAATTCCACCTTTGGTAGTCATATGAGCACAAATAACAGATTCATCTATATGCAACAGATCAACAATCTCTTGGGAAGAAGGAACTCTCTCCAAGCCACTGAACGACAACTGATCTAGAATAGGTATACCCACTGTAAGACCCCAATTTTGGCCCTAAGATCCCTCATGGCCCATAACATACCATATCATGGCCTCAAGGATCATTGCATACCCTAGCTTCCCTCCTAGTGGGTGGGATACCTTGTGAGTGTGGTTCTTGATCACCAAGCTTGTATTGCATTTGTATATCATTGCTTTTCATATGTTCACTAACCAAAGGTACAAAAATAGTGTCATCTAACCTTGTTTCTTGCAGCTGAAGCAATCATCAGTCAAATAGTCAAATCAGGCCCTGAGCAATAGATGGTGGCCATTCTTGAAGAATTTGGACACCATGATCATTCATAAAGAGTTCATATAACTTGTGATGTCATTTGGTATCAAGATCTCAAGAAAAATAGGCTTGGAATTCATCAGAACATGGCCCAGTCATCCAAAACCATAGAAAAGTCAACAAAGGTCAACTGTGGTCAACTGTGCATTTAATCAGGGATTTGAAGGTGTGAGATGGTTAGAAAGACCTCATTCATGTCCATACAAGTCTCATTTGACATTTCAAAGACCAAGGTTGAAGGATTTGAAGTCAGACAAAAAGTTTCCAAAAATGGAAATGACCTGTAATTCTCACCTGCCAAAAATGGAAAGTTTTGCTCCTCAAATTTACTTCATGATACAAGCTTCAAATCAAAATTTGTCCAACATGAAAGTTGAAGATCTTGTCCTCACCATTCCAAATAGTCCAAGAACTTGAAAATCCCATGTATGGTTGGCAAGTTATGGTCCATTCAATTTCAAAAATGACCCATAATCAGAAGGGCATAACTTCCACATGGAGTGTCCAAATTGGGTGATCTTTTTATGCACAAACTCCATTTGACATGTACTTTCATGGTGCATAATTGGATTTCTTCAAAAATGGTCAATGCAAAAAGTCAAATTTCAAGTGTACAGTTAAAGATCCAGGGGCAAAATGGTCCAACTTGAGAAATAATGGGAATTTTTGAGTGGGGATTTTTGCAACACCTCACAAATGACATTTGAAAATGGTTGGAATCATCATAACATGCCAAGGCCTCATGGTTTGAGATTTCACTTTTGAAATGAACTTGAAAAATGAACAAAGTGCCATGACATAGTGAAATTGAGAAATATACATTCAATGGACATGAGACCAATTCCATTAGCTCCTAAATGAGATTTGTGACTTGTTCAAGTTGAGAAATCACTGTTACATTGGTCATAGCCATCCAAGGGCAAAAATGCCAAATTACACACATAAGCTCATTTTGCTAATCACCATTTTTTGCTAATCTTGATTATGAGTTGGATTAAGAGCATCATATATAAGCCTAATTGCAACAGAAACTCACAAACACTAATCATTTTTCGCAGATCCACAAGAAAAATCTCACAAATTCTCTCAAAATCTCACAATTTTTCTTCACACTTTTTTTCATCATTCATCAAGAATTCGTGGTTTCCTTTGCTTCTTTTTGCTTTGATCATCAATTGCAGGAAATTTGGGAGATCTGTTGAAGAAGATTGAAGAAGAAATCGTGCAAATTCTCACTGTTGAAGATCTTGAGTTCACATGGCAGCTGCAAGATTTCACTTCCTCAAGCATCGTTGAGCTAAGCAAATCATTCCACACACCTCCTACATCCATATCCTCCATCTGTTTTCGCAATTCAAGGCAAAATAAGCACAGATTTCACAGCTGCTCATCAAGAAGGTTGGAAATCAAACTCGTTAATTCTTGCAATTTCTATATGGATCTTGTAGATCTTGGCATGTAGGTCACGTTAAGCTTCGAATCGTGCGAATCCATTAGGTATTAAGATAGATATGTTGATCTGAATATTTATGTGTGAATCTTGTTTCGATCGGTTCATCGCGCATGGTTAGAATTAGGAGAATTGCTTGCTAGATTCGTGATCCTGATCGAATGCCGGTTCCAACGGTATAGGATTTGTATGATTTGGTCGAAAAATGTTCATAACCGAAACCTGGAAATGAAGAACGCGAAGAACTTCAACATAATCTGGAAAAAACGCGCGTTTAATCCACTGCCATGCGCTTCCGTTTGAATTACGCGTTTCCCGCCGAGCCGGACCAATAGAAAGCCGCCACCGCATTAATGAAGACGCAGCGTTTTAAGCCAGGCGTTGGATATTTACGAGAATGCCATTCGCAGCTTAATTAAATCCATATTAATTTTAAATAATCATTTCATAATTTAATCAAACTTCAAAAAATCATAGATTAATCATACTTAGTCCAAATAATTTGGGACTTTTTTTGTTAGATCCCATTTTTTCTCTAGAATTTTTTAGGCATAGTGATATAAGTTGTGCCTGGTAATTTTTTAGATTGGTTTAGGGATCTTTGTCATGTGTGCTATTTTTATGTGTTTTACCATTTTAATCACAAAATAATCATACATGCTCCAAATTGAATGAAATTTCATATGTTGGTTCTTGACACATCCCTGGAATTTTTGACATATCATTTGTGATTTTTTGACCTCTGGTTTATTAGATATGATTCATTTAATTTGAGTGTGACAATTTGTGTCACACTATGATAGGCTGAGTTCATGAATTATTTTTTCATGCTTCCATTAGGCCTATGGTTCTGATTTTTTGCATGAGATACAATGTATATGTTAACTTTCAACATGAATTTTTGTGGATTTAATTGATCTATTTTCCATTTGATTTGGATTTTTGATTGCTGTTTAGCAATTTTGGCTTGTTTTATGTGTAACAAAATGTACATGTATCATTAAATGCTCATCCCTTATCCTATGATTATGAAAATTTATGGAGTGGTTTCTAACATGTGTAGCTTTCATTTGGCTTTGGTCCTACTCATTTCTAATTTAATTTCACTGTTTACCATTTGTTTGAAGTTAGTGTACATATTGTGACCTAGTTTAGGATGATTTTTGCATGCCTTGACATGTTGATTTAATTGACATAGCTCCACTAGTCCAAATGGCATAAAACTTGATATGTAGCTTGTTGAATGTCTTCTGTTTAGGATATAATTTTTGTGGAATTTACTGTGCTGTTTTGATATTTTTTTGATTGAAATCATTCTGGTTGTCCATATGTGATGTAACATTGCTTACTTTGTCTTAATTTGTGCATAAAATAAAATTAGTGCATAGTTTGGATATGAGACCAATTGGGATCTCTTCTTATTGGAATCATCTTGACTTTGATCATGTTTTACTTGCTGTTTTAAGATTTTTCCCTCCTTTGGACCCTAGGCTTGGCCTAGTGGTCTTGTTACTTATGTTTGAGCTTGACTTTGACTTTTCAGGTTAAAAAGCTAATGCCTTAAGGAGGTTGATTCATAATTGAGTTGTTTACTTTGATCATTGTATACTAATTTGTTTGTGTTGTAGGGTGCTTGGTTCACATGGACTTGGTGCTATGCACATCATTGTTTGATTGTTGATTGATTCTTATTGTTGTTGCTTTGTTTATGTTGGGATGCTGATTATATTTGACTGATTTCAGGTACCCTTAGTTGCTCAGTTCTCTTAAGAACTTGAATTGCTTTGCTTAAATAGCAATTTGCATTGAGGTAGACTCTCTATTCTTCATGTAGTCTGGAGACCCGGCCTGTTATTTGGCCGGGCAAACTGTCTGAAGTCCTCCTTAAGAGGCAATGTTTGTGATTGTTTATGTTTGTCCCAAGCAGGAAAAGTCCTCATTTGAGGCAATTGGTGGATATAAGAGATATGTAGCCTATCTCCCACTATTCTGTGAGTCTTCTCCTTGCTCCCATTACATGGTTGTAGCATTGAGATCCAAACCCAAGATCTATCGAGTCTAATTTGTGGAGAGAGTTCCTACTTTCTGAACTCCCACACCTTCTGATATTCAATACTCTCTCTGACCAGAGATAAGAGTGATGAGGCACACCCCTCATATCCTTTCATCTGCTTCACCTTAGCCCCTCAATGGCAAGGTTAAGAGCAACTTTAACCCTATTACAATTGGCTTTAATGCCTTACCCTTTTGCTTGAGCCTAATTGAATGGTTATAGTGTGTGCTACTTGAATTTATGTGATTGATTACTTGATTCATTTATACATGATTACTTGAGTTTGCCATTGTGCATTCATCATCATTGTTTGCCATTAGTGCATGATCATTTCATTTGTCTTTGTGACGCATTGTTGTTTCCCCATTGAGGACAATTGTAAGTCCATGTAGATTGGCTTTTGTTCCTATGACATGGAAGAGATAGAGTGTAAGACCTCATTGGTCACTCATATCTTCTTTGCTCTTTGTTTGAGCATTGTTGTTGTATGTGAGGATTCATTGTAAGTCCCTGTGATGTGGCATTTGTATTCCTAGGATCATACTGTGGAGGTTAACATAAGTCCAGATGGATTGGCAGTTGATTTCCCTGTTTTGTTTTTTTGTTTTATTCTGATGGAGATTAGTGTAAGTCCATAGAGTGGCTTCTGATATCCTTACTTGTTTTAGGAGACAGGTATAAGACCATTGAGTGGCATCCAGTATCCGCTTTTATTGACTTTCATCTGTTACCATGTTCATATTATTGCTCATTTGTAGCCTATTCCTAAGGACCCACTTGAATCATCTTATATATGATTTCAAGAGGTGGACCCTTCTAAGAAGTTTTACATTCCACCATTATCCATTCATCCCATTGTGTCCTACCTTTTCACACATACTTTTAAAAACTTGAAATAAGTGTTGTGCAAACATTCTCACCTCTTTCCAAATTAGAAACTTGGACCTTAAGTCCATGATTTTCCAAACTTCATTTTTGTAAATACTTCATTTTGAATTGACTTCAATCATACTTTGACCTTTTTTGTAAATAATCCAAATAACTTCACCCATTCAAATGATTTTGTGGCTTTGTCCATGTTTGTTAAGTTTTCATACGTTAGCTATAGGTTTGATTTACCCTAGTTGGTTGATATTAATCTCACCTATTTGTCCTTAGTTGATTGAATTGTAAGTCTTCCTTGCTTATTATAGGGTTAACCCCTCTCTAGCAAGTTGAAGCTTTTCTCACATGGTGGACTTGTTGTTTCTTAAGGTTGAGTTTTCTCCCGTGGGTAACGTAAGACCTTTGAGCTTGTGTTTTAAAATTGAATCCACTAACTTTTGGAAGTTTTTAGCCGAACTACGGCGTTTTGATCCTTACCTTTGATGGAAGGTACGTAGGCAACGGGTTCATCCGTTCGAACACAAAAATAACTAACTTGTACATTCTTTCCTCATCATCCCAATCATGTTTGCACAATACTTATGTCATGACAAATAATAATTTTATACAACAAGTGTGAAAAGGGCTCCCTAGGAGTACCTAGGACGTGATGGGTGCCTAACACCTTCCCATTGCGTAATTTACCCCTTACTCAGATTCTCTGATCTTTTCCATTAGTTTTCTACGTGTAAAACTTCTTAGGTTTTTGTTCGCTTTTTAACCAGTCCTTAGGATAAATAAAAGTGCGGTGGCGACTCTATATTCATTGTATACATTGCTTATGATTTAATCAATAGATCATATAGCGACGAATACACCGCTACAGAAAAGTGGCGACTCTGCTGGGGAGAATAAAAGATCCTTGGCGGTATTGCCTACTTTTCACCTTCGTGTGATATATTATTATTTGTTATTTGACATATTTTTGTACAATTTGGGATAACTGTATTGATTGTAATGTTTGAATTGCTTGATATACGATTGTTGTTTGCTTTGGTGATCTCTGTGAGATGAGTTCTATACCCGAACTCGAGTGCACTCTAGGATAGGAGAATGGCATAGTCTCGTCGATTGGTGTGGAGTATTCCTTAGCCAGTTGACTTGCAAGTCCATTCACTTGGTGGAGGTCATGTTGGATTAATAATGTCACACAAGTCATTTGTGGTTAGGCATTATTCGTTCAATCATGTGCCTTAGAAGCCAAGGACCTTAGTTTACCAAACCCATCTTGGCCTATTTTTAGGACGTAGTGCGGAGGTCGTTCAGATGTAAGATCTGATGCGATTGTTACGCGATACTACACTCATAAGAGTCTCTCTTGAGAATATTTTTGGAATACGAGTATTCGTTCCTCCGATAATATTCGAAAGATGGGACGATGATTATGGGAACCTCTGGTAGAACATGTCTGGCAGGTTTAAACCCTAGTACACTCCCTTTGGGTGGTCCTTAACCAAGACTCCATGCTCGTGACTCTCAGCAAACCCGTGATTCATGGTTGAGTCGTTCAGACACCGTTAATATCAATGGATCCCGGATCAGGTGTAAAACCTAAAATCCACCAAAGCGGCTGGTTGATATTAAGGGTGTTCGAGCCGGTTCATGTACCGTTAATATCAATGGAACTTGGGTGTCGATAAGGTGAAAACCTAAATCCACCAAAATGGATGATTGATATTAGGGATACAATGAGCTTTCCCATGACCTTTGTTTGGTGTGCTTTGCTTGATCCTTGAGTGTGATTGTTGCATTCATACATTCATGCATTCATCTGCATTTCATGTCATCAGAAAAAGAGAAAATTTTCAAGGAACTTAAAAGGGTTTATTTGCAAAATTTTCAGACATGGAAAGACCAAAAAGGCATACAAAGAAGTACAGTTTCAGACAACCAGATGTAAAAGAGTTAAGGAATCTGACATCTTATGTACTAGATCCCTTGGGTTTCAAAGCTCGGTATGGGAAGCTTCTGCCTTTGCTGACTACTCAGGTTGATGAGGGTCTGATGAGCACTCTTGCTCAGTTCTATGATCCGCTGTATCACTGCTTCTCCTTTCCGGACTTCCAGCTATTGCCTACCTTGGAAGAGTACTCTCACATTATTGGGATCCCGATTCTGGATCAGGTGCCGTTTAGTGGCCTAGAGAGTATTCCATCTGCTAGAGAGATTGCTAGTCTGTTGCATATAGATGAAGCTTTGATCAAAGCTAATCTGATTACCAAAGGTGGGATTAAGGGTTTTTCTTCCGAGTTCCTTGTCGCTCAAGCTACCTTCTATGGTGAGGCCAGGAGTGAGGATGCCTTTGAGGCTTTGTTTGTATTACTCATCTATGGATTAGTGCTGTTTCCCAACTTCGACAAGTTCGTGGACATGAATGCTATTAGGATCTTCTCAGTTCTTAATCCAGTTCCGACTTTGTTGGGCGATGCCTATTTCTCTCTGCACCTGAGGAATATGAAGGGTAGTGGAGTTATTGTCTGCTGTCTACCTTTGCTATACAAGTGGTTTATTTCGCACTTGCCGCAGACCATTGCTTTTAAGGAGAACAAGGGATGTCTACGGTGGTCCCAGAGGCTCATGTCTCTCACTAATGATGATATCTCTTGGTACGATCGCGTGTATGATACTGTTCAGATCATTGACTATTGTGGTGAATTCCCGAATGTGCCTCTTCTTGGTACATGTGGTGGGATCAGCTACAATCCTATTTTAGCACGCCGACAGCTTTGGTTCCCCTTAAAGGATAAACCTCATAACATTCTGTTAGAAGGTGTATTCTTTCAGGAGGGTAAAGATCCCCAAGGCCTGAAAGCCAGATTTGTCCGTGCTTGGCGCAGTATCCATAAGAAGAGTAGGAACGAGTTGGGTCCGAAGAATTGCATTGCTTTGGAGCCATATACTTCTTGGGTCAGACAGAGAGCTGCAACCTACCTGATGCCATACGACTATCCGAGACCTACACCTTCGGATGTGGCTGGGCCTTCAACCCTCCCTATCCAACGTGTAGAGGAGTTGAGAGAAGAAGACCTTTCACGTGCTTGGATCCGTGAAAGAGAGGAATTGCTGCAACAGATTAAGGAGAAGGATGCTCTGATAGAGTTTCTTGAGCATCAGGTGATCGATGACCCGAACGACACCTGGACTTCTTTGCTTCCTCAGTCTTCCAAGTTTTGGAAGAGGAAGTACGATCAGCTTGCTAAGGCAAAGGCAGATATGGAAGCGGCTTATGAGAGAGAGATCAAGAAGTTGTGCACTTCTCGTCTTCCAGCATCCAGAGCTCCTAGGGATCCATAGGATGTTGTTTTCCTTTTCTCTTTGTAATAATCAAAATGCTGTACTTCTTTGCCCAATATATTGAATGAGATATTTTCCATGTGAAATTCAAAATACTTTTAATGATCAAAATATTGCAAATAATACCCTAAGGGTTCCTTGAAAATAAAATAAAGCATCTGCACAAGCATGTCATGCATCATTTTGCATAAGCAGGTACCTTGTTTCTGGTCTTCTTGTCCTAACTCTGTGCTCTTCATTTATTTTGAAGACAAGCTGACTCACCGGTATTACACTCGAGCCAATTCTGCAAGAGTAATGGATCAGCTAGAGCAAGAGAACCGTGAACTGAGAGATGAAGTCGCCAGACTTAGCGCCCTGATGGAGCAACTTCTCGCTGCTCAGAATCAGCCTGCTCAACCGCCTGTAACTCCTGTCCAGAGGACTGTCGTCTCAGAGGTTGCTACTACAGCCGTGCCTGCTGCCAATGTTCCGTATATGCCCAATGCCATGCCAGTCGGGTTCCCTTGGGGCATGCCTCCAGGTTTCATGCCTGATATCCCAACTCCAACGTTTGCTCATATGCCGACATCTAGCCCGGTCCTTACTGCTGCCCCTCCTATTGTACATGCAATGCCAAGGGCAGAAGACCCCATCTATCATTCCGAGCCATCTGAAGGCCCGGACGTTAATGAAAAAATGGATGCTATGAATGACCAATTCCTTGAGCTGAGGAAGGAATTGAGGACCCTCAGAGGGAAAGATCTATTCGGCAAGTCTGCTGCCGAGCTCTGCCTTGTTCCGGGGGTAAAAATACCTATCAAATTCAAAGTTCCTGACTTTGAGAAATACAAGGGGAACACCTGTCCGCTAGCTCACCTGGTCATGTACGCCAGGAAGATGTCAACACAGACCGACAATGATCAACTCTTGATCCACTACTTCCAAGACAGCTTGTCTAGTGCTGCGCTCCGTTGGTATATGAGTCTGGACAATGCCAACATTAGATCCTTCAATGACCTTGGCGAGGCTTTCGTCAAACAATACAAATACAACGTCGATATGGCGCCTGACAGAGATCAACTCAGGTCTATGTCGCAGAAGGATAAAGAAACTTTTAAAGAGTACGCCCAGAGGTGGCGAGAGCTGGCAGCTCAGATCACTCCACCGCTCGAGGAGAAAGAAATGACTAAGATTTTCCTGAAAACTCTTAGCTCATTTTATTATGAGCGAATGGTGGCTAGTGCTCCCTCAGACTTCACCGAGATGGTGAATATGGGGATGAGACTTGAAGAGGGTGTCCGCGAGGGACGACTGGCCAAAGACGAAGGCTCTTCTAGCAAGAGGTATGGCTCATTTGCTAAGAAGAAAGATGGGGAAGCACATGCTGTGCAGTCCCATAGATCCAGGAAACCTCCGGTTCAGAGGAAAACTGCACGCCGAGCAGGTCATCAGCATCAGGTGGCCCATATTGCGCCTGTCTTCAAAGACAACTCTCAACAGTATCAGCAACCACAGTATCAGCAACAACAACGCCCACAGCAACAGGCTTACCAGCCTCGTGGAAGCACAACCAATCAAGCCAATTTGAGTTATGACCGGAAAAAGATCAGCTTCGATCCTATCCCCATGTCATACGCAGAGCTTTATCCCTCCTTGTTGGAGAGAAAATTGGTTACTCCCAGGGATCCTCCTGCTATTCCTGCTAATCCACAGTGGTGGTACAAACCGGATCAACACTGCGTTTATCATTCCGGTGCCCCTGGCCATAACGTCGAAAACTGTTATCCACTCAAGACGAAGGTTCAAGACCTGATGAGATGTGGAATTTTGAGCTTCGAAGATTCGGGCCCAAATGTTACCAAGAACCCATTGCCTTCGCATGGGAAGTCTGTAAATATGGTCCAGGGATGCCCTGGGAAATACAAAGTCAAATATGTGAGTCGTATTCGACGTTCGTTGGTGGAGCTACATCGCCTGCTGTGTCAGTACAGCCATATGGAGCACGACCATGATAAGTGCCGTATCTGCTCAGTAAACCGTCTGGGGTGCAATCAGGTACGAAGAGAATTGCAAGAATTGTTAGACGAAGGGACCATTGAGATTCTCCAGAATCGCAATGTCGATGAGGACGAACCTGAGGTTAATGTTATATCTCCAGTGTTCAAGTTACCAGAGCCTGTTGTTATTCTCTACGATAGCAGCAAGCCGAAGACTTCTTCTTCCCTTGTGATTAAACCTGCCGGCCCTGTGCCGTATTCATCCGATAAAGCTGTGCCGTTCAGGTACAACCCAGTTGCCGTGCAAGATGGGGTAGAAGTGCCTTTGCCTTCGACTGCTGTGACCAATATTGCCGATGTGAGCGGCCTGACCCGGAGTGGTCGAGTATTCTCTGCGCCTCCTAAGGCTCCTGTTGCTTCTGAATCTGCGGAGCGTCCGGTCGGGACCGCTGTTAATATTCAGAATCCGGCACTTGATGTCGCCAGACCCTCCCCATACAAAAAACTCCTACTTCTTCAGCTGGCCCGAGTGGCATTTCGAATGAAGAATCTGATGAGATGCTGAGGCTCATCAAGAAGAGCGAGTATAACGTGGTAGACCAGCTTCTACACACGCCTTCCAAAATCTCCATACTATCCTTGCTGATGCATTCAGAACCCCATAGGGAGGCTCTGCAGAAGGTATTGGATCTGGCATACGTTGATCACGACGTCACTATTGAACAGTTTGACAGTATCGTTGCAAACATCACTGCTTGCAACACCTTGAGTTTCAGTGACGCGGATCTCCCTGAGGAGGGAAGAGACCACAACATGGCCTTACACATATCTCTAAACTGTAAATCTGATGCTATGTCCAATGTGTTGGTGGACACAGGATCATCTCTTAATGTGTTGCCTAAATCCACACTCTCTAGATTGTCATATCAAGGTCCTCCTATGAGGCAGAGTGGGGTTGTTGTGAAGGCTTTTGATGGGTCGCGCAAGACCGTAATTGGGGAAGTTGATCTCCCTATCAAGATAGGACCAAGTGATTTCCAGGTTACTTTTCAGGTAATGGATATCCACCCATCATATAGCTGTCTCCTAGGCAGACCATGGATTCACGAAGCTGGTGCCGTGACATCCACCCTACACCAGAAGCTGAAGTTTGTGAAAAATAAGAAACTGGTTGTGGTAGGGGGAGAAAAGGCTCTCCTGGTTAGCCATCTGTCTTCTTTCTCATATATTGACGCAGAGGATGAAGTTGGAACTCCGTTCCAAGCTTTATCTATTGATGAACCGATTGAGAAGAAGTCTCCTTCATTCGCTTCCTACCGTGATGCAAAGCTGGCCATTGAATGTGGTGCAGTCGCTGGACTAGGGAAGGTGATTGAGTTGGAAGATAACAAATCCCGGGCTGGCATTGGCTATTGTTCTGGGGCATATAATGAGCACGGTCTATTCACGAGTGGAGGATTCATCCATGATGATCAGCCTGTTGAAGAGAAAGCTGCTGCTATCATTGAAGAAGATGCAGAGGATATGAGCAATTATGTTATTCCTGGTGGTGTCTGCCACAATTGGGTCGCTGTGGATGTTCCTACAGTTATCCATAGATCAGAGTAAATATGCTCACTTTGTTTAAAACCTTTCTCCCATGCCAAAAGGAGAAGTGATGACATTGTTTGGCTCATATATACAATGATGTTTTCATTCAATTAATGCATTGTTAAACATTTGTTTTTCCATTTGTTTTCACTTTTCGCTTTGCATGAAATCAGTGATCACAAAAAACCCATAAAAACAAGAATAAAAGCAACCTTTTCATCTGCATAATGGTTTGCTTGTTTAAATGCTAAAAGTTTTTCATTAACCAAAATCATTATGCAGGTTGATCTTAAAACCCATTGAACATAATGATCCAATGCCATCTCCCAACTTTGAATTCCCTGTATTTGAGGCAGAGGAAGATGATGTTGAAGGAATTCCTGATGAGATTACCCGTCTCCTTGAGCACGAGAAGAAGATCATTCAGCCGCATCTCGAAGATCTGGAAACAGTCAACTTGGGGTCTGAGGATTGTGTTCGCATGGTGAAGATTGGGGCACTTCTTGAAGAGTCTGTCAAGAAAGATTTGATCAGCTTGCTACGAGAATATTCAGATGTCTTCGCTTGGTCGTATGAAGACATGCCGGGTTTAGATACAGATATTGTGCAACATTTCCTGCCCTTGAAGCCTGAGTGCGTGCCTGTGAAGCAGAAGCTCAGAAGAACTCATCCAGATATGGCAGTGAAGATCAAAGAGGAAGTTCAGAAGCAAATTGATGCGGGGTTTCTGGTGACTTCTGTATATCCTCAATGGGTGGCCAATATTGTGCCTGTTCCTAAGAAGGACGGAAAAGTCCGTATGTGCGTTGATTATAGGGATTTTAATAAAGCTAGCCCGAAAGATGATTTTCCTCTACCACACATCGACATGTTGGTAGACAATACAGCTAAATTCAAAGTCTTTTCCTTTATGGACGGATTTTCCGGATATAATCAAATCAAAATGGCACCAGAGGATATGGAGAAGACAACATTCATCACACCTTGGGGAACATTCTGTTATCGAGTGATGCCCTTCGGTTTGAAGAACGCCGGAGCCACGTATCAACGAGCCATGACTACCTTGTTTCATGACATGATGCACAAGGAGATAGAGGTCTATGTTGATGATATGATTGCTAAGTCCAGAACGGAAGTTGAGCATGTTGAGCATTTGTTGAAGCTTTTTCAGCGTTTGAGGAAGTTTAGACTCCGCCTGAACCCGAACAAATGTACCTTTGGAGTCCGTTCCGGCAAGTTGTTGGGTTTTGTGGTAAGTGAAAGAGGTATTGAGGTTGATCCTGCAAAGGTCAAAGCAATACAAGAGATGCCTGCACCTAAAACTGAGAAGCAAGTCCGAGGTTTTCTTGGCCGCTTGAACTATATTTCCAGATTTATATCCCACATGACTGCCACATGTGCGCCAATATTCAAGCTCCTCCGGAAAGATCAGTCTCATGATTGGACCGAGGATTGCCAGAAAGCTTTCGACAGTATCAAAGAATATCTGTCTGAACCTCCGATTTTGTCTCCGCCTGTGGAAGGAAGACCTCTGATTATATACTTAACAGTTCTTGAAGACTCGATGGGTTGTGTACTCGGTCAACGAGACGAATCAGGGAAGAAAGAGTTTGCTATCTACTACCTCAGTAAGAAATTTACTGATTGTGAGTCTCGGTACTCTATGCTTGAGAAGACGTGTTGTGCTTTAGCTTGGGCTGCCAAGCGTTTGCGCCAGTACATGATAAATCATACAACTTGGTTGATATCCAGAATGGATCCAATTAAGTATATCTTCGAGAAGCCTGCTTTAACTGGGAGGATTGCCCGTTGGCAGATGTTGTTGTCTGAGTATGATATTGAGTATCGAGCTCAGAAAGCTATCAAAGGTAGTATCTTGGCTGACCATTTAGCGCACCAGCCGATTGAAGATCATCAGTCAGTTCAGTATGACTTCCCTGACGAAGAAATTCTGTATTTGAAGATGAAAGATTGTGATGAGCCTACACTTGATGAAGGTCCGGAACCTGGTTCCAGGTGGACGATGGTGTTCGATGGCGCTGTAAATCAGTATGGAAATGGAATTGGGGCAGTAATCATTACTCCTCAAGGCACCCATATTCCGTTTACAGCAAGGCTAACTTTCAAATGCACGAATAATATGGCAGAGTACGAGGCCTGTATTATGGGACTTGAAGAATGTATTGATTTGAGAATCAAATACCTTGACGTGTATGGTGATTCGGCCCTAGTTGTTAATCAGATCAAGGGAGAATGGGAGACGAATCAGCCAAGTCTCATCCCATACAGAGATTATGCAAGAAGGATTTCAACTTTCTTTACAGAAGTTGACTTTCATCATATTCCCCGAGAAGATAATCGGATGGCAGATGCTCTTGCAACGCTTGCTTCCATGATTGTGGTCAGATGGTGGAATGATGTCCCCAATATCACCGTGATGCGCTTGGATAGACCAGCTCACATATTTGCAATTGAAGAAGTCAATGATGACAAGCCTTGGTATTTTGATATCAAGAATTTCCTCCAGAACCAGGTATACCCGCCTGGGGCATCTGTGAAAGATAGGAAAACTTTGAGAAGGTTGTCAGGCAGTTTCTACCTCAGTGGTGAAGTGCTGTATAAGAGAAATTTTGACATGGTTTTGCTCAGATGCATGGATAGACACGAAGCAAACCTATTGATGACTGAGGTCCATGAGGGTTCATTTGGTACTCATTCCAATGGACATGCTATGGCTAAGAAGATGTTGAGAGCAGGCTACTATTGGCTGACAATGGAGTCTGACTGTTGCAAATATGTGAAGAAATGCCACAAGTGTCAAATTTATGCGGATAAGATTCATATTCCTCCGACACTTCTGAATGTGATTTCATCACCATGGCCTTTCTCCATGTGGGGAATCGACATGATTGGCATGATTGAGCCGAAAGCGTCCAATGGACACAGGTTTATTCTCGTAGCAATCGACTACTTCACCAAATGGGTTGAAGCCGCTTCATATGCAAATGTGACCAGACAGGTGGTTGTGAGGTTTATCAAGAACCAGCTGATTTGCCGTTATGGTGTGCCAGAGAGGATCATTACTGACAATGGATCTAATCTGAATAATAAGATGATGGATGAGTTGTGCGCTGAATTCAAGATTGCACACCATAATTCCTCTCCCTACAGACCTAAGATGAATGGGGCTGTTGAAGCTGCTAATAAGAATATCAAGAAGATTATCCAAAAGATGACTGTCACGTACAAAGATTGGCATGAGATGCTGCCATTTGCTTTGCATGGATATCGTACGTCTGTACGCACTTCAACAGGGGCAACCCCTTTCTCTCTTGTTTATGGTATGGAAGTTGTTCTCCCAGTAGAGGTGGAGATCCCATCAATGAGAGTCTTGATGGAAGCCAAGTTGACTGATGCTGAATGGATTCAGAGTCGTTATGACCAGTTGAATTTGATTGAGGAGAAGCGATTAACTGCCATGTGTCATGGTCAGTTATATCAGCAGAGAATGAAGAAAGCATTCGACAAGAAGGTCAAGCCTCGCGTGTTCAGAGAAGGTGACCTTGTGCTCAAGAAAGTTTTGTCTTTCGTGCCCGATTCCAGGGGCAAGTGGACTCCA
Source organism: Lathyrus oleraceus (assembly GCF_024323335.1). Lineage (NCBI taxonomy): Eukaryota > Viridiplantae > Streptophyta > Magnoliopsida > Fabales > Fabaceae > Lathyrus > Lathyrus oleraceus. Next base: position 197,952,773 of record NC_066584.1, on the reverse strand, counting down.
AACTACGAGGGTCCGTATGTTGTTAAGAGAGCCTTTTCAGGCGGAGCTTTGATGCTTACAACAATGGATGGGGAGGATTTCACTCGTCCTGTGAATTCTATTGCAGTTAAGAGATACTTTGCCTAGTAAAAAAAAAGGTATATGCAAATGAAAAACAGAATAGCTTGCTAAGTTGAAAACCCGAAAGGGCGGCTTAGGCAAAAATGAGCGTCTCGGTGGAGAACCCGCAAGGGTAATCCAGGCAAAAATCAAAGACTTGAAAAAAAAAGCATATTTGCATCCCGCTAGATTGAGTACCTCACCCTGGGGCAATCTAGGCAAAAATTAGGGATTTGGCAAGTAACTGCATCCTGACAAGACTTTCTGGTCACCAGCCGTCTTTTCGTCAGAGGTTCTCGATTCGTCGTTGACTGAAGCTTCGCATACATCGAGATTCAAATTGGTAGAGAAAGGATCATTATGTTCAATGTAGCCCTCTTCCAATATATATCACTGATTTCAAATTTGTACAGATCTATGGAGTCTTGCCATTTGCAGACTACCATTCCATCAAATAAATTTGAGCTTTTATCCAATTATTTGCACTCTTATTTGTTTCAATTCAACAAATGTTTTGCATGTTTCGATTGATAAAAATATCATTGTTTTAAAAACAAATTTTTTCAAAAATTTATTGTTTTAAACAAAGTGAACCTTCACTATGATAAAAGGATACTTAAAGAATTTCTCAGTGCTCTCCCAAGGGTGGCATGATTTCCAACAGGTAAGATATTTGTTCATACTCCTGGTTTGGTTTGTATCCTTCTTCTCCAGATTTGATTGTTGGGGTTGTTCCCCAAGCAGAGATTTGGTTGTTGGGGTTGTTCCCTAAGCAGAGCTTCTGTGGATTTTGACTCCCCGAAGCAGAGTGGTGTATTGAAGACTCAGTCTGTTCTCCAGCAGTAGTCTCTCCCCGGCTTGATTGCTCAGGTGTTCAGAAAATTTGTGGTTAGTGGGTTGATATCCCCGTATCCCGTATTTCTCCCCAAGTGAGTTGCCAGCATAATTGCAAGTCGAGTTGTTGGTGGGGTTGTTCCCCCAAGCAGGAGTGTTGTTGAAGACTCAGTGTTCTCGAGCCGCAGTTTTCCCTCAGCATGGATGATTTCCTTGTGGAAGATTCGGCGGTTGATGGTTTGTCACCTTGGTGCCTCGTCACTTTCTCCAGTGGATCGCTATCCCCAGACTTTATTTGTCTCCTTGGCACAGTAAAACAGTTGTTGATATCCCCATCGAAGTCGCGAGCAGAGTTGTTATCACTTCTCCCCAGCGCAGTCGAGAGCGGAGTGTTTACTTTCTCTCTATCAGAATGGTTGTTATTCTCAGCAGAGCAGGATTTATTTTCCTACTCAATGGTTGATTGGGTTGATATCCCCGTATTTTCATCCATCTTTCTCCAGCATTTGTCCGCAGAGCGGTTGTTGTGGCA